>NC_051451.1:14909035-14968285 GCF_001649575.2 Kryptolebias marmoratus
GGGATGGGGGGGGGGGCACCTATGGGAGTCAACAAACTGCCGTGTGTTGTCCGTCCGTCAGCCGACAAAAACCAGCCCAGGCTGATGCGAATTGATGACTTAGCGCGCCGCGTTACAGGTGGCTGAAGACAGCTGGGTGCGTCAGGGAGCCGGAGGCGCGCGCAGCAGCAGCAGCAGCAGTAGCAGCAGACGGACCTCAACCAGCGGAGGCGCGATACTTCGGGGTTAAAAACTCCCACCTCGTGTGCGCGCCGTCCGGGACCGGCACGTCCAGCTCCGTGACGAGATATGACATCAATGAAGCAACTCGAGAGAAAACTAGTCCAAGTCGCGGAGGTGGGAAAGCGCGCGCAATGACGGGCAGCGTGAGCGGCACAGAAGAGGTAAAGCTGCGGAAAGTTATCTAGCTGATCAGGTCTCCCGGTGCCGGAGAGGGAAAACTAACACAGACAGAACCCATGTGCCAAGTTTTGTAAACAAACTCTGAGAGCAGATTGTATTTATTTATTTTCAGAAGGCAACACTTTTAGGGTTGAAAACAAAAATCATGGAACCAAAGGAGATGACAGAGGGACAAGCCGCTAATATGTCTCAAACTGCCGCCTCTAAACTGTCCCAGATGGGTGAAAGAACTAAACAGCTGGGCAACGTTATCCAAGACCCACAAAGACAGAAACGAATCATCCTTGTCATAGTTTGCATTGCACTTTTATTAGACAACATGCTTTACATGGTGATTGTGCCAATCATACCCGACTACCTTGAGGGGCTGCAGGAAGCCGCGGATCGCGCCGAGGCTGCTGCGACGCACACCAACTCCTCCAACAGCACCGCGCACAAAGTCGCCAAGGGCAACTTCGACCTGCAGATCGGCGTGCTGTTCGCCTCCAAGGCCATCCTGCAGCTGCTGGTCAACCCGCTGAGCGGCACCTTCATAGACAGAGTGGGCTACGACATCCCGCTCTTCATCGGGCTCAACATCATGTTCCTCTCCACGCTCACGTTTGCCTTCGCCGAGAACTACGCGACCCTGTTCCTGGCGCGCAGCATCCAGGGCCTCGGCTCGGCTTTCGCGGACACGTCCGGGATCGCCCTGATCGCGGACAAATTCACCGAGGAGGCGGAGAGGAGCAAGGCGCTGGGGATCGCCCTGGCCTTCATCTCCTTCGGGAGCCTGGTGGCACCCCCCTTCGGGGGCGTCCTGTACGAGTTCGCGGGGAAGCACGTGCCCTTCCTGATCCTGGCCTGCGTCTGCCTCATAGACGGCGTGCTGTGTCTCACTGTGCTGAAGCCCTTCTCCAACCGGGAGAGGGACAACATGCCAGTGGGCCCCCCCATCTATAAGCTGATGATTGATCCATACATAGCTGTGGTGGCGGGGGCTCTGGTCATCTGCAACATCCCTCTGGCCTTCCTGGAGCCCACCATCGCGAACTGGATGGAACAAAACATGCATGCCAGCGAGTGGGAGATTGGAATGACCTGGTTCCCCGCGTTCTTCCCGCACGTGCTAGGTGTGTATCTCACTGTGAAGCTGGCAGCCAAGTACCCCCACCTGCAGTGGTTTTACGGGGCAATCGGGATGGTGTTCATAGGGGCCAGCTCCTGCACTGTGCCGGCCTGTAAGAACTTCGGGCAGCTCATGATCCCTCTGTGCGGCATCTGCTTCGGCATCGCCTTCGTGGACACGGCGCTCCTGCCCACGCTGGGTTTCCTCGTGGACGTGCGGCACGTGTCCGTGTACGGCAGCGTGTACGCCATCGCGGACATCTCCTACTGCGTGGCCTACGCCCTGGGGCCCATCGTGGCGGGACAGATCGTGCACGACCTGGGCTTCGTGCAGCTCAACCTGGGCATGGGGCTCGCCAACGTGCTCTACGCGCCGGCGCTGCTGCTGCTGAAGAACGTGGCGCAGATGAAGCCCTCTTTCTCCGAGCGCAACATGCTCCTGGAGGACGGCCCCACGGGGCTGTACGACACCATCAAGATGGAGCAGCGGGAGAAGAAGAGGAAGGGGCTGTGCACGACGATCGACGAGAACGGCATCGAGACGTTCGTCCAGCGCTCGCACTCCGAGGACGAGTCCTCGGGAGGAGAGTACGCGTAAAAAAAAAAACAAAGGACCGCTCACCTGAAACTTTCGAAGTGCCCGCGTGCGCGTTCTTTTAGACTCAATCAGCTGTAAAACGTGTTTAAGATTGTGTGATGACACCACTGCTCCTTATGACGGGTCACGTGCGGGTTTTGTGAACGATTTGTGCTGAAGTAAATGTCTGATCATTAACAGTAGCCTGGTTATCACTGTAGCTGACTCATAGCGCATTCAGGGGGAAAAAAACGTGTATTTAAAGAAAACTTGTAACGTTGTATGCGTCTTTTAATGTCACCTGTCTTCATTTTGACGAGAAAATAATAATAATAATAAAAGAAATTATATGCAAAAATGTGTTTTACAGACGGTGGAAATGAACAGTGATCTGCATCTTGTTGATTGTTTAATTATTCAGTTTAATTATTTCTGAATGGTGTGCTTCTGGAATGCAAAGCCTAAAATAATCTGTAAAGACATGTATATTGATGTACATAATTAAATGAAGATTATGGAAACAGTACCGTCATTTTTTCCATTGTTTATATACGCAGTGGGCTCTGCTATTTATGATGGATTGTGATTATTTAATTGTTGCTCAACAGGTGAAAATTCAGTCGCACTTCAGATGATAGTTATGTAATAAAAAAATAATAATGTTCAGCCTATGCTTGCCTCTGGACACATGTTAATATACAAATAATTAGTTTTCATACATATGGAATCATTCTCATTGTAGGTGAAACCTACTACTTCAATTTAAAAAAAACAGACTACTGAGAGATAACTGACAAAATAAACCAAAGAGTTTCGTTTGGTCCAAAACTGCAGATCTTTACCTAAAACATCAACCCAGATTGATGCAGGGAGTCACATAAATGCGTCCGCCGTCTCTAGAAAAAGAGTCTGAGGCGCTCAGTCGGACTTTAAATAAGGTGGAGTAGAAGATGAAAGTTGCCAAATAAAGTTCTCGGCGAATAGCAGGACTTCTGGGAGGAGCCTGGCTGCCTGGGGGCTGAGGGATCCTCTCAGCATCTCTCTCTCTAGCCAAGGAAGGAGTTGAGCTGATGCCATGAAGGAAACAGAAAGATGCTCGAATTGATAAAGGACGCAAATGTTCAGGTTCCGGTGCAACTTCTTTTGCAAGAATTTGTGTTGTTGTTTTTTTTTTAAGTGAAGATGGATGAAGATCAACGTCTTGCTTGAGCTTCAAGAGGAGAGGAATTCCCTTTTTTTCTGTGCTTGGTAAGTGGGATGTAAAATCACTTCTTTAATGTCTCAGTTTACTTTGTTTATTAATGACAGAACATTAGTTAATTTGCAGTTTCTTCAAAGAGATGGTTCACATTAAACAGGATGGAATTGTGTATTTTTTACAGTAATTTCTTCTTCTTTTTTTTACAATTTTCTGCATTTTTATTAACATCTCTGTAAGCATGCAGTGCTACCACAGCTCACATTGGTTTTTAATGCTTTCCAAATGACTGTCCTGGCTAAAATAAATTACACCATTGTATTTGTGGACTCTGATTCTGTCTCTTTTGACAGCCCCCCTCTCCTGGGCTGCAGACATGCCAATTCTAAACCGAGAGCCTTCCAAAGATACAGAGGATGGAGATGTAAATATTTTCTGTCTGCTTTATCTTTCTTTTAAACCTGCAAGGAATAAATTAGGTTTGGCACATTTTCACTGTTAAATAAACACTACTGTAGAAAACAAAACCTATTTTTGTAGATTTACATGATGATAAATGTAAGAAATAGTTCTAAACTGTGACCTTTAGCTTAGGTGAAGTAATAAAAGGCACAATCATTTGTTGGAGCTATTTTTATTTTAGGGATGGAACAAAATACGCTGTTGCATGTAAGAATATTCCTGTTAAACTGTTGTGATTAAGATTTGCATGAAAAATAAATATTGTGATGAGGGTGAAAATGTTGAGAAGTTGTAATTTTTATTTTATTTTTTTAACTACACATTGTCCAGGGTCTGCCGAAGCTGCCTCTGCCCAAACTCCAGGACACGCTGGACACATACCTGAGGTGCATGAAACATTTGCTCACAGAGGAACAATTCAACAAGACCCAGAAAATAGTGACGCAGTTTGGAGCCCCCGGAGGCGTGGGAGAGCTGCTGCAGAGCAAACTCACGGAGAGGAGGGAGAAGAAGGCAAACTGGGTGAAACCTTTAGAAAAAAAACTGGCTCAGTGTCAAGTTTATTTCAAACTTTTTAACAAAACGCATACATGCATGATCATGGAGTACTGTTTCAGTTGTAACTAAAGAGAAAGATTTTCACCAACTTGAAAACATATAATGTGATCTGCAGGTGTCTTCAGTTGTGCCTGCTTATTCTTTAACATTAGATTAAACTGTGTTAAAACGCCTGAATGACTAAATTTTTCTACTGTAGGTTTATGACTACTGGCTGAATGACATGTACCTGAGCAACAGGCTGGCTCTGCCCGTCAACTCCAGCCCTGCCATGGTGTTCCCCCAGCAGAACTTCAGGGCACCGATGGACTCTTTAAGGTATGACATGCAGCACAGCTGAGTCCCTGTCTGCTCTGTTAGACAGAACCAAAGTCCCATCTAGTGGATGCAAGCATTTTCTCAGCTTTTGTTTTCTTGACTCATCCTCGGAGCAAGTGATAGAACTCATAAAAAGTTTCCATTTGTCTGTCACTTTTTGAGAGAAATTACAGCTGCTTGTATAAAGTGCTCAAATTGCAGCTATGATTTATGATTCATTGCTCCCAGAAGATTAGATCATTATTTATTAGACAGAGAGGCAACATTAGGCTGCTGGTGACAAGATTAATAAGCAGTAAAAGTATTTAAGTGTCACAAGGAACAACAGTATTACGCTGGCACTGACTGATTACAGTTTGGATGTTATATGACATTTTAAACACAGCTTGCTTCTCTTCCCAAGGTTTGCTGCACATTTAATTTCAGGAGTTTTGGAGTACAAGACCCTTCTAGATGCGTAAGTCACAATAGTCACAATGGAATAATCGACATCCACTGGATTATATTTAAATTATAAACAAAGTCCTGTGTGTCTGTGTGTGTGTGTGTAGCCGTGCCCTGCCTGTGGATTATGCCCGGGGCCAGCTAGCTGGAACCCCTCTGTGCATGGAGCAGTATTATCGCCTCTTCGCATCCTACCGCCTGCCAGGGTCTGAGAGGGACACACTTGTAGCCCAGGAGAGCACTGTGATGCCAGAACCGGAGCACATCATTGTGGCTTGTAAAAACCAGGTCAGACGTAAAGCAATATATTGCACAGTAGCTCTGTCCATCCAGAAATCCGGTTTTGATAGTTTTCTGGAGCTTTAAATCATACCAGACTTCACTGACATAACTTTAATTTAACTGAGTAGTACTAAAATATTACCTGACAAAAAGAGAAAAAGAAGAAATTCATTTGTTAGAAACTTCTAAAAGTACTGCAGGAATTAATGTTTCAATTGGCAACGAGTTACTCAAGATTAATTTATGTACTGAACTGCTTCATGTCCTTTTAAGCATGTCAGAGGACAAATACAACAACTGTAAATTAAAACAGTAATTGTTTAGCAGAAGCTTCAAACTATTGGTTTGCATGAAGCAAGCAAAGCAGGACATAGAACTGGGTTAGGAATTATTCAATACATTATTAAAATTTGGAAGAATGATATCAAACAAAGGGGGGATAAAAGTCTTGAATTTACTAAAATCATAAATTACTTAAACAATTGGTGAAAAAAGTGAAAGTAAGACTAGTTCTACACACACCATGCAAAAGCCCAAACTGTTGGGATAAATGAGCCTTGAGGATCACTTATTAGTAAAGTGAATCAAACTAAAAGGTTGTTTTTTTATTAGAGAGCACAAAATAACAAAAAAATGAAGCAACAGAAAAAAATATATCTGTTTTAACTTTTTCCAGAGTGATGAGAATGAAGTGATGCACCTGTTATACCTAATATACCAATGTGAGGGAGTGTCATGATCTGGGGTGGTTTAGGTTGTCCTTTTTTTCTGTTTTTGAAGCTCAAACTGTGAGGTGAAAAGAAAACATGAGACATCCTTTCACACATGGACTGGTCACCAAAGAGTCCACTCATCACCACTCTGACAATCTTTGGGAGAAGACTTAATGCAGCAGTGCAACTCTTCTGTCTTAAATATGTTGTGTTTGCAACAAACTGACACAAAAAAAGAATGAATGGAGATTAAAAAAAAGGTTTGAATTCAGAAATCTGACACGTTCCTAAGGATGAATAAATGGTTGTCATTAAGAAAGATAGTAGCACTAGAGATTCATACACAACAACAAAGACAAAACAGAAGGTTCCTGTCACTCAGCAACACTTTGTCTCCTGTCTTAACCCAGTTCTTTGTCCTGGATGTGGTGATCAACTTCCGACGACTAAACGAAAGAGACCTGCTGACTCAATTGCAGAAGATTGTGAAGATGGCCGACAGTGAGGAAGAGTGTCTCCCATCTATAGGTCTCCTCACTTCAGATGGACGGACAGAGTGGGCCGAGGCTCGCAGTGTACTAATGAGAGGTGCTTTTTTTTTTTTTAGGAAAAATGATGTTTCTCATTTTCTTCAGAACAATAAACAAAGCCAACTTTGACTGACGTCTCTTCTCCTGCAGAATCAACCAACAGGGATTCCCTGGACATGATCGAGCGTTGTCTGTGTCTGGTCTGCCTGGACGAAGCGAGTGGTTCTCTGCTCAGTGACACCACACGGGCCACGCTGATGCTGCATGGAGGTGGAGCGACCAAGAACGGAGGCAACCGCTGGTACGACAAGCCGATGCAGGTCTGTGAGCACAGTCTATCTCTTTAACATTCAGCACACTGCGCACAAGAGCTTTGAATTTCATATAATGTTAGTTATTTTTAAAAAACTACTTTTTTTAGCTCAAGATGAAAGACATTTACGTTAATATTAGATGATTTACTAAATCTGTCCTTGAATGAAAAAGAAAATTACATGAGCAAACAGCTTTACACTCCAATCTAAGGGAGCATTTTTTAAAATATTTGATTGGGAAGCAGAAATTCTCACAGGACATGACATCTTTAGTTTAAACCACATCATCAGCATGTACTTTGATAGATATGTTTTGATAAAACATTCAGATTACTACTTAATAGCATACTTAGAAAGCTGAAAAGTTTCTTTTTTTAACATTTAGTTCAGCTGAATGCATTTGCATACTTAACGTGTTAAATTAAAATAGGATTTCTTTTCCAGTTTGTTGTAGGAGCTGACGGCTGCTGCGGAGTCGTGTGTGAACATTCACCTTTCGAAGGGATTGTTCTTGTGCAGTGCACAGAGTATCTCCTTAAATATATGTAAGAAAGGCAAGCTGTTTCATGTTTGTCGGTGTGCTGCAAGAATATAATCTAAATAAGGCTTTTCTAATTCCTGCTATGATCCTGTGTTGTCAGGATTGGCAGCCCGTCAAAGCTGGTCAGAGCTGCGAGCGTGAGCGAACTGCCTGCGCCTCGCAGACTCCGCTGGAAATGCACTCCAGAGATCCTCAAACTTGTCTCCTCCTCTTGTGACAAACTGGAGAGGTCAGTGTTCAGCTTGGACACTCGGTGGTTAAAGAAACAAGCAGGTTCTTTGAGCACAATGCAAACTTCTTTTCTTGATCAGACTGGTGAAAAATCTGGACATGAACGTCCACAAGTTCCACGACTACGGAAAAGAGTTCATCAAGAGGCAGAAAATGAGCCCAGATGCCTACATCCAGGTTGCACTACAGTTGGCGTTCTACAGGTAAGAAAAGGTTTAACCTTGTCACTCTGTCAGAATAACTCTATCTTCATGACTCTGTCCAATTATTGTAGGTGTTATGGCAGACTAGTGTCGACCTATGAGAGCGCCTCTATACGTCGTTTTTGCCAAGGCAGAGTTGACAACATTCGCTCAGCCACACCTGAAGCCTTGGCTTTTGTAAAAGCAATGAATGATGGGAAGCTCAGCTTGAGTGTAAGCTGTTTTATTGTAAGATGTTTTTGATTCAACACTTGTACTCTCACTACAACTGAGGTAACTGTAATTTAAAAAAAAGAACTTCATTGTCTCTTTGTGATATCTGCAGGACACAGAGAGGATGGAGATGTTACAAGGTGCCATAAACGCACAGACAAAATATACTGTAATGGTAAGTATATTCTACCTGGAGATTTATAAACTTCTGCGTTTTCTGACTGAATAAATCAAACTTCATGTGTTCTTCAGGCAATCACGGGGATGGCAATAGACAATCACCTTCTGGGACTGCGGGAAATCGCACACGAAATGAAGCTAGAGAAGCCAGAGATTTTCAGAGACGAGGCCTATCTGATCAGTAATCAGTTCATTCTCTCAACAAGTCAGGTAATTTAAAACAACTTTGAATCCAACTATCTAACTATCCTAAATATCTAACAGGTGGAATATGTTTGTATTGTGTAAGATTACTTTTATTTATCTATTCATGGATTTTTTTGGGAAGTCATTTATTGAAAGGCATCTTTTTGGAGTCACTGAGTCCAAGACTAATTTTCCCAAAGAGGTGATTTTATATTTTATTGTATTATATTATATTGTATTAATAGTGTGTCTAATCTTATCAAATCTACAAAAAGCAATTGCTTCTGGGGAAAAAAAGTCATACTTATTACAGTAAACTCTAAATTTGTTGAATTTTATTTTGGTTTCTGTGCTTTTTGTAAGATTTAGTTGTTCAGTTCCATTTCTTAAAGGCTTTTTTGTAACAAAACCTTCCTTTATGTTTTATTTTGCTAAAGTATTGCTTCTTGTGCTTTTGATTAATTTCCTTCTTGTTTGTTTATCATGTTAGTTTTCTGTTGTAATCAGCTCAGCTTGTCATTAACTTCCCCAGTGTATATACTCGTAGGTTTCAGTCACTCATTGTCAGATCCTCTTCCTGTCCATGTGAACTTGTGGTGTTTGCTTTAGTCTAGTCCGTTTAAGTTTGATTTGTCTGGAAAACAAAGTTTTACCTGCTGCCTCCTTGGGCTGTATTTGGGTCCTTCCTGCATGATCTACCACCACTTCCGAAAATAATTTTATAATAGTTAAGCTGTCAGTGGTGCAGAACTAAAGACTCAACTCTTCCCTCAGGTTCCAACCACTGTGGAGATGTTCTGCTGTTATGGACCGGTGGTTCCAAACGGATACGGCACATGCTACAACCCTCAGTCAGATCACATAATCTTCTCAGTGTCCAGTTTCCACAAGAGCCCGCAGACGTGTTCAGCGGAATTTGTAAAGTGCTTGGTGCAGGGCCTTCAGGACATGAGGGATCTGTGCGAGAAATGTAACCATGGCTCTAATTCGGCCGAGCAAAGAAACGGTCAGAAGCTGGAGGTGCACACGCAGACGAAAACACAGAAGAGAGCGCCTGACTTGACTAAGAGTCAGCACACAGTCCCGCAGGTTCTGGTGAAGAGTCCAGAGCGAGCTAACATGGACGCACAAACCCAGACTTCATCCAAAGGCATGAACTTAAAAGAACGGAACTAACGCACAGACAGCTGTCACCACCAGTCGTGGTAGTTGTCATTTATTTTAAAGTATTTATGTATTTGTGCTGCAGTAGTGTATTAAAAAACACGCACACTGTAACCGCAATACAAAAAGTTGTGTCAAGGCATATTGCTGTATGCTTAATTGTAAAAGGTATACTGATATTCTAATCATTAAAAGAAAAAAAACACAATTATTTTTATAGACAAAGTTTTAAGGTTTCTGTGCCCAAGAATTCTAAAAATACACAACAGGAGATTAAATAACTTAAAATTATTTCTATGTATAGATAAGAAAAGAACTAAATTGACAAGTTTTTTGTTATTTTGCACAAAATAGAGGTGAATAAACCAAAGAGAAGTTTATTTATCTCAAAATAGTGACTATGTAGTCTATGGTTTGTTTTGTTTGCATCATTTTGTACATGGAGCTTGTTAGTCTGAGCAAAGACCGTGATACGGCCACCATCTTGTACAATTCCAAATCACTTGCTGCTATTTATAAATATTATTTAGTGATGATTGTAAAAACGCAGTATTCTATACACGTTCTATATATATTAATAAACATTATATTAAAAAATTTAAACTGTAGTAAAGCCTCTGCTAAAAAAGTACACTTTAATTAAATACTTCTTACTGTGCTGTATTTATCATACTGGGACTCACACTGTGCTTGTGTACAAATGAAACTTGAGTGTAAGAATGAAATAAAAACATTTACTTTTTGATTGAAAGATGTTATGTGTGTTTGTGAATCTTTGAGCAGAATATACAGAGTCTGTTACTTATTTTTGTATGATAATACCTAATGGAACAGATTGTAAAAAAAAAAAATGAATGAATGATGAGTACAGATCTGAATTTTTTTTTAAATGTGATTTTAAATGTCAAAGTGCTGTGATTGTACGGGTTTGTTGAAGAATAAAAGATTGAAACCAAAACTAAATGCAGGTATTTTACTGTTTATACAGAACAGCATGTTTGTCATAAAGAAAAAGAAGCGGTCTAACAGATAAATAGGATCACTGACACAATTAAATATTACAGTAAAAGATCTTTTCTAAGAGGCTTCTGTAAATTCTTTTACAAGACCACAGTTTTATTTTAGGAAGTTTTCTATGAGCCACTTTTATTTGATTTGTATGAACTGACAAAGATAAACCATAACAACTTTCATTGTTATCCGTTGTCAGTAATGAGCAACCATCTCTAACCTTGAACACAACCAACCCAACCTTTGTTACAAACCTCATGAATTTCATGCTTTAGCACAAAATCTTGTATTTTCTCCATGATCAGCTGCCAGCCTAAAAGGTGGTTTGATAACCCAAACCCAGAGTGCAGACTCATCATTAAAAGGAAACTAATTTATTAAAATAAAAGAGAAAAAAAAACAAAAAGCTGGCAAGGCAGCAATACAAAACATAAACTAAATACAAGGAACTAAGCCAAGAACACGACAACTATGACCAGACAAGACAAACACAACAAATTGAACCAGCGAGTAAGTGGAGGAGATGACGAGGTTTTACAGACAGAGGATAATTATGGGAAGTGGGCACAGGTGAGTGATTACAGCTGCGGGCAGGTGGAGATGGGCGTGGCAGGTGAACAAGTGCTGACTGAGGACAAGTGGAAAATGACAAGAAACAAAGACACCAAGAACAAGGACTAAACAAAAACCAGACAACTAAATAATAATATAAAAGAAGCAATAAACCCAAAAGAAACTCAAAGAAGCAACCAAACAAAAACCTCAAATCCTGACAGTTGGTATTATATGTAGACAGAATTTTTGGAACAAACTACTTGCAACCTCAACTTGAGGAATCTCCTTGAATCCAGAATTACAGGAGTATGTAATCATTAAAGTATGCCGTACACTAGGGTTTTTTTGCATTGTCTCTGGGGGAAATATTTCTAATGAAATTTAGATTTTGTACACTTTCATTGTGTTTTTGAAATCAAAAATGTGCAAAAAAGAAAAACTGGGACGACCAAAACATGGGAACAACAAATGATTTCCTCTCATGGAGTTTTGACTTAGATTTTCATTTAAATAAACAACAGACTTCTTGTTCTTAAATATAATACCAAGCATTTCACCCAAACTGTAACTTGACCAGACTAAGACATTTTTACTGTATATTTGTTTTTACTTCATAATGCTAGTGTAAACTGTTTAAATTATAAGGGGATATATGGGATTATATTCATTCTTAAGAGAGAAAAAAAAAAAAAGTAATTTAAGACATCAAATATAAACAATCATGCTTGTACATTTATGGTTAAAAGTCCCAGCTGTAAAGGAAACTACAGTAAAGCTCAGGAGGGAAGGGAATCCTCTGGGGCTTCTCGAAACACAGCAGAAACAATCAGTTCTTTAAAATATCTCGGGATTTTCATGTGACAAGTCGGCATCAGTGTGGTTCGAAAAACATCAAAGTCTGTGCTGTGTTTCTTCCACAGAGGAAGCCGAGCCTGATTTTCAGAGACGAAAATGTGGCCACAAGTCTCTGTGCCAGCTGGCTCATGTCTCCTGGTGAAGTGAGGTGTGACAGTAAATATGCAATCCTTCACTAAAGGCAGCTAAAGCAAATCACGACACCAAACCTACTGGTGTGTTCAGTTTCAGTCCAGCTTTTATATCTGTGATATGTGATCCAGTGATTAACTTGAGTCTGTGTTTTTTGCTATTTATCTGCCAAAATCGAAGTAATACTGAGTATCACATGCATCTACAGTTCACTCTGATATCAGGGATTTTTCTGCTGTAAACTCCGACACTCTACAGTAAGTGTTAAAAAGATCTTTGGATTTCTACACCTGATTTTCCAGTGGAAACGTGGACAGTGCTCAGGTTTGTGGGTTCTGTCCCACACACCTGAAACAAACACTGAAGGTTTAGTACAAATGATAGAACCCGGTTCTCAATGAGAAGAAATCCTTTTGGTTACCACTGTGGAGGCACATGGCTGCACAAAACAATGCTAATCTGTGCTTTTGAGTCCCTCCCGAAAATTCACCATTGGTGTATTGGTCTGATTCCTCTCTGAGGAAATAAAAATGGGAGAAAACAGATAAACGGCAAAACCCAATTGTCATTTTTCGACTCAGCAAACACATTTGAAGCAGCTTCTAGTCTGATTGTGTCCACCTGTCTCTCCAAGTATTGTCAGTGACTCAGGAGGTAGGGGTTCGTCCTGTAACCTGAGGGTTGCCGTTTTGAACACTTCACCTGCCTTGCCTACTGGTGGTGGTCAGAGGGCTCGGTGACGCCGGTGTGATGGCAGCTTCACTTCTGTCAGCCCGCCCCAGGGCAGCTGTGGCTACAATGTAGCTTACCACCATCAGTGTGTGAATGTGTGGATGAATGGGTGAATGACTGTAGTGTAAAGCACTCTCGGGTATTTGGACTAGATAAAGCGCTTTACAAGAGCAAGCAGTTTACCATTAATTCATCAGTTCATAGTACATTTTTCCAGTGTAGAGGATGACCTTCTTCTTTTGTCCTGGTCTTTGGTTTAAATGCCCCCTCTTTAAAAATCACCCTCTTTAATTTAAGGCCTAAATTAAACACACTGAATGTAGCTGGAAATATTATGTCACAGTTCAGCTGATTTGTCAGATTACAATGACCTCACCTTTGGAAAAGTCATCAAAACTTGACTTTGTAGTAAGGAGTGATAATAATATTAATTTTGTAAAATAATAAAAAAGAAACTGTTTTAGTGTTTTTGTTTGTCAAAAATAACAGATCGGTCCTGTCACGTGTACATTCATTGTCTGTGCAAAAAGAGCTCCAGAGATTAAAGTCCTTTGCACTCATTTGATTTGACAACATATAGCCAACCCCATCAGCACTGGGACAACAAAACATCGCTTTAACAATCAAATAAATAAACTCTTTGTGTTTAGTCAACCATATCTACAATTTCAGGGGGAGTTCTAAAAAAGAAAAAAAAAAAGAAAAGGAAAAAACAATATTATTCCCTTTAGGCCTTATCACTAATTTGCTCAGGAAGAAATTTTCTCATGCTTGGCAAAGCGTTGCATTCATGTGGCACAGGGGATCACTTAGGACTTGTGGAAAACAGTGAGAGACTGAAATAGAGCTGTGCAGATACAAACAAAACTCAAAAAGCCTTCTGTCTCTAAACTTTATATCCACACCTAAAGAATATGAGCTACTAATTGAAAATGTATACACCACATCTTCATATGGGACTGAAGACTGGGATTCTTTTAAACTCATGAATGTAACACAGTGTTGGATAATAATTTTACAATTTCACAGGTTTGGTGAAATAAAATGTCAGATTTTACACATTTGAGACAGATGAAGCAGAAGAAATTTCCCGTTTTGTTTTTGTAGATGATAATTATAAGAAACAAATAGAATTAAAGGGTTTTTTGGGCTTTGAAAACTTCACCTAACCAAATTTGGAAATCTTAATAATTTGTATACATGCATTTAGGCTATCTTTGACCAGGAAACATCAGACAAATAAATGCACTGAACTGTCATTGCTTTCACTCACACACGGAGGACGGGCAATGGTAATTTCCGAATGTACATCTGCTAAAAGCTTGATCAGTAGCTCGTTTGGGGATGAATCTGTAGCACTTCTGCTGATGTAGCCCCCTGTAGTTCCTTCCTTGAATGATCCCACATAATATGACCCTTGGGGACATGAATTAATACCACACACTGAAACTTAATGAAGAGGCTGTTTATAGCTTTAGATAAATAAATAGGCAATGATCATTTAAATTATATCTTAAGCTGCAGTGGCTTAAGCAATATAAAACTGGATGTTAACTGCAGGGCACTGTTTGAATGCATATCGCCAGCTGCCAGAGTTTTAGGTTACCAATCAATCTATCAATCAAATCAAATTTATTCACTCATTCAGTGTAACAATTCCGTCAATAACAATAAACATTTTCCCAAACCTCCACCATACATGAGTAAAAAGGAGCAGGAAGAAGATAAATCTTGTAGTTACCTGCCCCTCCCTCAATAAGCATAAAGTTGATTAAATGGTCGATGTCGTTAAATTAAAGATAAAAACAAATTTCAAACAATATCATTCCTCACTAAATTAATTCAGAGATTTATACAATTCAATCAGTTTTTCCTTATAAAGTTTTTTTTAATTGATTTATAGTGGAACATTTTATCAATTCTTCATCCAAATTATATCATAGTTTTACTCCATGAACCGAGATGCACATTTGTTTTAAAGTGGTCCGCAAAATTTTACTTTTTTGAAATCTATTATCTATTATCTTATCTTTGTGCAATATCACAAGATTTCACATGTAGAGTATGTGTTGTGAATGACTTTCAGCAACCACCCCATCAAATTTTAGCTCAATATCTGTAAAAATGACTGAATTATAGTTATTTATATGTTGGTGAATGCTGATTAGCTGTGGCAGCTAACTTGAATTGGTTTGGCTCCAAAAGTTGTAGATGTACAGCCAATAACTATTTTCTGGAGGTTTTCTTTATATACTGTCCAATGATTCATTAGATATTTTTCTAACAGACAAATAGGGTTGAACCCAAGAACTGATGCCAAAGTTTTAAAGACCACAGAACTACTTATAATGATTTTTTAAGTAAGATTGCTCTTCAAATTACACTCCTGTCTAACTGATCACTGTCTTTTAAAACAAAGTCTTCATTTTCCTTCTAAATGTCTTAGTTTTATTGATATTTTGTTGTATCCTGGGCTTCTGTAACACTTGGTGATCCTTCTTTAGTGTGGTCTGTAAGAAGCAATCTGACCACTTTGAAATGTGTGTGGGTGTCCTTAAGTACCCACTGATTCAAACCTCAGGCCACTGTGACATCAGAGTGCCCCACATTACTTTCTCATAATTCCACTGAAATTTGTTCAGTGGTTCATGAGCTATTTTGCTCACAGACACCATTGACTGCACTAGTTAATGGCGACATTTTAAATCAATTACCACCTCAGGTATGTGTTGAGAATGACTCTCAGCTCCTACTACAACAAATTTTAGCTCAATATCTGTAAAATTATCGCCATTATAGCCATTATGCAGCTTATTTGAACTCATGAATGCCCCACATAAAGAGTGTTCTCGTATCTTGCAATCTTCAGTCAGTGTGAGGCTGAATAAGAGCTGATGGGAGCGAAGAACCAAGTGGTAACAAGCACTGCAAGTCCACGCACTCACAGGAGGGACTCAGCCTTTAAAGCCTACCCGATCAGACAATCACTTAAACTCCTCTAACGTCACTTTAAGGACATCCACACTCATGCATAGATTCAAACACACACGCACTACAACTGGTTATGTAATGGTCAGGAAGAAGAACTGCAAAAATACCTCAAATTATTAACTTAAATGGAACTAATTAGGCCCAAAACAAAAACTGATTATCATGTCATTTGTACAATATTGTATGATTTTTCTTTTTTAAAAAGAGAGTGAATTTTTTTGCTGAATAATTATGACCCCAATTCTGAAAAAGTTGGGCTGATGTGTAAAGTGTAAACAAAAACAGAATGCACTGATTTGTAAATCTTACGAATTTAGCAAGCTGTTAAATATTTAAACTACAATACCATACCATTTGGGGTAAATAAGGCAATTTTGAACTTGATAGCAGCAATCCATCATTAAAAAGACAAGACAGGACCATGTTTCCCACTGTGAAGCATCTCCTCTTCTTTTAACAACAGTTTGTAAACATCTAGAAACTGAGGAGAGCAGCTGCAGGAGGTTTTGGAGGAGAATGTTCTCCCATTCTTGTCTGATGTAGGATTCTAGCTGTTCAACAGTCCTGAGTCGTCTTTGCTGGATTTTTTGTTTCATGACACTTTTAATGTTTTCAGCTGGTGAGAGGTCTGGATTGCAGGCAGGCCAGTTCAGCACCTGGACTCTTCTGCTATGAAGCTGTGTTGTTGTAATGGATGCAGTATTTTGCTCTGTCTTGCTGAAATGTGCAAGGCCTTCCCTGAAAGAGACATCATCTGGATGGGAGTATATGTCGCTCTAAAACCTCTAAAACCTTTAAAACCACATTTCTGTATTGATTGTGCCTTTCCATATGTGTAAGCTGTCCATGCCAGAAGCACTATTACCCCCCCCCCCNTTTAAAACCACCTTGTTACAAAGATGAGGTCTTTCCAAATGTGTACGCTCCCCTTGCCATAGACACCAATGCACCCCCATACCATCAGTGAGGCAGACTTTTGAACTGTGCACTGATAACAGACTGAACGGTTCCTCTCCTCTTTAGTACAGAAGACCAAAAAGAATTTCAAATTTTGATTTGTCTGACTGCAGAACACTTTTTGCTACTTGACCTCAGTCAATTTTAAATGAGCTTTGGTCCAAAGGATGGTTTCTGGATGGTGTTCACATCTGACTTATTTGCACGATAGAGCTTTAAGTAGCATTTGAGGATGGCACAGCAAATTGTGTTTACAGACAATTGTTTGTGGAAGTTTTATATTATTTTCTGCACACAGTTCAACAGGGATAAAAACAATCCCTCAAAGGATTTCATTTTTCAATAGAATTCTGCCCTAAAATGTATGCTTTCCTTTTTTATACATACACACAAAATGAGCTGATTTACACACACTTTCCCTCTGCCTGGGGGCCCCATTAGCCAGGGATAGGGGGTGCACATGTACCCCATCCAAATAGTGAGTCTGAGTTCATTAGACCATGATGTTATGTACATCACGAAACGCAAGCAGGCCCACTCAGCTGTAGCATGCCAATATGCTCAGCTCCTAAAAACTATGAAGAGAAGCAGAGCGGCGGAGGATGAAAGAAGTGTGCTTAAGAAGAAGGAAAAAAACTAAGAAGCAATAAGAATGCAGTTTTTTGTTTTTAGGTTTTTTTTTTTTCAACAGAAATAAAAGAGTGAGTTAACAACAGGTGCTTGAATAGATCTTTTTCCTTCAGTTTTTTTCAGTGGGGTAAGTCACCTCAGAGAAGCGACAGCAGAACAGGAAAGGTAGATGTCAAAGCTAAATGTGAAGCAAGAGAAAAGGCTCTGCAGCCTCTGGTTAGTTACTGTGATGTATGTCTCTGTGAGCTGAGAGGGGGTAGGTTGTTGTCAGTAAAGATGGGCTGGTAGAGAAATGATACGGGACAGATGAGACAGACACAGTAAAAGGGGGGCTGGTTTTGTTCATGTGTCACTTGTTCCCTCCATACCATGACAACACCATGTGGGCTCTGTGGCTCCCTGGAGATGGTGCTGACGTTTCAGTCTAGTGGACTCTCCACACACACACACACACACACACCAACATTTACTATATTTAAAAAGCTGCGCGCTTCCCCTTAATTCTGGTTGCGCATGATGACAGTGAAATTATGAACCATTTCTTTTCAGAGCTAAACACGTGGGACTATAACAGTTTGGGAATCGTTAAAAGGCTGGGTGACATGCATATACAACCACAGTTCTGAAAAAGTTGGGATGTTGCTCAAATACAAGTAAAAACAGGATGCAATAATCTGCAAACCTCAGAGACTCATGTTTTATTCACAATGGATCATAGTAAACATATCCAATGTTTAAAGTAAGAAATTATACAATTTTTAGGAAACATTAAGGACATTTTGAATTTGATGGTAGCAACACATCGCAAATATGTTGTGACGGAGGCAGCAAAAGGTTGTAAAATTAAGTGGTATGAATAAGAAAGAAGACAGAGGAGCTTTTTGCAACCACTTAGTTGGCAACAGGTCAATAAGAGGACTAGGTATAAAAAGAGCATTTTGGAAAGGCTGAGTCTCTTAGAGGTAAAGATGGGCAGAGTTTACAGTCTGTGAAAAAAATATCCATTGTTGTGGGTACACACATAACGGTCAGACAGATCAGACACTGTGGCTGTGGCACAGAGTTGGTGATAATCATAAGGTCAGCTATCTGACCCTAGCATCTAGAGAATTCCTGTTAAAGCTTTATAGGGTTTATTAAAACTCCAATTACATCCACATGTTTAAAAAAGAAAATACAGATGAGTGTGATAGTTCCTAAACACTAGAAAACCAGTATGTTATTACAGTTCATATAATTGCCTATAATAAAAAAGATGTTCAGAACCATAAACTGTGCTACAGATTTTTCATATGAATAAATATGATGCATTATTAACTTACAGCTGTTGTATCTTTAGTTCAGTCTTCAAGTCTGTGCACCATCAAGGTAAAATATGGTCCTGGAGGAACCCACAGTTGCATCTTTTGAGTAATTTGACAGATGATAAAATGGTTTGCAGCCAGAAGACAGTTTTTTGTCATCGTCTCAGGGTAACAACTGAAACAACTGTCGGCCGAGGGATTGGTTGGCTCCAATCATTACATGGTCTTCAGTCATCATTTAACTGGAAACCAGACCAGAATGAAAATCAAAAGAATAAGATAATGTCACGTATCATTGTAAAGAGAAACAAATCTAATTTACCCAGACCATCTCTTGGCTGGATCACTACAGCTGCATGCTAGGGAGTCCTGAAACCACAAGGTTTATATGAAAAATCTTCCAGGCGCAAATAACACGTTTAGGGTGATAGAACATGAAAACATGAAAAGTCCTCTGACTGCAATGTGCACATTTTGTGACACTATGCAAACAAACATTTGTTCTTTTCTTTAAGAACAAAGAACAGAAGATAAAGAGACAAAAAGAGAGGAGCAAGAGGTGCATTACAAAAGGTAAAACGTCCACACTAACATTCATGGTTTTTGCTACAACAAGCAGCAGGCCACTCATCAGAAAATAACGTCAGCCCAGTGGTACTGTAGTATTTCTTTGGCATGTGGGATAAGAAAAAAAAGAACTGTTCCAAATAAATGCAACAGTCGTGTTTCTATTTTGGATGAAGAACCTCAGCAATTCCACTGACTGGCTGCAGAATTTGAGATATTCCTCAACTTCACTGAGCAACATATAGCCTACACCTTCTGTGAGGGTTCGTGAGGCTGGATGATTTAGGTGAGGCAGTAAATTGAAACTCAAACGTAACGACACAAAATATTTACTCGAAGGCTGAGGTAATATCGGAGTGTGATTTAATCCACGTAGCCCAGCAGATGGTGATATACCAAATAAAACAGCTTACAGTAGCAGCAATGAAACATACAGTATATTTAGCATGAAGGGGAAAAGTGTCACCACTCCCTCTTCCTTTTAGAGTGCTTCTAAGCACATGATTCTGTTGATTAATAGCTGGGTGAACAGAGGCGCATCCATTTCCTTATGAATAAAATATCTGTAACAAACACAAGAAACACATATTATATGAAGATAGCCTACTTTGACCATGTATGGGGTTGTTAGCCGGTTCAAGGTGACAATTAACAAAAAAATCAGACATTCAGAAAGGAAATGTTTCAGGTTGTGAACAAATCTAAATTAAATGTGAAAAAAGCATAAAGCACACAACAACAAGGCTTCCCCAAGGCACTAATGAAAATGTTTTTTAGAGTTGTTAGGGAGTTTTTTTTTTTTTTGTGAGAGACTGTTGAATCTGTCAGAGGGATGTTTAGTTGGGTGGTTGGTTACAAGGTAAAAATTAGATTCACATGAGCGTCGAGACCAAAGGGGTCCTAGCAGGTGCTTTGTACTGACAGAATCAATGATTTTCAGTTTGCCTGCTCAGCGTTGTGGCTGACTGATATATATACATTTGGATCTTTGGGTCATGTGTCTAGGGAGGGAGGAAAAAAGTATATTTCACTGTGTCCCCTTGGGGTCCAGGGAACTTTGATGGTAATTTCTTACATTTTATAGACTAAACAATTACCTGATGGATTAAAGCATAATAACCAAAAGATTAATTGATAATCAAAATAATCATTAGCTTTTCTAAACTGCCTCTGAGAATTTGCTACGATTAATTAACTTCTAAAAATGTTCAAACTTTCATTTAAGTTGATGGGTTAAGAGTGATGATAATAATGTGTCCTGATTGTGGAGGAACAGGGTTAGCATCAGTGGACCCCGCACGCAGGTAGGTTTCTTTGCAAACAAAAACCCACCTGAGAGAGAACTGCTGAAGATCAAGTTTGCAGGCAACATAGGAGGAGACAGGTGCAAATCATATTAGGAACAAAGAGAAGACAAAGAGGGATAAGAATAGACTTGTGTGCTATCAGCTGACCAAATAAGGAACCACGGAGTCAGTCATTAGCTTTCATTAGGAAGCTATAGTCCTGGTGACGATACATAATGCAATGCTATGCCCTGGCACACACTGATCACTGATAGTAGCAGCCAACAGAAACAATGTCTCCCTCTCTCCCTTACGCTCGCTATTACTGGAGACTTCGATCCTTTTCTGTGGCCGTCCTGCATCCTACGACTCTCAGTCGGCTAAATGAAATGGAGAATGACAGGAGCTGGGTCTGAGATTAATGACAGCAATAGGCGGACCAACACATACACACACTTGGTAGAAAATATGACAGGATGCTTTATACTGAAATACTACTTCCACTCATTGGTCTGAAGGGTTACGCATTTCCACAAAAGACTGAACAAACTGTATTGGCAAAAACCTACAAGATACACATTAATTAGAGGTAACTATAAGGAAAATATAGGTTTTGAAGTTCATATGCAGATGAATTTGTGCAAAAGTACAAATTCAGTGCTACAGTGCTCTTTTCTTTCTGTTTTGTTTTGAAGTCGGTGAACATAAATTTTAGTTCCAGTTATGTCTCATCTGTCTAAATCACATTCTGCCAGAATTGTTTTGGCTTGTCAATATGCATTTAGGAAAATTCCAGTCAGTTTTTTAGGAGTTGGTGTCCTCTTCGGTCATCTTCCATTCAGTCCACTTTGGCTCAAACAGTGACTGATGGTGTGATCTGACACTGATGTACAGTACATTCTGTGTTTTTCTGTGTAAGCAAAGTATTATTTATTTAGTTTAAGGACTCGATAAAGGACCATGTGATATTTTAATTTGTCCCAATATGTTAAACCCTGGAATTTGAATAGTAATAACTTTTTAATACAATTGTAGGTTAGGTTACTGAATGGGAAAATCTTAACTAATTTATTTATGACAGTGATCAGGTGTGCATATAACATAGATGGAGCATGAATTTATTCAGAATGGCACAAACACTCTGATAAAGAAGGAGAATAAAAGCATAGATTACATGTGAGAACAAGAAACTTTCGTTTTCGTTGTGAAGATGTTTGAGCTGCTGGGGTCTAAGATGACACTTTGTAGTTCTATCTCAGATCAGCCTTTTACTGAAAACACACCATTTGGTTTGTTTTTATGTCTACATACATTCACACTTTCCCACAAGGACGGCAACAAACTGGGAATTAAAAAAAAAGAAAGAAAAATTGACAGCTCTGCCAAAAGGCAAAATTTAATGAATCCCTTGGATAGTTCCTGAAATTAATTTGAAGGCGAGGGGAAATGTTACCACCTGTTTTGTTTAAGTAGTCTCTTTGATATTTCCATTTTCAAAAGCTTTCAGTGTGTAAACTTGATCTTGTAATTTCCATAACCTCAGTCATAAACAAATTGTATATTCCTTTTAATGCAACGACACAGAGAATAAACAGCTTTCAATGCCAGATGCATGTGTTTTGGCATGGGCACTTGAGGCTTAACAAGGATGACATCTTACTTTACTTACTTATTTTTAAAGTCTACTTCTTAACTCTGAAGGCTGGTGTGAAAGTGTGTAGTCCCCACAGCTGGGCTGAAAGAGAGCATTCATCCAGGTGTCATGTTTGGTGATCGGGGCAGCGCTTGTCCTCAAGCAGAGCAGAGGGGCGTTCTTCACCTTCCTTGCCAGATGGACTGGATGCCTGGATTTTACAGAAGAACCTATCCCAAAACTAGAAATCAAGATCCAACAGATGCAAAGGAGTTTGTCTTAAAAAATGTTTCCACTGACCCCTCAATACACCTGATTTATCAAAGCTTTGACATTTTTAGCCCAAAAGCCAGTAAAGCGGCATCACTGTTAAACAGAGAAGAAATATAATCTAAGCTTTGAGAGTTTTCTACATGTTTATTTTGTAAAACTGTCATTTGAGTCAGAAGTACTGTAGGGGAGACTGTAAACCAGCAAAGTTCAATACATGACTTTTGTTTAAAAGTCCTCAAATCTGAATCTGTGCCAACAGCAATAAAATTGGTTGGAGGTTTTAGAGCAGGATTTCCACACCTTTCCCATTTTAAAATATCAGACTTTCCCAGACCCAAATTTCCAGATTTCTTGATCAATTTATGGCCATTTTTGACACTCAGGTTCAAACATTTACTGTTATATGTACAGATGGATAACAGGAACTGAAAAAAGAAAAAGCTAGGTGCCTGTTTTGTAATGATTTTATGGTCTTTAAGTGCTTTTCAACAGAACACAGGGTTCATTTTGTGCAATTATGTTCTGATTCAGGGTAAAATACAAAAAGCAGTGTATGCTCTAGGGATAGCGTAACTTGCAGCTCATTAGTTACAGAGTACGTAACAAATGGTAAGTAATTTGCATGGCAAAATCCAACAAAATTAGAGCTGGTCTAAAACTTTTTCAGAGTACTCCATGTTCATATTATATATACCTAAATCTGAAAAGGATTCTCCTGTTTGGGCATTTTACTTAAACAAGAAAAATGTGATTTTTATCTTTATAAAAGGAATGAAGTCTAGAAACATTGTTTTTTTTCCAAACTATTTTCATTTTTTTCCATACTTTTTAAACCATGAAAAACACAAACCTAAATTAGCATTTGGCTAGAAGACCTGTGTACTGGGCATTGGTTTCATTAGTATCTAACACTGTGTCCCTGTTTTAAATGAAATTAAATAAATAAATCCTACATCATTTGCTTTTCCACTGAACCTCTAAACCCTCAACATAAATTCTCATAATCTTCCTTTGAAACTGACGTTAATAAAGTGTGTTACCATGGAAAACGAGCAGCGGACCATATCACCTGGGCTTTATTTGACTGTAAATTCTCAGACTGCGCCTATCTGTGGCTTCAGCGCTGAGCAGGCACAGACAGGCATGTGGCAGCTCTTTGCTGTTGCTGTTTTCAGGGCCATAACATCAGAAATCTATAATTTGGTTCATCCTGGTGAGCCACTTCTCAAGCCGACAGGTCGGTCTTCCGTCCAAAATGCATCACGCCGTTTCCTTCAGTATTAATTATACAAACCAATTAAACTTTTATAGAGGCTGAACATGAGTCATACGAGCAAGTGTTTTCAGATTGATGTGCCACTACCTAGAGTGGGTTTAACAATAAGATAATTGGCCCTCCCTCCTCCCCTCCAGCAGCTCCCCCCCCCCCNAACTCCCCTCCTCATCTAGATTTTCATCATTCATACTTGCTGGCGCACAAAGAACATTACTATTAATCTTGACGAACATCTTTGAAAAGGAGAGGAAAGAGTGAGCACAAGTCACAGGCAGAGCCCAAATATCAGCACAGGTAATTAGAATGATTTTTTAATCAAACTAGTATCAAGTACAGTGTCACCTTCTGACATCTTCATGAAACATATCCAAGCATTTAACCCACACCAACAGCATTTCCATCCATTTACGCTTTGTTTCCTGGAGTCTTGTAGTCGTCTTTCCTATCCAGCCGACCTGGAGAATGCGAGGTCAGGCAATTATGAACTGAAATGCCACTTTGTTGTCGTGACTTTGCCGCCTGACAGAGATGGAGTAAAGACCGGCTGCTTTCTGGCATTTTATTAATAACGTTCAACCGCGAAAAGGAAGGTGCCGCTGGGTAACATAGCAGGAGTAATGTTAAATAACATCCTTCTTAGAATAATCACTACACAGACCCAAACTTGCCCAGCTGTTAAGACCGTTTCTGGTGATATAAATGGGCACATGAATAGGCTTTGTAAAAAAATAATAATAATAATAAAAATGTACAGAATTGTGCAGATGCTGATTCAGCATTTAGACTGTTTTCTTGTTTCTTTTGGCTATTACCTAGCATTTTGATTATTTTTGCTTCTTTAAGTATTTCAGCAAAAAAGTCATTCAGCTCTCAGCATTCACACTGTATTTTCACAGTAAATGCAATTTCTCTAGTTTGATTGTTGCATGTAATAGTCGTTCATCTCCATGTGTCCCTGTGATGGACCTGAGACCTGTCCAGGGTGTCCCCCGCCTCTCACAGTGATGGCTGGATAGCACCCCGAGATCAGAAAAGAAAATGCACGGATGGATAGATGCATGTTATCAACATAAGGTGTCCAAATCTTTAGTCCATCCAAATAATGTCCAGGTCCACATAAACAAGGTCTGCAGCAGACCTCTACTCTTAGGTCTGCCTACCTAAATTGACTTTGTACATGAGACCACAGCTCATTTGGTCAACGCAGGGCTCAGTACAAAAAGTCAGAGAGGCAGATAATGTGTAATCCACTTACCACAGCAAAGCCTACACACCATTTATGGGCGTCCACGTCATGAGGTTATTTAGAAACCCTAAATCATCTAATAAAGCATGTCTGAAGGCCAAATGAAATTTTTCGGAGGCACGTGTGCTACAGCAAAACTCAATCGTGTCTTAATTATTAAATAATTTATGGTTTCACAAAAAGAAAAGTGTGCTAAGACACATTAAACTTCAGTGATTGTAGTCTGCAAATACTGATTAGAACAGAGAAACCACACTTTTTTTTTCCAGGATATACTTTAATTAAGAAATCATAATAAAAATAGTATAACCTAAAAACCTAAAATACATTTATGCAATACATACATTTACATCCGAAAATCCAGTCTAAATCCAATCGTTCAATAAATCAAAAACCGTGAGTAAGAAAATACTGTAAATAATACAAGAACAAACCCACATCAAAATTAAATGCTGGGTAAAAAACATAACAAAAATACAGATTTTCGTGCATTTTGTTATCCATTTCCCCATATGTACAGTACTAATACTGTGCTTAGCACTAATTATATTTGATAACTATAAAGTTGTTCAGAATATAAATAAAGGTCAACGAGGACTGACCACAGATTTTGTGTATGTTTCATTTGAGATGATTCTAACACAGAGTGTTGTCTTGATAAATCATAAGGACACATGAACAACTTGAATATCACAGAGGATAAAATGAACAGCAAATATCTGGAGAATATCTGATAAATAAATGTTACCCATGCATAGACTACAGTTCGGTAGGTCTCATTGTCCTTCGACGCGGAGGGAGCTCACTACAGTTTAGTTATGGCAAACACAGAAAACAGCTCATCCAAAAAAGGAAAATAATCAGAGAGGACTAACATGTCTTAAAGAATCAGAGGTGAAACATTTCCACGATCATGCATATGATGAATATTTGGCCATATTTGTAATAAGCGTTTTGTATTTAAAAAAAAAATTCAAAATCACATTTACCCCAAAGAAAGGCCTCTAACAGCAACAACGGTTTACTATTGCTATAAGGTTTTCAAACATTGGATCAGACTACGAGGCTCCCGTAATACAGTCAGTTTTAAAGGCAAAACCCTGCTTTGGTAGTTTGTGTGTTGGGATTACAAACTTAAAGGGAGTGTGTGTGTGTGTGTGTGTGTGAAAAGTGGTTTTAAGCACATTAAAGTTTGTGAACCTGGAATCTTTCTTATCGGAGGCAGAAAGTGGAGCAAAGTTTGTGTCATCTTTCTGTTAGTGAGGGTCTGCCGTCGCAGGTGACATCCCAGAAGAGACTTTGTCGTAGATGAAATCGTAGAGGCTGACGTGAGGTCGACTCGTGCGGCAGTTCTTGCACACCTCGTCGAAGTACTGGTTCAAAAGACTGTACAGCTGGCCTGGAATGAAAAACAAAAGACAACGGTGAAGCGTGCAGGGGGAAAAAGAGACGATGGTGAGGTGGTCAAGAGAAGGATGACATGGATTGAAACAAGAAAATAATTCGAAAGAAACCAACAAACCAAAGGAACAGGTTCAAAGAACCAAAGTGAGAGACTGAAACCATAGCAGAAGAAAGGAAAATGAAAGTATGTTTGGGATCATTTATAAATCACATACACACACACATGCCATAAGCTTTTTTTTTTCACTCTGTAGCTCCACTTTAGGAAATGGATGGCTAGAGGGGAATTTCTCTGAAAGGCTTCAATAAATGTCAAGCAAAGAAAAATGAAGAGAGGGGGAAGGGAGAGACGAGGCGGGGGTCAGTTCAGGCAGTAATCCACTCTGTGGCTGAGGCTGAATGGATGGACTGAGACGCAGCGACGGTCCGTAAGGTGGACTAACTTGCGCTCTGTTACTCATTTGCCTACTGTCACCGTACAGGTGCCAACATAAACAGCCTTTGTGTGGCGTGACAACCTTACAGACATCACATTTTTAACTACAGCTAGTAAAAATCATTCCTAGTCAATATGTACAGCATCTTTAATGTGGAGCTGGGAAGAAAAAAAGATGAAGTGAAGTGTATTGATAACAAGCAACTAATTTGTTAAGAAAAAAAAAGTCAAATGTAGCTTTGTCGTGCAGTTTTATTAGGCTGTTTCACTTTTCTTTCCCCCATTTCTAACCAGAGATGAAAGAATTCAACAAGCTGCACTAAATGCGAGCCAGGAAGTCTAGCTTTGAGCATCTCACCAACAGTGACTTGTCTCTCAGTGAGGAAACCGTGCACTTCATGAACGTCTCTCATAAGCTGCGCATCTCCAAATGTGAAGTATGCAACGTCCCTCCCAGCTTCTGCAGCAGCCATCAGCTGGATCAGTGCTGGAAAGAAAACACAGCAGCATGTAAAAGGAATGTTAGGTTGTATTAGCATTGTTAGCTTGAGATATAATTGCAAAAGGTGTAATTGACCACTGAAAACTATGTGAAATTTAATAAGTGGTCAATCAGTCGGATGAGGTATGGCTTTGGGTGGAAAACAATGAGTGAAAAGGGCAATTTGTATCAGAGGAGTAAATACCATGTCGCTTTTAGAATAGCCTCAAAAACAGCACTCAATCTTTGAGTCTTTGTAAATGAGGTCTCGGGGTGTTTAAATATTTAACAGAATCGTTATGGATTTCTGACTCATGAGCTCACAAGAAATACAAATCATTTGCAAAAGGTTTATAATATCTACAGCAATACAACAGCTTAGTGTTATGTAGCTAACATATCTCAAGTCAGCCTGGTCACTTTAATGACCAGATATTCCAGAGTTTACTGCCCCAGAAGCTAATATTGTGAATCCACTTACAGAATTACATTTCCCTACAGATAAACGTACCCAGGTAACTCTGATTTATAAGCTAGTAATGTTGCCAATACTGGGGCTTGTTTTTTGACAGAATATGGGCTCCACATGTCAGTTAGGCTAATGATAACAAGGCGCATTCAAGCAAACAGCATACACCCTCTACCATATGAAAAATAATGTTGTGCAAGCCCACAGATAAATACATCAGCTGAGATTTATAGTGTCTCTTTCCCTAATCAATCTGTTTCCATGGAAAACATAAATGTGTGTTAGCAGATCAATAAACAATGACGAGGAACGGGCGAGTGACACCCTGGGAGAGCTCCTAAAAGAGGTGTTTGAGGCAGAGCAGCGTGTGTGACTGAGCCTCACGGTGGATTCTGCATAACTGCAGGACTCCTTCAGCAGGGGTGTTAATGACTGGACAAGCACAGCAAATGAAAGACACTCATCTGCTGCTTGAGAATTCAGAAGTGTTTTTTTTATGGTCGCAAAAGTTTAATCATTCAAGCTCCTGTGCATAAAGAACTTTTGAATTCTTTGCACTTGTCAGAAACCTTCTTTTCATACGGATAACAGTGTTTCGACCAATAGTACCTTTGAGTCGTGTGTCTCCACCAAAAGCGCCGCAGCCCCAGTTTCCTGTGGCTATGGCAGAGAGGTGCTTCATGTTGGTGTTATTTCGATAGAATCCACAGTACGCCTGGACAGAATGCACATAAAGAAGCATGAGAGAGGCAAACATGCACACAAGAGAGACTTTTCACAATAAAACTGTTAACACGAAGCAGAAACTCAAAATGGTGCAACATAGGGTTTAATTGGAAACATTAACAGCTGAGAAAATTCTAGAGAGCAGCGTAGTTTTCACTACATTCTGAAAATCAAGAAACATGATGGACCTCAAACGGAGGAGTTGAGTGTGAAACGCCGGCGAGTCTGGCTGGCGAACATGACGACTAGACCACTTTTATTCCAGTAAAAGTAACATTTAAAACAATAAAAGTTCTGTTAAGTAATGTTAGAGTGTAATTGTATGTGTGCTAGAATTACAGGTTTCACAATTTAGAAAGTTTCTACTGTAGATAACTCACCTATGGTCTGTGCTAAACTCCAAGGCTAACATTACGGTTAAAGAATTAAATTAAAAGTTCAAGGATTTTGTCAGTGATGTTACAAATAGCATAGCAAGTCTTAAATTTGCCAACAAAAAAAAAACATTTTACAAAATCTACATTTAAGATATTTATTATTTAAATATATTTCTATTTAAGTCAATCAAACATGTGCCTTTGTTTTTTTTTGTTTTTTTTAGTATATCTTTTTTGTAACGACTCTTGCGAGGTGGAATTAAAGTTGCATTTCCCCTCACCTTGTTGAGTTCTCTGGTTATCTTTTCAGGAAGAAACTGCTCCAGAAAGTGTCTGTATCTAAGAGCATCAATGGCCACGATCTCTGTACATTTTCTCTGCCAGTCATCTCTGAAAAAAAAACAAAAAAAAACAAGCAAAACAAAAGATGAGATTTAACATTCCCCCATCTCTTCTTCTTACAAAGTGTAAGTCACTGGTTTTGAATTATTAGATGAGGACTCAAAAACACTAAACAGACAATACCTGGGCGTCTCGTCTTTGTAGCTCTCCTCCCATTTGTAACTCTCAGCGTAACCGGTATACCTGCTGTACTGTTCGGTTCCTGCGGGGAGCAGAAAGACAAAGCCAAAGAGAAAATTATGTTATTCAGTGCTCAGCGGTCGGGAGCACACAGCGGGGCTAAATCTGTTTCAGCGCCTTATTTCCCAAATCAGATTTAGTGCTTTCTATGCTCCCCATGTGAGTATACAGTATCGGCTTCTATTGGATTGTCATAAATAAAGCCCATTGATTTCATAAGTAATCTGCTTTAGGGTTTGAAATTAAAAGCTTCAAGCCACAATAAGAACAGATGTGAACAGTGCAGAAAAGTGAAGTTTGGTGCAGAATAAGCCAATCATTGTCGTGCCTGTAAAATATTTATCACACATGATAAACATCATGCACATATTCAAACAGGGCAGTTTTATTTATTAAATCCACTTAAAGAGACTCAATTACAAAACCTTTACCATCAAAAACTACAAAAGCTCATTTTCTCTAGAAATGATGCGGAAAAGATTCCACAATAATTTAAAAGGTTTTTCAACACTAAAGCTAAATTATATTTTTGAAGTATCTTTTAAAAGAACATAAAAATACTGCTCCTATTTTACACTTGGACTAGTACTGATGTTGTGAAACCTGAAAAATGAACACTTTTTGTGCCTTTTAATGCCACGAGTGGCTCAAGGTTACAGACTGCAGCAATAATGATGCACATTTTGGCAAACTGGAGTAGAAGTTCTGCAGGTTTTTGTGCTGTAAATCAAAGAGGATTTATTGCACTCATTTTCAGCTCCATATTTATTTTCTGAGTCCACCAGAGTGGCTTTCTGTAATTAAAGACACTATATATCTTCTGTTGGTTCTTTAAACAGTCCATCTTATTTACTGGTGTTTCATCTGATGACTCTTTAAGGTCAGCCTTTTGAAAGACACAATGTCCTCTGACACTTTGAGTTGCCTTGTGCTGAAAAGTGCTATATAAATAAATGTACCTACCTACCTACTTATGACACACAAAAGTTTCAAAAAGGAACTGATGCAGATTTGCTGTAGATGTAAATACACCTGTGTGGTGAAATACTGCAAGTGCTTCTTAAGAGAGACAAAATCCTAACACCCCACCACCCCCAAATCCTTCAACACCAAGGCTTCCCCCTTCTGGTAAGCTAAAGGTAGTATCTCAGTGGGCAGCCAACTGCTGGAAACTAGATGACAAATAGGATTATGAGGGAGTCTCCTGAATGTCTCATGAAGTTTGCAAGGTTCTCAGTTTCTTTGCTTTATCTGAAACATGTTCAGAAAATGGGTCAAATGAATTGTGGGCGTCTCAAACCCTCCGCAATTATGTCTCCAAGAGCGCAAAAATAGTAAAAAGGTATAACAGATCATCAGTCATAAAAATGACTGAGGACCCTTTCAAAATAAAACAGGTTTCCTCCCCTTTCCAGAAGAACAAAACCAACCCGTACATAAAGTGGCTTCTTTTTGTTTGTTCGTTCTTACAAATGTGCTTTAATTGGGTTAAGAAAGAAAACATTTACTGTACAAGCCATTGCAAATCCAACCACTTAAGTACTTTATACAACAAAAGCGCCATCTAGCTTTTCGGAACAGGCTAGCCATATCATTTCATCCATCAAAGGAACTGACCTCCTCCATCTTCACCTTAAACCAATTTAGTCTGGTAACTGCCTATGACAGCATCCTGTGATACAAGCTTCAATCACAAGATTACATCAGGAATCACTCCCTTCCGATCTAAAAACCCCTCTAGGACACTCACATTTACATTTGGTTTTATCTTCCAAGTTATGTCAAGCTCCTAAATGCACTTGAAGACTCGCGTCAGAATTGCAGACAAGAGTTTTAGAGGAAACACTGCAATCGTGCGCGGAATATTCTGAAGGTTTTAATGAATCTATGGCGCAATGAGCTCATTCCATTAGAGGAGCGATGACCTTAGTTGGGCAATAAATTCCTTTCTGTCTAAATGTAATAATGTTAAGTGGAGAGGAGGAGGAGGGAAGAGGAAGGGAGGGGAATAATGGGAGGCAAGGAGGGGGACAGTGACTTACCAATGAAGGTCACTATGGAGAGAGTTTCAGAAAAGACAACATGGCGCCACACAATACAGATGGGACAGAGACGAGTCGATTTTTACGTTGAGATTTTTAGGGGAACTGCCAGGGCGGGTGGGTGTATGTTGTGGGAAGCAGGGGACAACTTATGCTAATAGTTTTCTCTGTTTTATTGTGTTCTCACAATCTCTAAAGACCAAGTAAAGCCCAGTGATGGAGGCACAACATTTTGGTCCATTCTTAAGAAATCTTTTAAGTACATTGTTTTAAAAAAAACACCCACAAACAGAATGAATTAGGTTCAAGCTTTTCTTTGAGCTTCTTTTTACACACAGCTAAGTTGTAATACATAAGGTCAAATGAGACAGTTGAAATATTTGCCTTACTTAATAAACAAACCTAACAAAAACAATTAATAAATGTATCAACTGAATAATTTATGAATTAAGGCAATATTTAAATATTTGGAAGCATCTATAAGGAAATGGATCTCCATCTTTCACATCAACTTGGCAAAAAAATAATGGAGGTAAACCACATGTGAACAAGTGCTTTTGAAGTGCTCAACATATGTCTAGTCTGTACTTGGCAGTAAATGCATACAGGCTGGCTGGTATATACATGTCTTCTCTGTAAGTTTCTCACCAATGAAGGGTGAATTGTGATGTTAGCTTTCATGTCTTCAAAGACAAGTAGGAAGACCAAACAATCAGGCTGATCAATCAATAAGATGTAACTTGAAAAATAAAGCAATTCTGCTTGGGGGAAGAAAAAAATGGAGTACCTCAAAATAAATCAATGCAATGAGTCCACTTTTAAACTGGGAGACTTGGAAACACGGGGTATAAAACATAAGACACCAAGACGTGTAGTAGGAGTTCTTCTAAGACCAATGATTTCTAGAACTCAAAACCCAACTTAGGATTTGTGCAGGTTAAAATCATCCTGTTTGACCAAAGACATATATATACACAATTAAACCACAACTCTGGAAGAAAATGACACACATTCCCAGGTTAAGTCAAAGAAGTTAAAGCTTGAATGGTAAAATTATAAATGTGTGAGAGAGAGTAAAACACACACACACACCTGTGATGATGAGGCATTCATTGTATTCCAGAGCTTCAGTAAAAAGGCGAGACACAATAAGTTCAGGGTTGATGAGGAACCTGATTTCTTCCTGGACCAGTCCGTGTCCTGTAACTCCACCACCTACAAACCTGTTTGCAAAGTCCACCTGATGCAAAAAAAAAAAAAGAAAGAGAGAAGATAGACATATAAACTAAGAGTGTATCAACCCCATAGTTTGTCAAATGGTTTGTTCTCAATTTTATATTTTCTTAGTCAGTAAGTATAACTTCATCTCCCTTGGGATATGATTGTTTGGAAGGAAATAAACAAATATGGAGTTCCAAAGATGAGCCTATTTGGGATGTTGCTATAAGAAAATGTTTATGTAGAGGTAATTTTGGAATATATTGCTGTGTGTAAAATTACCCACTAAAACCTCTGGCTTTAAACCTAAAAATAATGCCTGGTAATACACCCTTATGGTATCTGTAGAGTGTAACGTGAACAAAACAATATAAAAACTAATATATTATTCATTGACTTGCTTATTTAGTGGAGATGAGAACTACTGAGGGGTTTTTATGGTCACTCCCAATATTTGCACAAACAACTCAATTATTTTCTCATTATGTGTCACCCACAGAGGGCATTAAAAACAAATGTTTTACAGTCAGAATGCTTCATGCTTTATTCAAATCAAAATATCATAGCAAAACAGCATATAATATCTAAATAAATACTTAAGATATTATTAAAACTCCACAACTTGTGGGAGCAGAGCAGCTGTGTAAAGTCCAAATGATTAATATTCTGTTAGTCCAGATTGGAGTGAAAAAGAAATAAAATAAATAATACATAAATCATAAAAATGTTTAAGGGTGTTTTTTTTTTGTCCTCAGCAGTTTTTATCAGTTCTACAAGTTTTGTACATTATTAGATAAAAAGAGAAATAATTGAGCACACGTTCATACTGCACTCAGAATAAATAGTAGTTATGTTGATTCTACAAAGTGTTTGGGAAAAAAAATTAAAAATAACAAAACAACACTGGACTTCCTTCTTTTGGTTCTTGAAAGTGAAAAACGTTCATCGGTTTAACCTGATTGGTGGGACTTTAAAATGCATAAACTGTTGTTGGGACATTATACCAGCAGTGTTGCGGCAATGTGTGTCACTAACAAACCCACCCATCTTGTGGGTGATTTGGGTCACTGTCACCTGGGATTAATTAGATGACAAACAGATTAATTAATTAACAATATGTGAAAGATTTAGGTTACATGTTTCAAGGTGTGAAAGATCATTAAAAATTATGCCAATTACATCAAATATCTTTAAAACTAGATGATTAGCAATACAATAATATTGACACCCTGATTTATTTGTACAAAAGAATGTGTAGATTTGTACAAAGCATAGCTATATACATGTAGTTATGTCCTGAAACACTTTGTATTACTATGAAATAAATATAAACGGACTGAAACAAATCCAAGCATAAAGACTGCTGTTGAAGTGCAGGAAATATTTTGTTTTGGTGTGATATTAGACCTTCATGCCCTGTAAGCCCAGTCCTTGTTTTTGTGGCACAGATAAAAGAGCGGTCCATTCAATCACAATGCTGATACTTATACATCCCATCAGGGGTGAAGGTTCTGCTCAGTGGCCCACGGCTACGTCAATCTGTGTGACAGCAGGTGTGTTTGTATGTGCACGTGTGTATGTTTTTAACCAGTCACCCGACTCCTCCCTTTTTTTTTTTTCCTCCCCTTTGGTTCAGCCCTAATCTCACCCCCACACCCTTCCATCTCACCTCCTGACAGGATGACAGCCCACTCTGCCCTATCGAAATTCAACACGCAGCCGGCACACAGCCTGCTGAGGTAGCCGTCAATCCACCTGCAGGACTCTTGGCCCACTGGGTCATCCCAGTGAAATGCCTCACCCTCATCATTTTGTTTTCTACATGTGCCTTTCTCTTTCATTCCCCACCCAAGGGTCCTCGCCTCCACCCTTGCCACTCTGAGCTACTCATGTGTATACATACGCTGTCAACCAGAGCTACAGAAAAAAAAAGCACCCTTCATAGAAGATCACAAAGAATGGTTGAGACAAAGGGACGAATCAGTGCAAACACGTGCAGAGACAATTACCTTCAAAATCCGTACTAAATCTTTACTATCACTGTTGACTTGAAGGTAGTCTCTTATTTTGAAAGCACAAAAGAAGGAATGGTGATGAAGATATTTTTAATGTTCTATCAACAAGTACAAATCCATCTGCTGTGTTTATGTTAAAATGCAAAGCAAATTTAACCAAATTTTTCGGATTTTTGCCCTGAAAATGCCAATTTAAGCACATTTCCATTTAAAGCCAAAATTATGTTTTAAAAATTGCTTCGTCTATATGTGATAAATAAAGCAAAAATGTAATACTGGCCACTAGTGGCAGCATATTTCAGTAACTCTGGGTGTCACCTGCCATTAAAGGTGGGCGATCATGTAATTGTTTTCGTTTAGGCATGTCTGTTAAAAGAAATACCTCAAACAACTGGACAAATCTGAATGAAACTTTCAGAAAGTAATCACTGGACGTACATCTACAACTGATTAACTTTTGGAGGGAACCCAATTCAAGATGGCCATCACAGCTAACTGACCTTAGCAAAAACAAAAATGGTTATAACACAGCCATTTTTACAGCTATTGAGCTAAAAATTTGGAGTGATAGTCGCTGAATCATCCCCAACACAATCCAAGCTCTAACAGATTGTGCAACATCTTTGTTTAAAACTTTGGCGTGGAAGTGGAAGAGCATTTCTTCAAGGAATGTTACTTTAATTATATCTTTCTCAATTGAGCTGCATTTCTGTTAAAATTTATTTTTGTGTCGCTTATGTGATTTTCATTGACATTTCTGGCACTTTTTATCATCTGTTAAGAGAATAAGAAGGATTCTATCATTACATACAAATGGAAAGTTTTGCCTTGAATATCATAATCTCCCCAGTATAAATATCAAAAACCAAAAGCAGAAATGAAAATATATGCATCCAATAACGACTTATACCAGCCTAGAAGGTTTTTAATCATTGGACTGAGTCATTGCTACTCGTTTTATATTTACATTGATCACAATAGTATCTTTATTTGAGTAATATTTACAATTTATCTTAAATAAAGTGTTTTATTTAACAATAAAGAATTTGAAATTTATCATTAAAACCCCTTTGATAAAAAAAGCAATTAATGACTAAGAGATGCTTATTAAACCACACTGAATGACGAGTTATAGTTTTGTATTTCATAAAAAAAGTAAAATAATTCTTACCTGCAGCATCCCGTATCCTTCATTCTCAATTGTCCCCTCACAAGTGATATGTAGACGTGTCAGCTGAGTATGAGAGCTCCAAAAAAAAAGATTACAGGCATATTCTTAGATATGGACTATTAGTGTATTTGAATCGAGGTCTATAATGACAGCCAGTGATTACCTTTCCCAGTTTAGTGGATGGTTTAGAACTTGTCTTGTGAATGTAACAAGACCCTTGGGTCCTTCAAAAACAAAGCATAACAGGTAAAATAATAGAAAGCTTTCAACAGAAATAACTAAAAACATGGAAAGTTTTAGGGCTTACTTGTCTGAGTTACTCTTCTAAAGTAACACAACAGAGTTTTCAATTTCTCGATTTTCCTTGGTGAGGAACCTTCAAATAACCTGAAATAGAAAGAAAGTGGGAACTTGAATTCATAAGACTTTGTATTTTAAAAATCTACATGATAATATTTTTCAATAGAATGCAATAAAGATGTGTTAAAATAAAAAAAAACTATGCTTTATGCTTCAGTGGATAGAAGACATTTATGTTTCGCTCAGTTATCATCTATAACTCACTGCACAACCAGGCTACAGCAACATGAGTGAAGTCGAGCTTTCTAACTGGCATGATGTTTCTTCCATCTCCCGACAATGTCACTGCCCGAGGCTCTGTCTCAGCTCCTTGAAGTTACTAAAAAAAGTAGGCTGGAAGAACAAGGGGAGAGTGCTGGATGGGTGGCTTAAATTACCCCACACTGGCCCACTCCTTCCAATAAAAACAACCTAAGCTGATGACTAATTACAGTTCAGCATTCATCTTTGCCTCCCACTGCTTTCTGCCCTGGTCAGTAAAGAATTAAAACACGGGGATCCAATCAATTTTAACAATTTAGAGAACTAAAAGCACTTCAGCAAATTAAAAAAAAACAACAACTGTATTTGTCAAAGACAAATCACGCATATGAAGTATGATTCACCACCCCCCACACACACACACAAACACACTTTTTAAATTCTTTACAAGGTGATTTAACCAATGCTGTGTGAACTTTCCCAACCCACTACATCCTTTAGTGTCAGTATGGTGAGAGAGGGAACAATCCTACGAGGCGGTAGGAGAACCAGAGGTTAATCAAGGCAGGATTACAAGTACAGCTGCTAGTCATACCAGGGTTAAAAAAATAAATAAATAATTGCATTTACATGTTTCTGAAGTAAGGAGACTGAATCTAATTAAATATTTAATTTAATTATCAAAGATCTTATAAGATCTTATCCATCATAACCTTATATACTACATAAAGTCTACAAGGAGACAGTTTTTGTCAGGTTATTATTTATTAAAACTTTCTTCTATTTTTAAGTGATGCTGACCATTTCCTAATGATTCACAGACCAAAGTATTACGCTTTCCTTGTTGACAAAACTGTTAAACGAGATCTGTATCGTCTTCGTCTCAAACAGCAGAAAACACAATCTAAAGAAGTCTCCTGCCTTTCTACGCTGCTCCTTGGATCCATCCATCACTTAACAGAGGACAAACCTTGACACATCTGCCAAAACAGCAATCAGCAGATTGCTTGCTGCCCTGCTTGTCCAAGACAGAGAGTTACTGTAGCCAATAAGCAAAGTGACGGACACTCCCTCAATTACAGAGAGAAAGGGAGGGCCGGTAACGATCCGGGGCCCATTTTAGACTGCAGCGGTTGTCTTGTTTCATCTTCTCAGACGCCATTGCTCTTTCCTGTGTTTCGCTGCAGGCAGAAATGCTGAAAACAGGCTCAAGTGGTTCTGAAACGGACAACTTTGCAACTGAAACAGTGTTCGCATTATTACAGCATCCTTACATACAACTCACTGTACAATTAAAGTTAATATAAAATGACGGGTGTGTCAAATGCCCAAGTTGAGTTTAGACGGCAGTTCTGATTCGTGCATATTTACATTCTTCAGGCAGGATCAGCACAATTACCCCAAGATTTTATTAAAACAACAACTCCAGCTGGACTAGTACAGTCCAGGTATTGGTTCAAATGCTGGAGTTGTTGTTTTAATAAAATGTTGGGGTAATTGTGCTGATCCTGCCTGAAGAATGTAAAGTTTATGTAAATGTAACGTTTTCTTGCTACTGGCAGCATCCTACTGCCAGATGACATCTGGACAAAGCAATGGTTAGAATGAGACATTTACTGCCCAAAAATACAGTAATAAAGCTAGTATTTTAAACTTAAAGTGATCTTAATCTAAGTGTTTGGGAACAAAACTTACATTAGACATTATTTTGTATTAAAAAAATACCTTAAAAGTGTTTAAAAGGTTTTGCAGTTTGATTTAGCTAAAACAAGAGAGCATCTTTTGTTTGAGAAGACTTCGCTTGTTTTGCGTCATCTCTTTTCTTCAAGAAAAGAACAACCTTCTCTAAATATGTAAAATAAAAGCATTAAATTTAAAGATATAGCCAGTATAAAGGTGATTTGGATTTTAGTTTCAAAGGTATTTTGTGTTTTTCCCTAAACACCTGAAAAGACATATCAGGTGAGTGTTCAGATCAAATGGGTGATAGCAGGACAGATAAGTAAAAAAGTCAAGTAACTGATGTATTTATTTACTCATGTGCATGACTTGTCATGCTTTTTTAATTCTACAGTTGTTGAGTAGTATTTTCTTACAATTTTTGTAAATGGAAGCCCTACCTTCCATTTACAAAATGGAAGCACTTTGAGTTGCCTTGTGCTGAAAAGTGCTATATAAATAAATGTACCTACCTACCTACCTATAATTTTATTATATTCCTCCTATATATAAAAAAACAATAGAGCTTTCTTATCTTAAAGACACGTAGTGACTGGTTAGACCACAGCAAACACTGGGTTCTGGAAAGTATGTTGTTTTTACCTACAACTATATTTTAAAATGAATAAAAATGTCCTTTTTATGTTAGGAAAAAACATGTATGATTGCATAGGTTTACATGAAGAACATGTTTTAGTGAAGATTTAGGTCAAATGGGTCCATTTTTGTTACTCTAAGAGTCAACATGGAGCAGTACTCCTAATGTCACTGAAATAAAACGGCAATAAAAGCTTCATACTTCCATTTCAGAAGCAATTACTAGTTTTCTTTGGTTTAGTTTTAGGTACACACGGGCATCAACATCCTCTCTTCCAATTAAAATGACCTCACAAGATTAAGAGAAGTCAGACACCAGCAGACAAGTGTGCATTTCAAAACAGTTCATCGAAACAATTTGTTTTAATTAGCCATCCTACGTTTTCCCAACAGACAAGTGGCTTTTGAGTGGATAGAAACAGAAAGCATCAATTTAAAAACCCCTAGTTTGATCTTCGTTCCACATAAAGATTATAATACACACACACACACATTCTCAGCCCACATCTCCAAAGACTTTTCATTGTCCCATGCAGTTGCAGCACATTTTTGAAAATCCTAAATTAATATTTTTTTTTTTTAAATGAGAGAATGCCTGGTGTGATGACTTTTTGTCTATAACCCAGATTAAACTATTTTATTACATTATTAACCACTGCATGCAAGCTTAATAGAAAACCTAAACTCTACAGTGAACTTGCAGGCCACTAACAAACTAGACAGAAGTTACTGAAAAAAAGATTCATCTATTAGGCCTTTTCAAGGAAGTAGCGCCCCTCCGATGGAAATCTGTTCTTATTTAAATGGCAGGATCAATCAAAACACAAGACAACCATTCTACTCCACCTTCGTGAAAATTTTAAATTAAAAAAATATATGAATTTCAATATATTTGATTAATGGTTACTAATTAATAACTCAAGTGAAAATAATGAGAGCCATCTTGATTCTGTTCGTATGCAATAAAACTTGGGCAACTGACAGCAAAATCTGGCAGCTACGGTCTCCTCTGTCTCCTGCTTTAAAGAAAAGGACTCGACAGGAGGCAGGAGGTGTTTGGTGCTTTTATAAAGTGCCTGCATCAGTGTGCCCGTACCTGTAAAAGTTGATCTCAGGATAATTGCCATACTCAGATTTGCGGGAGTTGCGTCGAGGGAACGTGCAGAAGAAGGCGTTGGCCAAAAGACAGGCTATTTGCTCCTGAGACAGAGTCAGGGAATGGTTCATACCTGACTTAAGTAAAGGGATTGGCTAGAATGAGAAACAAAGAGGCCAAAGTCAAAAGCGAAATAATGAAAACTACACTGTCAAAGCTAAGAGACAAAACTCGGAAGGCTAAATATTACATCCACAATGTTAACATAATGAAAAATCACACACGGTTTTGTGGGTGTAGTACTGTAGGTTGCAGGGCTAATGAGGGTAGAAAATTAGTTTAGCGATCTAGCAAACAGGAGATAAGGAGGGTTCCATTAGGAAAATGGGTGGTAGTAATTAAGGTTCCGGTTCTCTTGCTCCCCGTCAGGTTTGTTCAGGCAGACACATGGGGCTCATCCATCTTCACTGATTAGGACTAAAGAGTCTCCCAAGGCTGCCCAGTTAGCAGATCAATACATGCTCTAATAACAAACACACATAAACATCAGCCTTCGCGCTCAAAACCACACAGAGTCTGAAAGCTCCATGACAAGAAATAGTTTTTTTGTGTTTTAAAAGATTAAATATGTAACAAAAAGCTACTAGAGTATTTTTTTCTTCCAGGAGTGGGAGGCGAGTTCAGTAAATTAAATTAGACTCAAGACTGACACAGATAATGTCATTACAAAAATACCAATCTTGTAATTTTTGTATTGCTATAATTAATGACAGGATGAAAACAAAGACAAATGGAGATGACATTTAGGAGGACCTGTAGGATGAACCAGTTCCGTTTAATGTAAATTAAAGAGAGGCTTTTCTTTTCAGGTCAAACATGGTATCCCAAAATCTGCTCCTCGGTGACAGGAACTTGTGGTGTGGATTGTTAGCATTCGTAATCAGGCCGAATATTGCTAGTGCATTAAACCTAAAATGATAACAAGATATGACATGAACTTCTTTTATTCCCGCTTCTTTTCAAATAAAGGTAGAAACGAGACATTCATTACGTGCCACTCTTATCTAATAGGTGGATTCTGTACAGTGTACCATTAAAACTTGGCATCTCCTTCCGGTTATTAAACTAGTTATTATACCATGCTGAACATCTGAGCAGTTTGACTTTTGTTAAGTGGAGTTGTGAAGAGTATTTATTATAAGTCAGGTGTGTAAACTGCAGCAGACAGTGTGATACTTGAGAATCAGATTAATGAGAAAATCAAGCTTACAGCTACTCCACCTCTAAACGGTCTAGTGGTTTGAGCAAACTCTACACTAAATATAATACACATTGTCACTTTTGCAGCTGAATGTGTACCTTGCAGGAAGATCATCTACACCTCGGCACAGCAGCTATAACTATTAACTGTTTTTAGGAAACTATTTCTAGATTTTTGCTTTTGGAATAAAGAAGTTAATTGGAAATGCCTCAGAGATTTCTGATATAGAATCTAGGTTTATGTTCCTCCTCTTTGCACCGAACACTTAGGATATTTCTTTATGCTGCTGTCAAACAGCCTTTTTTTTTTTTTTTTTTAATGGAACAGGAACTCCCATGTGTTGTCAATCATGATCATTATATGAAGACAACATATCCACCTACTGAACAGAAACTGAACAGAAGAGGGCAAAACTGATCTCTTACCATTGTGCAGAGGCGAGGAGCATTCAAAGCCAGGTCCACCAAGGCAGGGAGTACCTCGTCAAATAGGTGTTGTACCTCACAATGCTCAAGACACTGTAAAAAGCCAAAACACATCAGCTAAAGGTTTTTTTTGTCCCCCAGTGTGATATTCGTGGCACCGTTGAAGCAAGCAGAATTACTGATTACACTGGTTTGTGTTACTACTGTCTTAAAGAAATATTTAAATTACCAATGAATGTCATGTCAGATGTCAAATAAATAAATTTTAAATATATATGATGATTTATATCATAAATTTTTTTAAAAATCTGAGATATTTTCCAACATCTTAATTTTTCCAGTAAAAATATGAGCTAGCAGAGATAACCTTTTCGATATGTGCAAATGCATCAGAACATTTTCATATTCATGATGACAATATGTTAAAATAAAGCCATGGTATTGTTTCTAATTATGTTGTTGAGGGGAAAAAAGCTTATCTTTTAAACAATGGGGTGTTCTCCAGAGCAACAAAAACAAAGTTTGTGTGAAGGCAGCAAAGGTGCACTGCTGTACGAAAAAACAAAAAGTGATGGTTCACATCTCACATCACAATCCAAACATTTGCAGGATAAAAAATGCAGCAGAGCCACTCGCTGCACAGAACCTTATTCAGAGGGAACTACCATCAATCTGAGAGAGAGCTCGGCGTGACCGAGGCATCCATACGTCAGCTGCAGCTTACCTCAGCATCCACGGGCAATTCCCCTCTAAAATAAACACCCAGGTTTTTCATCATACACCCAGATTTACAGCACAATCATTTATGAGTGTATTGGCTTCGAATGTCACTGTCATCAATCACTTGCCTCATTCTATCAAGGTAAGCAGGGGTGCCGGTGCTGATTAAATGGACCTTCTGGAGCAAATGCAAATGACCAATTGTGGGAAGAGTGGCAGGCTGGTGGGATTTTCAAGAGGAAGTCCTCTGCGGTCGACTTGGCCTGGAACATTTATATGGCTGCAGAGCAGGTCTGACTAAATGCTGTCAGAAGTAATGAGCTGGCAGACATCATAAAGTGCTCCAGTGGGACTAATAGATGGTAGTTGGTGATGCAGCAGGATGAGGGCAGAAAGATGACAGTACTACATTTTTACAGCAAAAGCAGCAAGCTGGCCCCGGGGTTAAGCTGCAGACACAAATTCTCCTTTTTATGTCAATAAGTGTAATACACCAGTTAAAGCAGGACAGTTCAAATCTGGTGACAGATGGGCAAACGGGTCGATTATGCATTCATCTTCTGCATGTTCGGGTTACGGGTGATCACTTTTCCGGCAGCTAAAACGTCACAACTTTAAATTTAACGGTTTTATTTTAGAGGTAACCCTAGCTGGTGTCCCAATACGTTTCCAAGCAAACTGAAAATTTTTTCATAGAGTCCGTTAATCAAAGCGGCGAAAGTGAAGAGAATCCAGCTGTGGTTTTGTCTTAGCGCTGAATGTTTTTAGATAAGAGCAACGTCACTTATTCTTAGACTGTGATCCTGCTCAACCCTCAGGAATTCATCAGAAAATGACACCGTGACAGTTTCATTCGGCTGAGAGGGAAACACTAAGATGATTTACCGACGAGACGTAATTTGGATAACTCTCTTTTTTTTTCCCACCTTCCCCTATGGCTATTACACACTGAGCGGAGTGTCAGTCATTGGCTCAGGGGCAAATGTATCGCCGCACAATTACCCCTGAGCTACAAAAATGTCGCTCAAAATTTAACTAGGCGGTCTTGGCTGAGGTGTGCAACAAAACTGCTTTAAAGAAAAAGATTTTTAGAAACAGACTTAGCATAATATTAAGAGAAAGAAAAGGACTTTACCAAAGATTTTGTCCATGCAGCTCCTTCCCAGAGCTGTTCAGTCATGTCTCATTTCTATTATTTTTTTAATTAATATTATTTCAATTTTTTTGTTGTTTTGTTTTACTGAGGCAGTAAAAAAAGAGACAAATTTAAACATAAATTATATAAACACTATTCAAAATTCTTCATTTAGTACAATATTTTTCACAGACTGGGAATTTGTAACAATGTCATGCCTTCAAATCAGCTCTTTATAAACAATTTGTGACTTCTAAACCTCTACCTGCCTTTATCCTGGGAGTCTGTTTCAAAAAGATATCTTAACTTTGAAGCACTAGGAGAAAAAAAAACGTAAGCTACGCTCCACACATTATAAGAGTGGGCAGCAAGACAAGCCTGGAAAAGCAACTCTCTTGATGGCCACTTGGAGTCCTTACAGATTTAATGGAGCCTTTTAATTAAAATGGCTTAAGCTATAAAAAGCTTGGGTTGCTATTGATCTACAAACTCTCTGCCAGAACTGAGAAATTATTTTGACAATAAGGAAGAAAGAAAAAGAGCAACAGTCTCCTTTTAGCTGACTAAGTTATGATGAGAGGGGACAGACACGAGGCCCGCTCACTTTTATCACAAGTGCCCTCAACTGTGATAAAACAATAATAAGTCTTTATATTTTTATTTCACTTAAACATAGGAGACCAACTTAGCCAGAAAATTAAAAAAAAACAAATGTGATTTATCAAATGCAGATCAAAGTTTAATTGAGATAAGTTAGATATCAGATTTGCTGGAAATTTTGAGTGTAAATACAGTTTAGGTGTAATATCAAGAATATCCCAATCTACAACCTTTTAGAAAGCGGTTTACGTAAAAGAACTTAAAGAGTAATTGAAAAAGCTCCAACTGTTTTTAAAGTTTCTTTTGTAATAGCCAAAGACAGCCGCTCTCTCCTCTTTAACCCCAATATGAACATTATTCTAACAGGAATGCGATTACAGTCCCTGACCGTCGGAACGGAGGACAGAAAGCGTGACGAGGAGGGAGACGTATAAACGAAAACATTCCCCTGGTTCTTCTCCAACAGCTGTTGAAGCTATAATCTGCACTCATCAGTCCTAACTGTACAGTGCTCCCGTGTGGCTCTAAAGTACTTTGGGGGGTGGGGGGTGATACACAGCAGCAAGCTCATATTCAGAAGAAGAAAAGCCGACTGCTTGAAAAGGTCTTTAATAAACTATCAGTTTGGTTTTTTTATCTTATACAACGGAAGTATATTAAATACTTAGGTTCACATATTGTCTGATGAATTATGTTTTCACTTTAAATCTATTAAAACACAAGTTAAAAAAAAGCCTAAAAATGTATTTTTCACATCTTGCTTCCTTACAAAACAGGATTAATATTTTCTTAAACAATGTACAGCATATAATAACTTACATACTGTAATACCAGTAGTGTGTGTTTTCTTCTTTATCTTTATAAAGAAACATTGATGTTTTGATTCACTTACCTCTGTGCAAAGAAGGTTCAAGGCAGTGAAGTCCCATTTCTTTGCGTGGGCCGTGTGGTACCTCAATATTGCATCCTGAGAAGTAGAGTTGGGAGTTATTCATTCATAGAGAATTTGAGAGTAGAAGATGGTTTGTTAGCAGATGAAAAAAAAAAAAAGATTCATCGGGGTACCAAAATTGTCAGGCACTCGGACTATGAAGAGTTTTCTGCTCAACCTGATATATAATTGTAAACTCTGCCACCATGTGGTTGTTAATGGAATGTGTTGTGTGTGTGTTTGAAAAAGTTTTGAGAATTTAAGAGGGTGGAAAGAAATACAAGCACAAAAATTTACAAAAGGCAGATAAGGTTTAAAGACCTAATTGAAATTAGATTTTTTTTTTCCTCTTTGTTTCAAACACAAATAGACAGGCTTGTTCAGCTCTAGTGAATCGCAACATGGAAAACTACACAGAAAAAGTGACTTATTCTGCATTTGATTACAATGTATCTGGGCAATCGCTTTCCAGAAATCCTCCAAAGCATTTCAGACATGTGCAGCTGTCTTACCCTCACATCCAGACAACTTTTGAAGCCTCTCTGCAAGGCATTTCGGATTAGTTCCCACCGACTTTGAAGACCACCATCCTTGTAACAATGAAATCAACATACGTGTTTTACAACAGCGCCCAAAGGTGCATTTAAGATATATATAAGTCATTTTTGTCATAGAATTACATGTATGAATAAAAGCTGTGATACATTTAAATCACAGGACTACAAGTTCACCTCAGTCTCCAGAGGAAACAGGTTCTTCTCAGAGCAGGGCATCTTCACCGAGCCATCGTCCCATGCGTCTCTGAACTTGGACGGGTACGGGACGGGGACCTCTCCCTCTCTGAGGAGATCTGTCTGTAATCGGGAATTAAAGACGGAAAGACAACACATCCTTACAGATTACTGCCGGTTTTAGAGCAGCAGAGAGTAATGCCTGCCTAATGCTTTTCTTCTTGAAAAACTGTACATTCGACCTTTTTATTAAAGAACATTTTAGAATATTGTCAGGTTTTGACTACGTGAATCTGTAAATGACCAATATAGAGTTCAAATGCCTTAATTTAATATATGTGCATTGAACAAAGCCATTTATCTGTTAATGACTTAACAGGTAAAATCTATTTTATGAGTTTCATTCAAACAGAAATCCTATGAGTAAACTTATTCCTATATTTTGGGACAAGTGTCTAGTTTGGTAGCAGCGACAGTTGAAAATGAGGAAATGTTGCAGCCACACACCAAGACTGACAGTGTTCCTGCGGGACTAGCAGAAGAAGATAATATGATAGGATCTCTACTGACACGAGGCTCAGTGGGAATAACAAAGAACGGCTCAGCTCGGTCCAGTGCCGTCTTTCTTTTCATCTTATTTATGTTCTTTCTCTAAACAGTGCTTTTACGCTGTCGTGTTTCTAATTAAAGCACCAAGGGTATTCCCTGCCCAGTCACATCCGCATTCTTGCTCCGACTCCAGCCTGCAAATAAAGAGCCCCAAAAAGAACAAGTGGTTGTTAACTCACCCTAACTGTGACAGAGTGATTAGCTGTTGCTTTCAGTGCAGACAGAGGGGGGGCACACTGCGGTAGTCTGTTGAGCTCATCTATGGGTGTCCCCAGCCATCTTTCGTCAAAGTTCTGCACTGGAAATGAAACTCTGCAAAAGGACAGCACATCATTGGGCAAAATTAAGAGTGAAGACCACTGTAAGTGGCACAAAATGAAGAGTAACCTACTCATTATATGAGAATAGAAATATTTAAAAGTACCCTTTGAAACTTGCATCAGACTGGTTTTCCCTTCGGTCTTGACTGACATTAGAGGAGCCACTGCCATCCACTATCTCAACATCATCATCTTCAGTGCTTACGGTGATAGGATGAACGGTGCCTTTGGCCGAACCTCCAGATTCAAAATCTTTGACAACCTGCTGAGATTCCATTACCTGGGTCTGTGCAAAGCCAGAGTCCTCTGCACACGTGCCTCCACCATCACATATAGCTGCAGAGTTGCTGCTAAATGTGGTTTTGCATACTGGACTGTCAGGGCTCAGCATCTCTACGTCACTGGGTGTGCCTTCAACTTTCCTGGGACTGACATTAAGACAAAGGGTGAGTTTTGGATCTGCAGAACACGCACCAAGGCAGGTTGTTTTAACTGGGTGAGGACCGGGTGAAGTGGGTCTCTTGGATTTCTGCCCATTAGCGCTGGGAGTCAGAGTTGAGTCACTTTTGCTGTCTGCAACAACGACGTCATCCAGTGCAGGTTCGCAGTTCATTGAGTTCTGAGAAGCTAAGCTGTCGGGCACGTCTTCAGTTGGTGCATTGTCTTTTGTTGAGTTCGACATCTGCGGTGCACAGAAGAGATCCACGTTTTCAGCTGTTTGTGACGCATCATTGTTGACATCTTCTGACTGGACTTCATCAGCCACACTGTGCAGAAAGAGAAAGGTGGAAAACATAAAAAGAAGCAAAGCGACTCAACAAAATTAGTCTCGAAACCATAGCTACGAGACTTTACTCGGATTATAACAGCACAGTTCTCCATTAAAACCTCACCATTAAATATATATTTATATGGAACACAATTGTGTATAGATATGTGCTTTACCTTCTTTGAGAATCCATTGTTATTTATCTTTGATGGATCATAAAGGATGAATCCACATTACCTGCTGAAGAAAGAAAAATAAAACTGAAGGCAATGTCTTCTCAGAACCCAATTAACTGTGTATTTGATCATTTGGAGCATTTTACTCTCTCCTATCTACAGAAACTGGTTACCAGTATGAAATCATCTAGTTCCCCCCTTGATGTTGTTCCTCCATGTTTTCTTAAGGAGGGTATTTCCTACTGTTGGCCCGTCGGTCCTTAATGTGATCAACAGCAGTCTGATATTTAGTGTGGTACCAAGCAATTTAAGACATGCTGTGGTGGATTTGGATTATTATAACTCACTTTTGATCGGAGCTAGCCAGGCCTCCCGCTCTCGTTCACAGCTGGTACAAAATGCTGCTGCACGATGTCTAACTGGTGCAGGTAAGTGTGAGCCAATAACTCCAGTTTTGGCGTCCCTTCACTGGCTTCCTGTTCAGTTTTGAGTCCATTGTCAAGTTATATTTGTTTGTTTAAGTCTTTGAATGGTGTTAGCCCTTCTTATCTGTCTGAAGTGCTTCACTTTTATATGCCATCACGAGCTCTTAGATCGTGACCAGATGCTTTTAGCAGTACCGAATACCTTTTATAAATCTAGAGGAGACAGAGCCTTTGCAGCTCTGGCTTCTAAACTGTGGAATGAGCTGAAGGTCAGGCAGGCCCCATCACTTCCTGTTTTTAAAACTCGTTTAAAAACACGTTTTTTTTTTATCCTTTGGCTTTTAACCCAGGGTGAGCTAGCATCTGTGTCTTAATACTGCACTCCTTCGTTGTATTTATGATGTTTAGATGTCTATGTTTTTTAAACAATAAAAGTTTTTTTTGTACATCCCTTCAGTCAGCTGCTTTGTTGTATTTTAAGTGCTTTAGAAATGAAGTGGTATGAAGTATGAACATATCAGCAAGCAGATTTTAGATCTCTTGAAAGAAAGTAATGAAGTTTTTGACATCACTATAATATGGCTTATTTAACAAAATAAGACTATTAAGGATATTAATTCATTCCATAAGGCTCAACAAATGCCAAAGAAGATGATGATGATGCTGGCAGGTATCACAACAAACCAACGATGTGCTAACAAATTACACGTATTTTATCGGTAGTTTGTGTCATTGTAGTCGTTTTTAGAAGTGTGCCTCTCACTAACTTGACGCCAAGACATCTTGTGGAGCTAATAACAGTGAGCTAATAGCAGCTCAGACTTGCTACAAGATCCAAAGGTTGGATTTTATTAGCTTTGTTTGCTACCTTTGGTTATTGTGAACAGAACAACTGTTAAAACGGGGAATTAGGTTTCAACTTACATGTCCGGCTGTACGTGAGATGTCCGACGGTGACGCATTACACAGTCATGTAAACGTTTCTAAAACAAAAACTGTACCGCGCTAAGCGAAATATTGATTAACTTTCACTTGCAGCTGAAACAGCGGAGGAGCCTGGACTGGGAAAAAAAGGGGGCGGGATCATGCGGCGGTATCTTAGCAACGCGGTCAAAAAGCAATTTAATGTCGTGAAACGGCTACGGAGCCCAGCAGGGGCCAGAAATAAAAGTAGCGCTCGGGAATATTCAGAACCTCAGCCGAGAAACACAGTTTTGCTGTCCGTTCTTTTCTGTCAGTCTAGGAAAATGTGCACTGGGATTGGCAAAAAGACATTATTTTGTTATAAAATAAGGAATAGATCATTGTTTGGGTTCAGTGAAGTTGGGAAACTGGACGAATTCTACCAAAAAACTTTTAAATAACAGGTGTTAAATAACAAGATTCACCTTCCTTTAACAGAAGAAACGTAGACATCACGCTACAGCCTGTACAAGTACTTTGGAACGGTGCACAAACTAACCAGAAAGTTCAAAATTATGTGTGTTTCTATTTTAACTGTTGAAGTGACGTTAATAGGATAATGTCTGATACATGAATATCTAATGTGACTTTGCTGATACTATAGCCAATAATATTCATGTTATTGAATGCTACTGCTGGATGCTGCAATTTGTAGATAGTCTTTAACTCTCTGAGATACTGGATCCTCATATGAGGACAGAGATTTATGCAGTATAATATTGTTATTCGGTTCAGCATGCTGTCCTTATGCAGGAAAATAAGTTATGAATGTATTTGTTTGTTTGTTTGTTCAACTTCAAAAGACGTGCTTGTATTTTGTGTTTATGAAAGTCTAAGACCAAATAAATGCATATATGCATGTATTTACATATGTTTCTCCATTTGGGTTTACCCCTCAACTCTCCATTGAAAATATAGACTGTTTATGATTGAAAACAAAATCTAATACAACACCAACTGCACATAGGCACTAATGTTATTGCATCAAACTAAGGGAACATATTACTGCAAACCTGTGCATTCAGTTAACTACTGAAGTAACTGATTTCTCTGTGATTTTGACTCCAGGCACCTGCTGGGCTCTGTTTACTGCACACAGAAACCAATTCCAGTGCAATTTCTTGACTATGGTTTCCTAAACTGAGAACAAATTGCAAATTTGAGTACATGATTTAGTTAACAGAGAGAGAAAAAAATCTTTACAAGGTTAGAAGGAGAAATATTGATATATTTAGGTTTGGATATTTATGTGAACACTTATATGTAGAATAAATATACTGCTCAAAAGATTATAAATATATTTTGCCACTTCTATTAAATCATAGCCTATTATTTTAGTCTAATTTGTTATGTTCATACATAGTAGGCTTCTTTTATCTTATTTATTGATGTAATAATAAACCCTGTAATCAAATATGTGAAGTATTTCAAATCAGTATCGTCATCTGCCAATTCTCTCATGATGTTTATTTTTTCTGCTATTATAATAATAAAGTTTAATAAAAATCAAAAATGCAGAAAGTCGTTCTTCGATGACAGGAGTGACGTCTTATTTACTCATCGGACAGCGGATAACGTAATTTTTGTGCGACTCGGGGCAAGTAAACATTTCCGCTGTGTCGCGATGGACTCAAACAAGGACGAAGCGGAGCGGTGCATAAAAATAGCCCTGAATGCGGTCAGCAACAATCAGCTGGACAAAGCCAGGAAATTTCTAGAGAAGGCTCAGCGCTTGTTTCCGACAGACCAGGCCAAAAGTACGTCGAGTGAACGTCTATTTCGGCAGCGATGCTATCTAAGTTAGGCCATCGCTGTGAAACCTAATAAGCTAACGTTAGCATAACTGGCTACCAACCGTAACTGGTACTTGTAGTTTCTTAGCAGCCATTTCCAATTTATCTTCTGTATTTAGTTACATGTTGCGTTAAACGGAGACTTAGTTACTAATGTTGTCGTTTAAATTCTTTGTATCTCCCGTCAACGCTAATCGGTAATCTACTAGTAGCGGATTAACTAACAAACTAAGTGGAAACCTTGATTAATAAGGCGCCACTCTGTCATTTTACAGACCTGTTGGAGTCATTATCTCAAAATGGAAAGCCTCCAGATGAAAATGGCAGCGCTGTGAACGGAGATGGAGCCGGCGTGAGGCACCGCAGGGACAGAGATCATCATGGCGCTGATCCGTCACACGAGCACACAGACTCGGCCAAGTCTTACACAGCAGAGCAGCTGGAGGCTGTCAGAAAGTCAGTGCACTTTGTCATCCGTCCTTGTGCTTTAGATTCGTGTTGTTTCTGTAACCACAAACAAGCTGGTGATCTTTTTTTTCCAGAGTGATGTTGACAAACCTAATATGTGTTGGTTAATAAACAGGGGTGTCTCTGGTCCTTGGGGGGCCATTGTCCTGCATGTTTCAGATATGTCCATGCTTCAACATGCCTGATTCAAATGACTATGTCGGTACCACGTTTCTGCAGAACTTAATGACACACTGAGGAGGCAGTTTAACTGTTTGAATCAAATGTGTTGAAGCAGGGGAACAACCTTTTTTGTTTGTTTGTTGTTGTTGTTGTTTTTTTTACAAAACACTTCATGTCGGGCCTGAGATGCATTCCCATCTTGCATCATTTATGAAAGTAATGAGGACATGATAGTGGTTTAACCAAGTCTAACCGAATTACTATTACCCCTTTAAGCTGCAGGGTGAGGTAGTGACAGAGCTGTGTCGATCCATATATAAAATATGGCACTGTGGCTTGAGGGTGTGATGTACTGATGACAGACACTCTGTGAAACCAGGTGGCTGCAGTATTTAGAACGGAAAATGTTTGACACACGTTAACCCTGCTTAGTTACGCACTGTGCCTCCTATGGTTTTGCAGCGCTGGTTTCATTTCTGAAAACTCACATTGTGGCTGCATGTGACCGGCTTAATTGATGATTTATGAACAGCCAGAAGCAGCTTAAAGAGGGCCTTGTCTTTGAAGCCATATCGCAGAGCTGTTCTGTGGTGTCTCTTGAAAGCTGGAGTTTGACAGCCCTGCAGTAGAAGTAGATCAGTTGCTTAGTATGCAGACTTTTGCCATTTTTTTTTATTAACCGGCATTAATCACACTTGAGCACACTCAGCCAATTACAAAGCAGACATATACAAATACAAAACACATTTATCATGAAAATGTGAATTTTAGTGTACTGTTGAAGTGGTGTAAAGCAAATATTGCTCTTATACATGTACATAGTTTGATTTTGCTTTTACATGCTGTTAGATTCAGGAGTACTTTGCTGGGGAGATGTTTCAGTCAAAATGAATGAATATGCTTCTGAAAAATATTTGGAAATGAGAATTTGGATGCCGTGACTGGAAAAAAGAGAGTATTTTACAATGTCCTTACCATATTGTGACTAGTTGCTTTTACAAAAGAAAAAAATGGCAGTCTGTAAAATATAATAAAAGTATTTCATCCCTTCAGAAGAAATTGTAAATGTAGCTAAACTTCTCCTGTTCAAACATTATTTAAGATGGGCTGAGGCAAAGAGTAGAATGGTTGTGCAATCTGTCCGTCCATCCACCTTGTTTTCTGCTGCTCAGCTGGGAGTGGATTGCTCCAGCAACAGTCTGAGCAGAAATCCCCAGACCTCCATACCCACAGCCACCTTTTCCAGTGGGAAAAGCTGTTTCTGTCTTTCTCTCTCTCGGGTGTTCCTAAACCACCTGAGAGATTTATTTTCTCCAAGCCTTTCTGGTCGGGACTCATGAACTAGACTTCCTTCATTATGACTGATGAGTTTGATCCTCCAGTAGCTGAATGTACATTCTGTCTATTTCTCCAAAGCAACACAAACTGAAGAACTTTTTTTTTATCTAGGAAATTTTTCATTGAACTCAAACATCTCTTTAGCAAAGGTTTCATGGCCAGACAACACTAACAGCACAGTTACATCACAACCACACACACAGACATTGGGAAAGTCTTTTGGGTTCCCTAGTGTGGTATAAAACAAAGGTTTTTTGTTTTTTTTTGGAACATATTGTTGCCAACAAATCTAATATCCTTTTGCATTTTAAGAAAAATACCTTCTTTTTTGCTTTTTTTACAATTAAATTAAACATTGCTATTTCATAATTACTATAATGTATGAAGGGGTTTGTCTATCCATTAGTTGTGTTTTAAGTTTCTTTTCTCTCACTGTTACCCCCCGTCATCTTTACAATAATGATTATTATCATTATTATTACTACTTTTGCAGGATTAAGAGCTGCAAAGATTACTACCAAATTCTGGGAGTGGAAAAGACTGCCTCTGAGGAGGATCTTAAAAAGGCTTACAGAAAGCTGGCTCTGAAGTTTCACCCAGATAAAAATCACGCACCTGGAGCCACAGAGGCATTTAAAGGTAACTATATCTCCCATCACCTTTCTGTGGGGGATACCATGCACCGCTGGGGTTGTTAAGTACACGTTTGTGTATATCTTTCAGCTATCGGTAATGCATATGCTGTTCTGAGTAACGCTGAGAAACGAAGGCAGTATGACCAGTACGGAGAGGAGAGAACGCACCCGAGCAGACACAGACACCATCACGACTTCGAAGCAGACATCTCGCCTGAGGACCTCTTTAACATGTTCTTCGGTGGAGGCTTCCCATCAAGTAAGCAAAAACTAGATGAACGGTGTAACTGAGGCCCAGGAGTGGTAATACTTAGGAATAGTCTGACAGAGATCTGACGCGTCAGCTGTACCCAAAACTCTACATTTATGTCCCAAAAAGAAAAAAAAGCACCAGGAGAGTCGCAGCCCTCATACGGTATGTTTTGTTACCACCAGATAAATGGAAATCAGCGTACAGGGCTTGTAACATTCCTCAGGTCAGTGTAGTTCAGGATTTTTCAGAGGACCTACTGATTTGTTTGTTGTCCACAGCTGATGTGATGTTGCCTGCGAGCCATTTGATTTGCATATAAAGCAGGAAAGTAAGATTCAATCACTCCTAGTCCGTCCACATGCGTGGAGAAACTTTTTAATGTCGGGTGTACACTGACGTTCGTAAACTTATCCGCCCACTCGTGATTTGATCAAGCCAGAAACCTTTTTAACGAAAAGTATAAGAAGCAGTCAGAGGGATTTGTGTGATAATTACCATGAGCTTTTGTGTTGTCTCTTGTCAATCATTTTCTGTGCAGGCACTCACGCAGACCCATCTAACCCTGCTGTGAATCTACTCACTTTTTGTCCTTAAGTTTTTACAAAATAAAGGTTGATGCCAGCACAAAAAAAAGGCAAAGTGCAAATTTGCAGCAACATTTAACTGAATAGATTAAGCGCATTAACAATGTAGCACAAAAACTAAAAAACCAGCTGAATGTCCTAAAATCCGACTAGTCTAATGAAGTTGAGTTTATGGTGGACCAACCTTAGTTAAGCCTGTAAATTCTGACATTTCTTAAATGTAAGGAAGTGTCTAGATAAATATGTCATATTCAGGAATCACATTATGTTGTAACTGGGCTGAAAACATGTATATTCTTGAGCTGAAATCTCACATACTTTAAAGTCACAGCCCCACTAAAATAATCAGTTTTTTCCTAGGTAATGTACATGTTTACAGAAATGGAAGAATGCACTTTGCCCATCAGAACAGACAGGAAAGACGGGAACAGCAAAGAGATGTAAGTCCTGTTTGTAATGCCTAAGCAAAGCTTCATTTAGTACCAGTATGATCAGTAATAGGCAGTAATTCAGTTTTCCCCTCTCTTTCTGTTGTTACAGGGAGGTTTTGCTCTGCTCGTCCAGCTGATGCCCATCCTAATCCTCATCATTGTTTCTGCTCTCAGCCAGTTGATGGTCACGCAGCCTCCATACAGCCTTAGCTATCGTCAGTAAGTGGTTTTTATGTTCGCCTGAGTTTTTTAGATTTTATGCAAATGTGCTGCAGCAGCTGTCTTACTTTCAGTTACCTTCTGTTTAATAGGTCAGCTGGACATATTCACAAAAGGCATACGTCACACCTAAAAGTGCCTTTCTTCGTGGGGGACCGTTTCAATGAAGAATTTACAGGCAATAACCTGAAGAATGTCGAGAGAAGCGTAGAAGAAGACTACATCTCTAACCTAAGAAACAACTGCTGGAAGGAGAAGCAGCAGAGTGAGTTTTCAACCTTTAATCTTGAATATTTTCCCCCCAAGTTGGCGAATAAACAAGACTGTTCTCGAAAGAAATCAGGGCGTTCATTAAAGCGCCACTGAATAATGTGGTCATTTTCAAATCGTTTAGAAATTAGACTTCAATTAAACTGAGACTATTTACTCATGGAAAACATCATCACACAGAAATTGGAACAACGTAATTAGAGAGTGTAGGTGTTCAGCCGACTTGCTTTGGTGTCCACAGCTGTCCCTTGTAGAAAATAGTTGGTGCTTCATCCAAGAAGGCATAATAAATGAAGTTTAGAAGATTTAAGCAGCTAAAACCATGTAACGTGCCAGTTTAAGAGCACATTTAGCCATAAGAACCACAGCAGTTCCCTACACCTTCACAATGAACTGCAGGAATCTTTCTCCAGTTCCTACAACTATTTCATCACATTCGTATTCTCTTGTTTTCTCGCCCCAGGAGCCGTAGCCATACATAGTTGCTTTAATTCCTCTTACTGGCTCCTTGTAGCTCCTGTTTCAGAATAGCTGCTTCCTTTGCTCGGTAAGAGCTCATGCATGTCTAAGGGGATGGGATCGGTCCAGTCGTAAGCGTCGAACGAGCTGATCGTTCACCCATCACCTGCCGCCCATTTAAACATGCATTTGCGCTTTTAACGACAGCTTCTTGCGCTAACGAAGACGATTTGCTCACGTGATCAATTTACTTGTAGAATATGATACCAATTATATATTTTCTCTTATTATCTCTTTCATTCATCCTAAAGAAAGCTACAGTTTACTACATGTCTGATTCAAAGTGCTCTTCTCTGAGCCTCTGTGGCACAAACTACAATCTGTCATAGGTGTTTTAGCCCTTTATTATCCCTCTTACCTCCATTTCAAAAAACACACATCTTTGTTTCATTCCACTTTAATCTTTTTTGTTTGTTTCCAAAAAAGTTGGGAAGTTCATAGTTGTAAATGCTTTATAAAATCTGAAAAGGCTCCGACTTTTAAAAAATAACTAGTAAATTGTACAACATTTTTGTTTTCCAGGACTGGTAAACATGATAAATCCACGATCACTGTTCCTTTGTTTGATTAATGACCCATATTCAGGCATATTGTTATCCTCAGACATGCAGAAACGCTTCCTTCATGCCTAGAACACTTAGAAATACACCTGAACTTTACACAAGTTGATGTACTGTGAATTAATAGTGTAATTTTGAATCTATAAGAACTGACAATGACAGTGTGGCTCTGCTTTTGTTCTTTCAGAGGAAGGCTTGCTGTACCGTGCTCGTTACTTCGGGGATTCTGAATTGTACCAGAGGGCACAAAGAATGGGGACTCCTAGCTGTTCCAGACTATCTGAGATTCAGGTTATACTGGATGGCTAGTAGCTGCTTGCACTAACACAGGTACGGTTCTGCAGACACGGCTGTAATTACGTCTTTGTACAAGTACACAAGCTGGAAAGACTGTTTTTGTGTCTTTTTTTCACCCCAAACGTTGAGCCATTTAGTCAGCATTTCGTCAGCTTTGTTAGTTTATCACGGTGTGTTAATCTGGCACCAGATATTGAAGGGTCAGCTCTGTTTTTGTCAGATTGCAGACGTCAGTAGCAGAGGTTGGTCGCTGTCGATTATTATTGATTGTCTATCTTGATCAAGGTTCAAGTTTTCACAAAAGTGTTTTCGTAAATGATTTTAAACAAAGATGGCTGCATTTAAAGGAAAAAATTTTAAAAAAAGTTCTAACAAAACCAAGGCATTGTCAATTTAGTGGTCAGGTTTTTTAAGTGTAAAATAACAAATGTTGTTCATTTAAATATATGTATGTGTATAGGTACGCATCAGTAGATTAACCTAAAAAGATTTATTTGTTTTGTTTTTGTGTTAGGTTTAAATCTAATGAGAAGAAATCAGTCGGAGCCCACTCAAATTGGAGCATTTTTTTCCACAGCGAACCAAGAAAACGAATCCATGCCTTACGTGATGTGAGCAGCAGGCCTCGTCAGGGGATCTTCCTGCAGCTCGATTTAGTCTGACGTCCTGTAGAACTGTGAGAAGCTTTGACTTGACTGCTGACATTTTCTTACACTCCTCTCCCGGCGGCGGCGACGAGTCTAACCGTGGCGGAACGTGAGAACATTGATATCTATTTGAAGAATTAAACAAAGCTGCTGAGATTAGCTTTTTTTCTTCCTGAACATTTTCTTTTTTCCTAGAGAAAACAAACAAACCTCAAGGCCTTCTCACAGACAAAGACCGTCTGAGCCACTCATGAGGAAAGTGTGTAATTTTTATAGTTCTTACTTATGTAAATACTCATCTTACTTTTAACAATGCAGGGGTTGTCGGAGTCATTTACAATGTTTTGTGGATTTGCTTGTAGCCTGTTGGATCATTATTATGGAAACTTGTTGCACAACTCAAAGTAAGATATTTATTAAATTAACAAGCTAAAATTGTATACATTTATTTGAATAAAATTTGTCCAATGATTAACTACTGGATAGTTCTTTTTCATAACCTTACAGGTTCCCTATTTATTTTTTATTCTGAAATGGTAATAAACCAAAATAAGGATAGTAACCCTTTAGTGTGTTTATTTGATCGATCATATTTCATATTTATGTAATTCAGCTGTTTAAGGAAAAGGTGTGGAACAGAAAAAAACTCAGCAGATTTATTAGAAAATATTTTATTTTGCTTTTCCCAAGTACAAAACGTGATCCAGGCGGTAACATTTTCACTATCAAAATAATTCCCTGAAAGGCGTCGCATCACATTCGTGGGAGAGGAGATCGACTCATGTCCAGACACGAGTTGTCACCGATGAGTCCAGGCGAGTAGCTGCCAAGAGACACAAGTGGGTCCTCAAATTTAAAAAAAAAACACATTACAGACTTGATTCAGGACCTTTGTGTCAGTGCAATTCAGTGTTCAGAGTGGTGTTTTTTCTAAAAACAAAAGATTTTTTTTTTTTTTTTGCAGTTTTAACATTTAAGGCATTTGAGTGCTCCCCCTCTCCCCCTCCACTCAATCAACATTCCTCGATGAGCAGCTCTCCCGAGCTGTACAGTTTTCTCTTAATGGCCCTGAAGCTGGTGCTCAGCTTCAGGGTGGTGCGGTGTCGTGGAGACGTGGCCGGAGGCGGCTTCCCACCTTTGAAGAGCTTCTGAACCTTTGGCCACAATCCGCCGGACTCCATCCTCAGCACCAGAGTCATGTGGAAGGTCGGGACCAGGGTGGGGTCCACTGCTATCTGATCCACAGGGCACAGTGGGCCCTGGTCCCCCCTCTCCACACACAGGTCAATCAGGGCCCCCCTGAGCCCACAGGGCTCATTCACAGCCAGGTGGAGCAACTCTTGGCTGAGGCTTTGCATCAGGCGGTCAGGCAGGAGGAGTCTGGAGCAGCACAGCATGTGGGATGCATTGTTGAGGCTCTGTGTGATGGTGGCCACCACCTCCGCAGCCAGGGTCTCCTCTGGGGGGTAGCAGAAGAAAGTAGTGTCTGACTCAGACAGGGACACATCTGCCACGGATCCTGCAACAAAGAGCTCGAGTTAGTAAAGCTTTTATTCAAAAATAGACAAAAAAAAAACAGCACACAACAGGAGACAAGACTATTTACCAGATTGACTCCTCCAGAGGCGACGGGCTTTGTGTTTGTCGCCCTTCAGCTCGGTGAGCTTCAGCAGCAGATTGCTCCAGGACAGACTCCGGGAGCCCCTGTCCTCCGCTGGAGACGGGGGGAAACTGCCGTCCAGAGATTGGTTGCAAGAAAAAGACATTTAGAAAACAAATGCTTCGGTTGTTTAAAACAAAAAGAAAGTGACCCTAAAAAAATATATATATTTTTTTTTTTTAAAGTGCGACGGTATCCTCTCTCAGTTGGCCTCCCTCCTGCTCCCGAGTCGGACCAGCTGGAGAAAACACTGCCGCAACAATGGGGACAAAGCCTTAAATACGGCACGCGAGCCCCCCGCCGCATTTCTCAGCCAATCAGCTCGCAGCTCACGTTCCCAGCCCATTATTCTGCCTGGTAACCTGTGATGAAGCAACAACCCCT
>NC_051451.1:14968303-15117110 GCF_001649575.2 Kryptolebias marmoratus
CACCCAACCCAACCCGGCTCCCAACCCCCTCTGAATGGACGCTACTCTTAAACTTATTGTTTGTTTCATTTAATTAAAAAAATAATTAAGCTGCCATAGCAGTTTCAAACTCAAAGCCCCGCCCACCACACGAATATGAAAGAAAACACGAAGAAGAAGAAAACACCAAAGAAAAGTCGATTGATGTGAAAAGAAGCGAGCCGCACGTCCTGCACGTAGAGCTTTTGTTATTGGTCGGGAAATTTTTAACCTGAGGGAAACAAAGCTCCCAAGCAATCCGGATTCAAACTGTAGTGTTTAAATCATCATTTAAACCTATAGACATAGTGTGTTTTTAGGCTCTTAAAAACACAATGATTACTGTTTACTGATGTGCTATTTTTTCCCCAGATTTAGTTAAAAAAAAACTCCACACTTTTCTAGGTCACAAAAAAGGTGGATGTTTTAACTTTATTGTCATCGTTTTGTGTTCAAATAAACTGTGCCCATTGTCTCAGAGGGGACTAAAATGGAAACTTTACAAATATTTCCTGACTCTAAGCATGTAGGCCTGAAGCAGACGCCCCACATGTTTACAGTACGTGGCCCCTTTTTCCTTCCACATGATGTTGTACCTAAATGTTCATATATTCATCATATGTTTATGCACATATGGGATTCGTTACAGCTTCATATTGAACACATCAGATCTGTGATGTGAAGCAGCAGAGAGGAGGGGGAGGTTCACACAGCCTGCATGGGCCTAATGGAAATTTCCTCTCAGCTGAAGGGAGGACCAGCTTTGTGTTTTTCTCTTTGTTTGTTTTTTTTTAAAAATGCATTTAAGCATAAATCTATAGTTTCTTCTTCCTGCAGCCCGTGTGACATCAGAATCTGAGCCTCGAGCACGCAAACAGCATGTTTGTGCTTTCAGTGGAACAAGTTCAGCCTGTGTTTGCCGTGGTATTACGCAGACACATCAGATAGGTCTTATCTGATGTTTGATTTAGGAGGAAGGAAAGAAAACTAAAAGTTCAAATACACAAATCTTTTCCCAGTTTTGAACGTTTTGATTACGACTCATTTCAGTAGTCATTTCAACAAAGCCTAACGGGAGCCAAAATATTAGTCTTGACAGCACATTTATTTCATTTCTGTGTCATTTTAGTTTTGTTTATGGCTTGTGAAGCTTGATGTGACTCAACCTAAGCAAACAAAATCAAAGAAGCTGCCAATAATCCACAGTCTAAACCCAGACAGCACTGTTTTTCCATAAATCCAACAACTTAGAAACCCATCTTTTAATAATGTCACTTTCCCATTGTGTCAGTTTTTACTTAATGTATAATTTAAATAACATTTAATTGAATGTAAAAAATAGTCTCTTAAATTGTGTGGCATGGAAGTAATTGCCACATGATGGCGCTAAAATACAAGTTTTAAAATGCGGGCAGTAATTCAGCTGTAACCAGTGTTCTGTTAATAGGTGTGTATTGTTTTAATTCTTTCATATGTGCACCTTAATGGCCAAAATTAAATGTTTTAGTCTTCATTTTAAAGGGTGACAGAGCTCTGTATTACACGTTTTATTTGCAGCATTGTTGTGAGACTATTAAAAGGCGATTAAAAACAAGAAAAGAAAGGAAAACTGAAATGAGGCATGGCAGGCGATGTGTTTTACAATTCATATTAGCCTGAGAGAACCATTTGGCTGGCCAGCCTCAGGCCTAGTTATGAGCAACAGAATAAATGGATTGTTAAAGCTCTTTTTTTTTCTTTTTCTGGAACATTTTGTTTAAATCAAGGAAGCCTTGAAACATGTCACACAAAATGGCACATTGAGTTTTTTTGCTCACAAAGTTCAGAAATCCAAAGAGGCAACCAAACACTTTTAAGTGGAGAAACTTGACTTAATTCTAACACCTCTGCATATTTTGAGCTGGTTTGTGTTTATTTTAGAGGAAGCTGCATTAGTTGTTGGTTTGTGCAGTAACATCCTGCAGCAGAGACAATGAGGAGACTATTAGAAGACAGAAATAAGTTCTGCAGCGTTAAACATCTCGTTGTCACTTTTCTGTCACATGAGTCCTCGGTTTATCAGGGGACCTTTCCAGGCGGTGACTTCAGGACTCTGCACCGGCTTCGTGAGTCTGCGTCACCTGAAGCTGGAGCCGAGGCAGCGTTTTTTCATGTTGGTTTTGATTTATTGCTGGGAGAAGCAGAAATAGTCCTGCTCTCTCAGGGGAGGGAAAAACTGTGATGTTTGGCCAGTTTTGCTGAGGCGCACTCTTCTTTATCAAAGCCTCAGCACTGTACACACCATTTTCAAATAGCCCGGACTCCAAATATTAGCTCAAGAAAAAGTTGGATCTCCGTCTTTTTTTTCTTTTCTTCTTTGATCTTTTATTTGAAATCTTGTGGTTTCTGTATGTTTTAACCCATTTGTTAAAGGCAGACAGATTGACAGCCTGTTTGTCTGCAGAAAACGGCATCATCGTTGACTGCATGACAAATGCAGAATACAACATTGTGCAGTTTCTTGCAGTTTTGCATGAGGGTCATTCAGTAATAAAGATATGTTCACTTCAAATGTGAAATAAAGTCTAAAATTACCTTGACTGCACATTTATCACAGTTGTAGACTGTGTAATTCCACATAATGAATTTCCACACTTCATACAGTGTATGATGTCTTTTCATTTGCAACAATTACTGCAAATGCTTTGAAACCAAAAGCTGCATTTTAAAATTTGACTAATTTCATAAAGCCCGACACTACTTGTAAATTTACTTTTTTTTTTGATGTACCAGAATAATTATCTTTCTTTTTACTAACATAAACCTAATACTTTTTGACACAGAGCCTGCAAAGCCAAATGATAGGTGTTAAAGAGGAGAAGGTCCATGCATACTTGATGAAGAGTGACTAAACTGCATCAGATAGAGGAAAGAATCCCTAGAAGTGCTCATACTGGAACATGTCCCTGGGTGAACTGTTGCCTCTCACTTTAGAACCACTTGCATTATTTAGCAGTGCTGCCAATGCTTTTTTTGTGTGTGTGTGTAAGTTTTGAGTTAAGCAAGACTGGTTGAGCTGTTGTTACATCACCAGTTTGTGTCATTTATTCGCTCCTTGTAGATAGCGAGGACAAGGAGGTGTAGTTGGGGTGAGGACAGAGGACGCAGAAGACAGAGTTAGATGGGGGAGGATGACTCACTCTGGTGACCCCTGAAAAAGGGAGCAGCAAGAAAACGATTTGCTCCAAATAATAAAAATAATAAAAGATGAGAAAACAACACTTTCACCTCTCTGAATTAAGCCAATTACTGATGAACCAAATCCATTCAGCAACACCACTAAACTATTTTTCCTAAAAACTTGATTTTATTATCTTAAAAAGGTGTATTCTGTCATTCATTGAAAACCACTAAACTTAATGTTTCTCTCATTCATGTATCATTGCAAAGTTTTCGTTGGAATTGATATTTTATATACCGTGTAGTAGCCTTATGTCTTCTTTTATTTGGAACTAAAATTAATCATGTCAATATGAAAAATAAATAGTTATTGAAGCTTCAAGATAAACAAAAAAATATTAAAATATATTTGCATAGTACTAACACAAAATACCATTGCAAAGAAATGCTTGTTTGTTTGTTTTTTGGCTAAACTTTTTGTCCCTAATTGTACCAAAGAAAACCTAAAATCCATTTAAACAAATTTTGTAAATTTCATCTAAATATTAAAGACATCATCTTGAAGAAAGTTTGTTTTTTATGCCAGAAATTTCAACTTAGACCATTACATGATGGCAAGTTGTAGCCGTTTTGGTCCAACCTTAAAAAAATAACGTTAGGTATAATCTTCTGCAATACTGTGAGATGTCACGCTCAAGAATCTTAGCTACTACCGCTTTAAATATTAGCACAATATCTGTAAAATGGACTCAGTTATAGTTGTTTATGGGTTGACTAATCCCAATTAGCTGGGGTGTCCACTTCCTGAAAGTTTCATTAAAATCCATCTAGTCTGTTCAGTAACAAATCACCAAACAAACACCAATAGAGCCATAAAGCTGCTGTAAATATACTGCATAATACTTTTGTTTCTATATGACTCATTGATATTCTGAAGACACTCTCCATACATCTGGCATCTTTATATATCTGTATACATCTTTTTAAACTGTATTGATTGCCTGCAAACTGAAGTTATTAAGCAGAAAACAGTTTATGGTCAATGAAATAGACCAACTGTTGAAACGTACTCTGGCTTCTACAGTAATGTTTCGTTAGGAAGCATCATTTGATCCTTGAGTCATTGCAGCCATAACAGTTCCATTCCTCTGAGTTACAGATCATCAGACTCAAGGGAAAAACCCTCACTCACAGGGTGTTAACGTTTCCTTCAGACCTGAAACCCCCTCTGGCGCTGCCATTTTACACCCTCACTCCTTTTTTTCTTTCCTAAACATTCTGCAATGAGAGAGCTTAGGGTTGTTGGCCTGCCATGTTTCTCCGTGCTCTCTGTGTTTCCTCCTTTGTGTGGCTGTCACAAAACATTTGTCTGCAGCAGCTCCGGGCTTTTTGCCTATAATATACACCTTTCAGATGCATTACCTAATGACATGGGCACTCCGCTTCATTTGGCCCGTTGCTCTTAGTTTGATTAACGCTGCTGCTGCAGAAGCACAAGTCCTAAAACTGGTCAAAAAAACAAGAAACTGAGTACGCTCCACATCCAAGTAGCTGCATCAACATGAATCATTTATTTCCTACACGACTGTGAAGCGTTATTAACGAGCACACGTGTGTAATTTTTTATACTCGTGTCGATGTACATGGGGGAACACACGCTCGAATGCTTTCAGACAAATTCTGTCATGACTTTTAACGCTGGATACCCACGTTTTGTTTCAACAGCTTCCTGCCTCGTTTTGTCTTTTCTTTTTTTCCTCGTGAACTTGATTATGTTCAGTCGAGAGATTAGGCGACGCCTCGCCTCGCGCTTTATTAGGAAAGGCTCAAAGACACTCCTCTAGGGATCAAATAAAGATGGCATCAGTTAATCCAGCATTTCAATTACAAGCTGTCATTCAGGGAGACTCTCCAGGACTGGGAGCTCGGCGGGCTGAGATACAGAACAGTATCTTTTCCTCAGTGCAAACAGTTTTTTTTTTTTTATAAAAATCCTTTAGAGAGAGAGAGAGAGAGAGAGAGAGAGAGAGAGAGAGAGAGAGAGAGAGAGAGAGAAAAGATATCTGAACAAAAACAGTGTATAAAATGAGCTCATTCAGAAACATTTATTTACTCAAAAATCTGTATCCATCACTGATACCATACTTCTTCTTTTTTTTTAAACATGTTGGAAGAAAATTTAGACAAATAAGAAATGAGAGGGAAAAGGGGGATTAGGTAAACAAAATCTGACAACACCAGTCATTAATTTCCTTAAGAAAAAAAAACACCTTCAAAACTAAAATGATTTTTAATTCTCTGATGGATTCAAGTAAAGTTTTATCTTTCATCAAGACGAGTTAGGCCAAGACTTATAACTGGACAGTTTAAAATAGTCTATTCTTTTATTTTGCATTAAAATCTTCACCTCACAGTTTTCCGTCACAATGGCTTTTTCTCTGTAATCCCTCTAGTTTTATCGTTCCTTTTATATGTTTATAAGTCGAGACATCCAAAACGAGTCGAATACAGACCTCTGTGCTCTGACTGGAGCATGACGGCTCAACAAATCGGTCATGTCTTCAGGGACGTTTCCTTGAAGTGTTTTTAAAAGAAAGTAGTAAAATATTAAACTGGATCCTGGAAATAACAGGAACCTATAGAGAGGACAGTGCCGGGGTCAATAGGTCAGCCAGTAAGCAAGCTGCTGCATTTTAGACCATGTGAGGGTGAAGAAAAGACGACTGGCTCCCTATGATGATAGAACCTACACCGTGCTTTTATTGCTAAAAGATGCTTTCTTTCCTGTGTGGTTGATTGTTCTGTGTCCCATTTTGCAGTTATGGTATGTAGTTCTCCAGATGTTTTACATGATATCAGAAATACATTTTAGTTTTAGACCTGTAGTATAGCCTCTTCTTCGTAGGTGCTGGTTTTACCAGCTCATGTGGAGAGCAACACGGGAGGAAAATGGATCAAGCAGCTTTTAAACACTGACAGCGCTCTGGAAGGTGCGTGAAATTCTCATAAAATGCACGTAAACGCACCATAAGGCGTCCCACAGCAGCGTGAGGGAGCTGACGCCACACACACACGCACACACACACACTCCCATCCAACCACCTCCTCCCTCCCAGCTGAAGGAGCATCCTCACAGGCTAATCAGGTGGCAGTTTCAATCCAGCCTCAGCATCCGCCGCTTCCCAGAAGAGGAAAGAAGCACAGACACATACGAGACTGTTCGGAGGGTTGTTGTTGTTTGTTTGTTTGTTTGTTTGTTTTTGTTTTTTTTTTTGTCCGCCACACCATGGTGGAAATGTCGGATTTCGCGTGCCTTCTCGTCCCGCTGCTGGTGCTGACGGGGTCCACCTTCCAGGCGGACGTGAAGAGCGCCAAGGAGGCGGACAAAACGGGGAATTTCATGGAAGACGAGCAGTGGCTGTCCACCATTTCACAGTACAGCCGCAAGATCAAGCACTGGAACCGCTTCAGAGACGTGAGTGTTGTCGGCCGGGAGAATGCGGCGGCTGGAGGATGCGCCTGATGCGGGGAGGGGGGGACTCACGCGATGCCATCTTTATGACAGAAAAAAAAACAAAAAAACTTGGTGTTGTGGTCTGAACGTGCCCCACAGGCCAAGTGTTAGAGGAAAAAAACACATGAAACAAATGAGAATATGTGCCGGATTTTGTTCCCCCACCGAAAAATAGATTTGATCTGAAAACTTTCATTAGGGGACATTATTTTGAGTATCCCGGACTTATCTTACATTAGTGCTTTTTAATAATAATTATTATTATTATTATTCCAAGCAGTTAATGTTCCTCTGCAGCAGCATAAGCCCAATCCATCACACTGCTCCTAATTCCCAGATGTGTTTTCTCAAATGTGGCTCAAGGATTTCACAAACAGGAGAATTAAACAATTAGGACAGTGGGTATCGATTGATAGATGTGCACATGCACCTATTGAACAAACTGAACTGGGTTGTTTGGATTGATTAAAGCCTGCAGTGTGTGCCTGCTGAGAAACTGCTGTGTGTGTGTGTGTGTGTGTGTGTGTGTGTGTGTGTGTGGATGGATGGACGTCATTCTGCCGCCAGCTCTGTGAAATGATTACTAATGATCCCAACAGGATTTGGACTGTATATTGCAGTTGGATTAGGTTCCATATGGCCGATGTTAATTGGGTTTCAATTGATCCTGTGAGGTTGCTGCTGCTGCACCTGATACTGGATGTATCATTTAGCAAACACACACACAACAAAATCGGGCTCCAACTCAGCCAGTTTTACAGAGATTGAGCTAACTGAGTGCTAACTGGTCAAGTGAAATCTGTTTTCAAGACTTTGCCATTAACTATTAGAGTCAGCTGTCTGTTAGAGTCTGTCTGTTAGCAAAAAATCCCATGGACCACTGGATAGATTTCAATGAAACTCTCAGCAAATAGTTATTTGGTTTACATCTACAACTGATTAACTTTTGTAATCAACCCATTTCAAGATGGTTGCAACAGCTAACTGACCCTAGGGAACAGAAAAATGGCCATAAGGCAGTCAGTTTTACATGTATTGAGCTAAAACTTGGTGTGGTAGTAGCTGAGCCTTATCTCCAACACATGTTCTGAGCACGACACATTGCGCAATATTTTTGCTTTAAACATTGGGGTTAAGTGTTGGCATCAACCGTGTCTGCCTGTTAGCAAAATATCTCCTGAACCACTGGATGGATTTTAGTGAATGCGCATCTAAGACTTGTTAAGATTTGGCGTGAACCCAATTCAAGATGGTCGCCACAGCTAATCAATACAAAAAATGTTATAACTCAGTCAGTTTTATAGATATTGAGCTAAAATTTGATGTGGTAATAGCTGCCAGTCACTCACAACACATATTCTGGGCATGATATCTCATGATATACATTTCTCAACATAAGTTGATCTTAGTCTAAAACTCTGGTGAAAAAGGCAGAGGGGTGTATGCATTCCTTCAAGGAATGCAAGGCCTTTAATTTGAAGGCGATTACAATCTGGAGCTGAATTTGAGGAGGCGATGAAGTTGCAGGCATGGACAGATTAAGTCTGAATTAGCGTGGGATTATAACTCAGCTGTGGCTGTGTTTACGCAGCTCCGATCCAAAATGTTCATTTTGCCGGCGGTGACTTTTTGAATTCGGCACACCACGGTTGGCACGTGGGAGAAGAGAACCCTCCGTCCGTGAGTCAGCTCTGATGCGATCATAAACTGTAACGTGTCACGCTCCCTAAATGTTTGCCTCGCAGTCTGAATTCTCCACCTGCTCGGCTTTACTGCGGTCCTCAGCTTCCCGTCAGTGCTGCTGCACAACACAAACAAGCCCGCAGTTGTCACTTACATCAGTGGTTCCCAAACATTTCAGCTTCTGACCCATAAAATAATAGTGAAAAAGGTGTGTGACTCCATCTGTTGGCTGTTTAAACATCCAAAAATGCTAATGACTCTATTAAATAGGGACATAATGACAACACAAACAGTCTTAACATCTATCATGCTATTTTTTTAATCAATTTATGGACTTGTATTTCAAGTTTTTGTAACGATTATGGTGCAAACATAGCATAAAAACAAAGTTTTTTATTGTAAGTTGATGTCTGGAGATTGTCTAAGGACCCCTACTTGGTGTTGAGTGACCCACACTGGGGTCCCGACCCCAACTTTGGGAATCATTGACTTACATGATCGTTGCTTTGGGAGCATGCATGGGACTGAGTCTGTAACACAGCGTACATGTGGTTTGTGTCAGGGCTGTTCCTACATGCGTGTCTATGACAGCATTAAAGAATGGGGTGTGTGTGTGTGTTTTTTTCTTCTGGTGATCATGAAGATAACAGGAGGAACATCAGAGAAAAGAGAACCGCTAAACCTCTCGGGGGAATCGCCAATAGAGACCGCTTTGATTTCAGCTTGCTGCCGTAGCAACAGCAGCCTCTGCGTCGAGATGGAGCACGGATCGCTGGGAGTTTGATGACTCTATCCCCTAACCGGTGCTGCTTCAGGGTGAAAAATGTAGTACGGTTCCACCACGCCGTTAAAACTTCCACAGATGAAACAACACTAGTATTTTTCTCATTATTTTTAATGAGACTTTCCTAACTTTGAATGTAATGAACACTTAATTGGCTGTGCTTCATGTTTGCCTTTGAGCTATAAAAAAAAAAGAAAAGAAAAACATAAAGAAGAAACTGGAAACTTGCTGTTCAGCCTTGGGAATTGGTTGATGAGTAAATTGCTGCCAATGACACACTTGTAAGTATTCAGAGCGTATAAATTGATGTTGACGCGCACGCTCCTCTGAGAGTTTACCGGTGTACGTTATAAGTCTGCGAGGCAATAATCAAAGCCGCGCGACATGAAAGACAAGCTCTTGCTGTCTCTCTTTTTTTGCATGAATGCACAGAGATAAACACGAACGTTCCCATGCATAAACACGCAGCACGAGCTGTAGGCTGCACAAGAGCACACTGTAAATATTTCATATTTATTCTTTCACAGAATGGGAAAGCAGAATCACAAGGAGAGGCTCTTTCACTTCCAGTGCAAAGTCATAATACAAAAAAAAAGGAAAGGAAAAAGGAAAAGCTCCCACTCTCCAATTCAATTTATTTCACAGGAAGACAAGGCGATTAAATTTAACTGTAAGTCAACAAATAATAGCCTGGGATACCTTCAATCCTTTAATCTGACAGGTGCACTCAACATTTCATTCCACTAATGCATCAAATCCCAGGGAATAAAACAGAAACTGGGCAACAGGAAAGGCAGTCATGGGAAGTGAGTGCAGATTATTACTTTAACCCAAATAATAACACCTTTATTGTCATTTTTTTTGCCTTAGCATGGGATGCCTGAAAACACAAATTAATCTGTTTGGGCAGATGTAGACTACCTTTGCTGTTTTTGTGCCTACGCTGTTTGTTTTACAGACAAATCAGTAAGCTTAAAAAAGACATTTAGAGAAAACTTGGGATCTTTTCATAAACCTAACTATTTTGGTTTTGTCACTTCACCATTTTAAATATATATATATATATATATATATTTTTTTTTTTTTTAATTTACAGCAACTTAGGAAACATGCTGAATCATTTTTGCACATAAATTTACAGACTAAATTATAGAAACAAGCACATTTTAGCTGCAATGAAATCACAAGTCAAAGCACTGTCTTTTTCCAAATATAGCAGAAATGACAGGGACAGATATTTGTGTTTTTAAAGATACAAGTCCGGATGAAATATGTACCGAAGGCGGATAAACACGAAGAAGTCTTTCCTTCTTTCGTTTGTAAATCCATCAATAAAATCACCACAGCAACAAACTGCTCTGCTGTTTTGTTCTGTTTATTCGAGCTCGTGCGTGCCTACAAATGGATGCTCATTAAGACGCTCCGGCGCACGCTCTGTGTGCGTCACGCATGCCAGTGTGCAGATGCCAGAGAGGGTTCGGTTTTTATGAGGTTATTTCCTCCCGTATCCCGTGCTGTCTGCGCTTGGTAAATCCTTATCTTAGAATGCACGCGCTGACAGTCAGACAGCTCTGCACCATCCAGTGCCAATCCTGCCAGCACCTGTTCTGCATTCGCTTCATTTTTATTGAGCAGAAAAACCTCTGTGCCATGCAAAAAAAACAAAGAACCCATCAGCTCCCCTGTCGATGTCAGTGAATTAAATATGCAGAATGGTGGAATTAGTTAAAGGGCCCGACAATTACAATATGGTGTTTAGTTTGTTCGTGTTTAAAAATCAGATTTTGACATGAGGTTTACCTTAGTTTCCCTACAATAAAATGTATTTACTTCACCGTGATGGGCATCAGTCCATCAAAATTTGTTGTACTTTCTCTCTTCCCTTGCATGAAGAGTAACTGTGGTTAATGGAATCTGTAACACTCGAGCCAAATACTCCATTAAAATCCATCTAGACAATCAGTAAATTATCAGCACTGGAGCTCAGTCTGCTTCATCCACCCCACACTCCCTGATGTTCAAATAGCCTCCGATGCATTAATAATATGGATGATGATAACAGCTTATCAGAAACTCATTAGTCTCTCTGGTCATGCTCTGCGCTATAGCGTGAGTCATTCCTTATCGTTTCCCAGATTCTTTTTGTGGCTTCAGACATCCAGAACTCTGAGGCAAGGCAGATGGACTGCATCTTAATCACCTCCAACTGTTCTGGGACGGGTGGTCTGGTTGTGCAGGGCTCAGACTGCCTACCGGTGCTCTGTGGGACGTCTTGGCTTGTTAGCAGGGGCGTAGCTGTGGCTGCAGCCGTTTCATTGTGACCGCAGACACAGTCAAAGGCACAGATGTTGTAGGAAATTTGACTAAATGGTCAAAAAAGGGGACAACCAAACTGGAAAATGTGCTTAATGTAGCAGAGAAACTGTCTTTAAACCTCTGTGAGGGAGGTTTCCAAACGACTCTATCTGCAAACATTTCACTTAATGACAATTGCACTGGCTACACTTAGGAGTCTGTAAGGAAAGGCTGTCTGCTGCACAGAGGAAGTGGAATTCAGTCATAAAAATAAAATAAGCTACTAAAGGTAGCACATATCATACTGAATGACTCTCTGAGAAATTTGGGCCAGCATTTTCCAGGGGTTAGCATGTATATCGCCAAAAAAAAAGCTGGAGTCATACCGAATTAGAGCCAACGTGAGTGCAGGTTCAGGAGCTTTGTAGCTGCAGATACCAAAGAGGTTGATTAGCTCTGGGAGGGGGCAAAACTCAGAAGTGGTTGAAAATAACAGCAGAAATCCAGGTGTTTAGGCCTCTGGTCGAGGTCTTGCTGGGAGGGTGTGAACTGTAATCAAACACAGCAAAACAAAGGTTGCCCACACAAACGTGCACGTGGACCTTGTTGTTTATGCCTGTTCTTGAAGGGAGGCGGTAGCTGCAAGGAAAATAAGAAGCGGCCCCGGACAAAAGCTTTGATTTACCACTCGATTATACCTCACAGCTGCAAGCGTGGCGGGCGCACGAAGGTTGGCAATTCTGTTTGGGAAATGTTCGAGTTGAAGCACTCCTTTCCTCAGAAACAAACAAGAGGAACACAAGCCGTGTAGCAGAGCGGTGCCCCAAATAAGGGCCGGACCCTTGAGGTTCAGAAACTTGCCGGCGGTGGACCTGAAGGCTACAGGGACGCGACAACCAGGATGGAAAGTAGATTGTAACAAAGACAAAGGCTGCACAGATAGACAGGCTGACAGTCGAGTAATGGGTTACTTTAAACCGGTCGTAGGATGTGATTTCTTCAAAAAGGATGGGAAAAACTAGCCTGGACAAGGACAGTGATGAGAAAATTGATGGTGAGAGAAACAGGAAGTAATGAAGCAATGAGAAAAAAAAACATGCTGCACATGTTAGGGCACAGACATCCCTTCATTCGTTTTGTGGATCTAAACCCAGATATATGACTGAACTTGTGGGACAAGAAGTCTGCTTTTAAGGAGCCAGGTTTCAGCGCTGTTGCTGTTGCTCTGTTTGTGACTCAGACTCCCCTGCCCCAAATCACTGGCTGATTCTCATCCTTCTTGAATTGCTCACCTAGGCAACTTCATTGATTTTCCATTGTTGTACGAGTCTGTCTTTTTGTTGTGTGTGGGTTTTTTTTTGTTTTTTTTCAACTGGGTTTGGTGTCTCCAGTGAAGTGTGAAGGTTTTCGCTGCTGTACCAGATTCTCCTGTGAGTTGCGGACTGTTTCCTTAATCCCCACAGGGCCCCGAAAAGCACAAGGGTCACTGTTATTTATAGACACCGAGCGCAGGGCTGCCACGAGTGCACAGACATTTTGTGGGACAAATGTGATTTTTTAGAGCTAAATCTGTCCGTGTTTTTTGTGGGCGATCAATTGCGAAAGGACAAGGTTGCTGTGGAAGTGAAGCCAGTAGACTTGTGTTTATTCTGTTTTAAATGTGTAACGAGTGAAGAATAAATTAGTCTAAATAACAGCTAACCCAACATGCATTGTTTTTTGCGAACTTGGAGAAATTTTACACAGGGGAGCATAAAGAAAAGCCTGCACAGCCCACATTTGGACCTGAGGCTCGCTGTGAGGCTAAAGCTCATCTGTGGTTTGAGTGTTTCTTATCTTTCATTAAAAAATACATTTGTTGGACAATTTGTGGTTATTTTTGGGAACTAAAGATTTGACAATCAACAAAGTCTAAAATCCTAACTTGTCACCTAGCTGTCACATTAAAATCTACTTGTTTAAAATGTAATTTAGTGAATGAAAAAATACATTTATAATAAAAAAAGCATATATTGGGTTGGTTTTAGTCAACAAAACTATTCAATTTAACTTCAAAAAGCAGTTTCTTACCTTTAGGCACCTCAGTTACTTGGTTAGGTTTAGAAAATCCTACTGGTTTGAGATAAAATATATCTTTATATCTTTTATATCGAGTTAAAACCAAGAAAATAGCTGATTTTATCTCATCCAGTAGACGTTTTTTCCATGTTAACAAGAAGACAGATCCAACGGCAGCCATGTCTAAAAGGATTTAACAACATTGCATCAATTTTCAAAAGCTTAGAGAATTTTGAACTATGCTGCATGCTAGAAATGTTGGTAAAGGCTTAGCTTGTGTGTTCAAAATTGACAAGGGATCCAGATTTTTGTTCAAAACTGTGGCATGCGAAGCAGCAAGTAATGTGTTTTCCTTCAAAGAATCCTTGAGTTTCCTATTAAAACAGGTCTTCCTCCTTTTTTTTTCTCTCTTTATTTTAACCACTGATCAGGTTCCCAAAACGCTTTAACCTTTGCTTCACCTTTTATTTACCCAGTAAATAAATGCTCTCTAGCATAAGCCTCTCCTCCATCCTCTCAGCACTTGATGCTGCTGCTTTGCAATCATGAAGCATCAGCTCAGAGCCCCGTTGTGTGCATGCAGAAGTAAGAAGGCCAGCGTCTTGTGCCCTGCAGCTCAGTGTGCGCTGAAGATAAGGAAATGTATAAACTGAGAATATTGTCTAGTTTTGTTTTTTTTTCATGCATGTTGCATGTAACACCAAAGCTGTGAACAGCAAGTGAGTGCTTATTGGAGCTTGTATGTGTGAAGGATTGATTCAATTCTGTATGCGGCATTAATCGAGCTTGTGGGGTTATTTTTTTCTGGTTTGTAAATCGTTTTTGCTACAGCGCAAACCTTACTTTTGAATGTACTGTACGTTCCCTTAAATTCTGACTGAAATAAAATGTTAGTGCAAAAATATTCATTTGAATATTTCATATTCAGGCTGATGTTTTGCTGTTTGGGAGAAAATTTCCCTTGGCCTCGCTGTGCCCTCGTTCCTCCATAACTCATTTTTCAAGAGGTTCGTGTTTTTGTTGAAGAACCACTCTCTGATGTCAGAGACGACTGAACAGAAGATGAAATAGGATGCTTTAGCATTAATCCAACGAACATGCAGCCCAGCTAACGATGGAGAAAGGAAATTTTAATACACAGAGTGGTCCTCAACTCTGAAGGTCCTTTAGGTCCATGTGTCTGGCCACACAAACCCCAAATAGCCTCTGTGTCTCTTGTTCGACAAGAAGGTGCATATTTTTGAGTTAACACCTAAAATATTTGTTTTGTGTTACTATCTGCAAAGTATGGAAACAAACATAAAAAGGAACAGAACAGGATTGAATCTCTTACCTTATTTATTCCATTCTTTATTGTCCTGTATTCATGACTTTGCACAGAGAACCGTTAATATTCAAGAAAAGGAGCCACTAAATCACTATGAGAAGTTGGATAGGATGCTGGTGGAGGACTTAGTTTTTAAACGATATATTTTTATAGCACCATGAACAAGCAAAATATGGTGTTATTTATGAGGGGAGGACAGTCCTAACTTTTTATCGTGGCAAAAAATTGTTGTTTTTCCTGAGCCGCAACATCCCTGTAGCCAAGTGGTTATTTAGGGTCATCTTTTCTAAACTAGGGGTGGAAGGTATAATTGATTAAACTGATTAAAGGTCCAGTAAATTTAAACTCAATGCTTAGAGATTCTTCTTAAAGAAAGCACAGCAGAAAATTTCAGTTTTTAAAACCACCCAGAATAGTGTAGATGGGGCCTGAACTCCTAAAAAAACCCTCACTTTTTGGACAACTCTAGCAACTTTTTGGATCACAGCTTCTTTACATTTAAGAGAGTAACGGAACAACGGGAAGACAAAGGCAGCCGTGCACGAACCGAATGCGTGCACTAAACTTTCTCTCTGAGCAGAGATGAAACTCTGTTGTTCAAACGATCCGTGGACTTTGGGGGATTTTTGTCAAATGATGCGTTGCATGTGGAAACCAGTGAGTGCTGATTTAATGAGTCGTTTTAATGAGGAGTATTTCTGTCACTATCTCAGGCCTTTTCACTTGTCTGACAACAGAAGCAGGAAAAAATATGTAAATCGGAGATGCTTTATAGGAAAATCAGCTGTAGGATGCAGTCACATTCAGATAAACATTTTACACCCCAAAATCAGTGGGTGTAACACTTATTGCATTATACTAAATAAATCATGAATATTATAGTACTAAACATCACAAAAACCAAAGTGTATTGATAGATGTAGACACTAAAGTATGTTTGTTTTTGTTTTGTTTTTCCCACTAAGCTTTATTATAAATCCTGTCTAAATGGTCTTTGTGTCGAGGCAGACTTTACACACTAATGCATGTACTTTGCAAGTCAAACTCATTTGCTGCGTTTGCACCTCTCATCTACATATAAATGGCATTTTTGGTGAAGAAAACGGGCATTTTAACAAACACTGTCTTAATTGACGATACTGTAAACCTCTGTCTTTGGTGTATCTGTGTAGACTATCAACATGTATTAAGAACTAAGCATGGGAATGCAATGCAGAAGTTGAAGCCAAAGCAGCGTGAGTGCCCCCTGTTGGTGGGCTGCAGTATGAGTTTAACTCCATGTAAACAATTGGAACATTTCTTGGAGATTTCTTGAACCACTCCTCAGATATTCTTTTCCAGCAGGTGACTTTTGTTGACTGATGCAGTTCTTACCTTGCTGCTGTATGTTCAAATGTTTGTTTTTCTCATATGTTTAACTCTTTTTAGTTGTGTGAAGCCTACAACACATTGATCGTTGTGGGGGAAGTAGTACCACTTTAGCCGACCAAATGTTGCCGGTTTAATCTTTGAACAATGGAAGAAGGCGGAGACACATCAACATCATTTTTATGCTGATGGTGTAGACTTCACCAATTATAAGAAACATTGATGTTGCTGCCTGGTTCATGGAGGCCCACTATTGTTTGCACTAAAAATCCCAACAATGGATTCAATTTTATCAGCTTTTTGTCTACGTCTGGCTGGCTTTGTAATGATTCTGTTGCTATTAAACTTTGGTTGGGTGCTAAAAAGCTTAATGACCAAGAAGAAACGGTAAATAGCTAAAATTGTTTGGGAAGCGTCTTTAGCCATGCTCAGATGCTCATTTTTTGGTATTTTGATGTTAAAGTTATGGTAATGTTGAATGTTTTTGCCATCCATAGCTCAGCACAGCTCTGTTCCTGTGGATGCACCTTAAACACAGACTTCAAGTCTTCAGTTGAAGTTGATATTTGACTCGATTTTTGTTGGAATCTCTAAAAGATACTATATAAATTGTTATTCAAATAGAGAAAAAATATCCAAAGTGTTGTAGTTTCAACCTAAACTTTGACTCATTTGCAGGGTGAGAACTCCTTCTATGTTTGTTGTTTTATCTCACTGTCTTACAAAGAAAAAACAAGATGCAGATAATATATATTTTTTCTTGTGTACATTGTGCAGTCCCCGATTTCTCTTTGATATGTTGTGTTCTGCTTGTCAGCGAGATTTCGATGGGGTTTGATAAAGCCGCTGAAGGGCAGTGTTAGCAGTAATTGTGAGAAAAGGTTGAGTCTGAACCATCCTGCAGCTCTTACCGATCTCCACAGGAGAGTGTTATCACTGCGTCCTTTGTTACTGATGACGCAGTGATGCACTCTGCAGTCACCACGAACAAACCCCTCTGGATAACCCAACTGAATGCAGTGTGTGCAGCTGACAGCTGACATTTAGCCAGAAACGCCCGTTGGCCACACATTTCATTTGTCGGGTAGGCGCCCGTTTCATCCCCTTTCCCGTTTGCTCTTTGTTTCAACCAAGTGAACAAACAGTTGTCTTTTTAGAAGTTGCACAGTTCCTCCTGAGCGGAACTTCATTTTTCAGAAGTTGTGATTCTCCCTGAACAGATATGAGGGGTTGTGATCTGTCAATCTGCGTTGTGTCACTTTGGTGAACACTCTGCCATCTTTGTTGTAAGCTTCCCCGCTCTGGTTAAAACAAAGAGGCATTTCTTTTTGATGTTATCAGTTTGATCACAGAGCTCCTAGATACAGCTGAGTGTTCTCGTCTCTCGGCCCGCTTCCTTTAATCACGTCTGTGTTAAAACCAGCTGCCTTATCGCCGGCATTCTGGTCTGGGAGTATATTCAAGCGACGGAGCATCCTCCTCTGGGCCCCCGGCCCTGTCGCCTCGCTCCATGTTTCATGCTCACTTTCAATGTTTCGCTCAGGAGAATTTATTTTCCCCCCGAATACATTTTCTGCAGCCTCTCTTTTCTAAAACCATTGATTTTCAGTCTTGTCAGCGCAGCAGGACGGTTTCCTTATCTGCTGTGGCAGGAGCACAAATACAGAAAGGCTGCTAAATAATGCAGGAGCCGCGCCATCAATAAAGGAGACATGGGAGGCATCAGATTAACGGCCAGGTCGTAAACTCTTTGAGGTCTCACCCTGCTAATGCGTGACTCCATCAGGCTCAACAAGGTTGAACTACACAACCGACAATCACTCATGAAGCCCAACGGGCCGGGCAGTTTACTCGAAGTGTATCCCTCGGTCACAGGGGAGCTGAAATGAGCTCGGCGCTGCAGTAAGAACGGGGAAGGCAGCAGCGACAGCGAAGTCCTCGCCTGTGATGAAAATATTTACCTCTCGGTGAAATCAAACCGTGAGGGAGGGGGGGTCAAAGACGAAGGTCCTCGCCTTCACGAGGGCTGCTTATTTCACGTGTTGTTCGGGGGATTTATCACCTTCAGAGGAGCTGGTTGGCACTCGCCTCCATTACAGTAAATGTTTACCGTGATGCGTAAGTCATCGCAAACAAAGGGTGGTGGCTAACGTTAGATATCACCAAATGACTCGTGTTTGTTATATGAGACAGAGCAATATGCTCCAAAAGGACTTACAAATGCACAGCTAATCTAACCATAAATGAGGACATACTGTTGAATTTTGAGGCTTGAAGGGGGGAGGATTATAAACTGTCATTGTAAGATTGTCCTCCACTTTTTCAACCTTTAACCCTCCTACTGTGTTCTGGGCAAATTTGACCATTTTATAAGTTTTCTTTCTGGAAAAAAAACAAACAAAAAAAGCCGTCTTATTCAACCTAATTTAGATGAGATTTCATTTGTTTGTGCTCACAAGTCAAATAAGCAAAACAAATTTGAATAATTCTTACGTAATTGAATGACTGCACTTTGTGACAGCCTTGGCACGCAGCGTTTTAATCATATATAGAACTTTTCTCGCAGTTCTGGTATATAAAGTTTTATGAAGCCTTGCTCGTAGCAGCACAATGATATTCTGTCATCCAGGATCATATCCTGAATCATGACACTGTTGACAAGGAGCAAGACCAAGAACCTGATATGGGAGGAGAACGAGTCAGAAGTTGAAGACACCACAGAGTTTGGTCCAAACCAAGAGACATCTGATGTGGAACAATCCAGGGCCTTTTATATTACAGTTTATGGACAGTAGTTTTATCATATAGATAAATTTTCAGCTGTCTACAGGCAAAAAAACAAACAAACAAACAAACAAACAAACAAACAGGAGACCTACACTGAATTTGTTCACAAGCAAACAAGTTGCTGAAAAGATCTTTCATGGTACTAGTTGATGTTATATACATTGGGTTTTATAATCTGATATATTGGTACAATCATTTTTAACAAGATGTAAGGAATGAACACAATAAATAAGTTTAGGCACCTGTTTCTACGATTTCCAAATTTGTATATTTCTAAGAGTAAAAGACTTCTTTGAAAAAACATGTTATTTTCTGTCAAAGTTGTAGCTTATTATTTTATTAGAAAATGCCTCTTTTCTTTCTCCTTTACTATTTGTATTGAGCAAAAGTTGTATATTTTGTTTTGATCAATTTGAGGTTTCTGAACACTTCAATAAATCTAAAACAATGTTAAAAAAATGTCTACTTTATTACGAATGTTCAGTGTAACGAAGAAAGCCTTTTTTGGGGCTGTATAATATCACTGAATACAGTTTTGTATCTGTATTACGTTTCTCCTTTTCACTAATATTGACTCTTTTCTCTCTTTTTGCTGTCATTTCACCAGGAGGTTGAGGTCAGTTCTCTTTACTTTCTGCGTAATTCTCCTCTAGCCACATTTTGCATGATGTCTTTTGCATTTACGACCCATTTCCTCATCTTTTTTGTGCACCGTTTCTTCTCCACTTATCGCCTGCAGCTTAATTAGAAGGAATAATGGCCTAATTAAACGCAGGATAAAAAGCAGCGCACTTAAAAGACATGTTACCGCCGACTCCATACGTATGTCTCACTCATGGACAGAAAATTGCTGACTTGTCGAGCTCATTTCCATACAGAACAAGCAGAACAAAGAGGACCTATCTCCTCCTGCTGATACTCACTTATCATACCATTATTTTCAGCGTGCAGTGATAATTTAAATCATGCTACCTCTCCTATGTGATGATGCTCATATGTTACACTGTCTATAATACCAGCAGCAGCACCGTCTGCAGCTGCAGGTAACAGACTTTTCTTTCCATGTTTCTGCAGGACGATTATGTGCGTTCCTGGGATGAAAATCAAGGCTCTAATGACAGTAAGTTCCACACTTTCATTCTTTGTTCACACCGTGTGCCTGCTTAAGACCCTGCAAGCTAACAGAATGTTGACTTGACAATTAATTAAAAAAAATAATATTAATTACCTTTTAAAATATAGGACATATTTGCTCAGCAAGTTTTTGGGGGCAAGGGAACATTTTAACACAATGAGGTTATCTAAAAAAAAAGACAAAAATGAATATTTACCTATTTGCGATTAATCTAACTTGACGCTGCTGAAACACATGGCTGTGTTCATGTGTCTGTTAGCAGAATATCTCATAAACCACAGGACAACTTTTAATGAAACTTGCAGAGTAATCACTGGAAGAACAACTACGACTGATTAACTTTTGGAGTCAACTTAATTCAAGATGGCTGCCACAACCGAATGACCTTCAAAACCACTGAAATGGCTACAAGTCGTTCAGATTTACAGATATTAACTCAACTGGTGTGGTCTGCTACTCACTGAGTGAGATTTTTGTTTTAAACGTTACTCTTAACTATTGGAGTCAACCCCGTTTGTCTGTTAGCAAAATATCTCATGTGAAGACACATTTTAATGAAACTCTCAGTAAATAATCTTTGTATATCCTGTACAACTACAACTGAATAAGTTTTTGAGACAATCCAAATCCGAATCAACATGGCCGCCACTGCGAACACAAAAATGGGTCTGACTCATTCAGTTTTACAGATACTGAGCTAAAATTTGATGTGATATTAGCTGTGTGTCATTTACAACACATACTCTGAGCCCTATATCTTGCGATATTACAAGAGATTGAACATAACATTATTTTTGAGGTTTGACCAAAACACCTCAATTGACCTAATTAAAGTTTTACATGCGTTTCTCTTAACACAACGCTTCTTGTTTAGCATCTATAAGTCTCAACATGTCCAGTCGCAACAATTTATTACACCAAGTGTCTCCATTTGGCTCGGTCGTGCCAAAGCTCTGTCTAATACAAATTTAAACTCTTCCAACCAACGTGTGGAGGTGTCGTTTTTCTCTTTCCTGCTTTGTCTCATCACAATTATCCAGCATCAAGTGGTCAGCCACACAGAGAACAAGGTTGACTGATGCAAACTGAAAGTTTAAATTGGAAAAAAACCGACATCACTGAAGCCCCGCAGACAAACAAACACCCAGACACCAAGAGTTTGACCCGATGCAGCGCTCTTTTACTGCTCTCTCAGGAGAATCCATGTAGCATCAGTGTTAACGTCACTAGGAGAGAACATCTTGTAGTATCAATATTTGAATATCTTGTTCTGAGAAATATTTTACAGAGTCTTAATTATATTAAATCATTCACAACCTCAAATCTAAGCTACTTTTTTATCATAACATACATAATTCAGTAGACAACTTCATCACACCCAAGAAATGCACGATTCGAATTTGAAAAGAACGACACAACACAAGGCAAGAAGTATCATAAATCAAAACTAAGAAAGTGTCAGTTGAGAACAAAAATCTTTCAGGTATGGTAATATGAATTCATGACGCCCTCTAAGATTGTCATGATGTGATAATTTACACGCCTGAGGGGGAGAAAAAAAAGTTTTGTTTTTTGAAGGCGTAAAAGGAAAACGTGTGTATTACAGCCAACAGTGGCTGATCAGTGCATCTTTGAGACCATTATCACCTCCTTCTGCTTCCTCCTCTTTCCTTTGTGTACACCGGAGTTGGATCCATGTGCTGAGGCCCAGAACGTCCGAGGTCCTGTCCTTGACTTCTGCCGCTGCTGCTGCAGCCCTAATTGAGTCTCTGCCAGATGAAGTCATGGCACAGAGTCGTATTCTCAGCCGTGGTCGCTTGATTTGCGGCTTAAATGAAGCCAGTTGAGTGGCGGAGTGCATTAACGCAATTTCCAAGAGCTTAATGAAAGACTAATTATGGCTTCTCATAAAAGGACAGACGGAGAGGTAAAGGCACAAGAAGAGAGGGTGGGAGCTAATATGCTCTGATTTAGTGTTAAGCTTCTGGCGTCAACATTTTTTTCCTGCCAAGCTGAAGGGACCGTAAGAGAGGGGGAAGGAAAGGAAGTTGGTATGGATAGAAGCTTATGACTGGATTAAAATAGAAAGAAAAATAGGTCTTGTTTATTTTGTAATATATATATATATATATATATATATATATATATATATATATATATATATAAAGCTGAGGTCATTCTGAAAAAATATCTGCACAAAAACATCAAAAGTATGTGCTTACAGACAACAATATATTTGGCCTTTCCATGTTGTAAGTAGGTGGCTGATAAAAACATACAATTCCTAGCCAGCTTATCTAGCTATCCCAAAACGTGCTTTTTCCAGTTGGATTAAGGTGGTCTATTCCCTGAAATAGAAATACACTGGAATGGCGAACAAAAGCACAGTATTCGCGCCGCCATTCGGCTCGGCACTTCATGGCATCTTCATGGCGAGTGTCCATGTCTAAAAAGTGAAGTGTGTGTTACATAAGAGCTACATTTTTCCAAACTTATGGGGAAAACATGGTATCCCAGTGTATCTCTGGTTTAAATGACTGGTAATGCTATACAGTATTAAGATGTTGACTATTTTAAACTCTTTATTGACCTTGTGTCCTTCAAGTAACTTCATTCACTTTTTTTTCTGACCCTATAGTCACATATTATCTGGATGTATTACTTGTGACGGCCCAAGCAAGATAAGCTCCAAACGTACTTGCACAAACACAAATCTGACGTCACTGCTTAAAGGAAACCAATGAGTGTCCCACTTAAACAACAGCAACTCAGAAAGAAGGGGGTAAAAAACACAAAAAAACTGTGAAAACCAACATGGAGCTGTTTAAACAGTTTAGATTTCTCAATCGTAGAAAACACAGCCCGGCGTGAAGTCAGATCTTATCCCCTCTCTCTTTGTCAGAACTGTGATTTGTTCAGTGATGAAAAGAGCTGGAACTTTGCTCGCTCCGACAGATTTACGTGCACAAACATGCACGCACATCAGCTCCAGAAGGTCTATGAGAAAGTAATAGAAGACACTCAGAGGGAAAATGCACTCTGCTTAGATCAGGATACTGCTGGTTTCTCATACCGAATAGTTGTTTTCTGTGTGCAAGTTAGTGCTTATTCATCATTTAACTTGTATTAAAAGGAGATAGTGTTTTATTATTAGTATTATTAAGCCAGGAAAACACAATTGGTGAAAAAGTGCATGGGTCAGGACAGAAGAATTCGAAGACAATATGAAGACGTCAGTCAAACGGGTTTATATAAAAAGTTACAGAAATAACAGAATAATAAAGTGACAAAAAAAACAACTATCCTGAAAAAAAATTGAAGTCTTATTTACTACAGATTGAAAGGGGATGTCTCATTTTCAGTCATTGTTTTTTCACTTTGATGTGGCTTTCATTAAACCATCCTATTTTTTATTATTTTGTTTTAGTTTTATCAACAAAGGCATTCATTTGCCAAGTCATGCTCCGTATGATTCAAGTGGTTTTGCGGTGTATTCCAAGTAGAGGAAGCAGCTTGTTTTATTGCCTGTTTCCCCTCATTCAGCCGTGGACTTTTAGTACGGATAAAGAATTAAGTTGGAGGAGACAAGATGTTGTTTTGAAGGATGCAGACGTGCAATAATATAGCAGCCTGAGAAAGGCTATCACATAGATTTATGCATTTGGCTTGTCTCATGGAAAGGCAAAGCAGATTGTTTATTTTTGTCAAAAAGTGACTAAAATCTAAATATTTTTTTGTAGAACCTAACCTGACAATACTCTCTTTTCTTGTTGCTCCGCTAATTATATAAAAAAAAATAGTTAAAGCTATAAAATGGTCTTTTTCTGTGTTTGTAATATAAGCTTGTTTCCTGTACTCACTGTGATTGTCAAAGAAACTGTTTTCATGAGTTCATTTAGAAGAGCCGTGCAGAAATACCTCTACTAATGGGATGTTTAACATCTACACATAAGACATTTTAGAACAGGTTTAATAAAAAAGCACTGACGCGGTTTTTATTCACTTCTTCTGTTCTTTAATTTCAACTTTACAGAGCCACACAGTGGTAAGGGAAAAGTAAAAAGGTACGGTTTTGATGTAGTTCTTAAAAAGCTCCTTTTCACTGGTTTTATGGGAGTGTTTCACAGAGCTCGAGGCTGATCCGTTTGGCTTTAAAACTGTGGAGCCGTTACCTCACTGAATTTTAGGACGTTTTTGCAGTGGAACTTCTAACGTTTAAGCGTTTCAGTTTATGTCTTCACAATGAGGATGAGTTTAAAATACTGTGACGTGAAATACAACATGTCAGCTTGTACAGTGATTTCAAATACATGGTAAACGATACAAAGAGGAAATGACATGCCATCAACCCAAATGTGTGTTATCTGTGCTACTGCTGGTGCAAAAAACACATTCATTTGACTTTTTTTATTATTATTATTTATTTACATGTCAAATATTGTAGAATATGAACATTATTTACTGGTGTCATTCATTTTTAAAGCAATGTTCTCTCAAATAGTTGCCTTATCAGCCATGACATCACTCAGAGTAGAAAAGGCAAAAGTGTACCTCCACAGCGAGCCAAATGAGGGTCCATTTTATGTTGTTTTCCCAGGCTAATGAAACTAGTCTTTCTCAAAAACAACATACCTGTGTGGGGAAGAAAACTATATCAGCTCATTTAAAACCAATACATTTTTGTATGACTCTATCTGTTTGGTTTGTTGCTGTTTTCTCAAGCGAACATCAACAGTGTTACTATGCAAATGTTTGTGTGCCGAGCACAGATCCACTGAAATGGACGGTGTTTAAACAGCGGCAAACTAACAGTGTCATACAAGAGTGTGGAGGGTTATTATTAGCTAATGCTCATTTCAAACCGGTATGTTGTTTTTAAGTAAAACTTGTTTTAAAGGCCTGAAAAACAATATAAACTGGGTCCTTGATTGGCAAGCTATTAGCCTAGCCTTAAGGTCCATGGACTTTTGCCCTTTTCTTCATACTCTATGACTGATAAGCTACGATACTAACTATTGATATATGTTTAATAGAACATCAGTTAAATAATGACCACGCTGCTTCTGAAGACCTTATTGTTTGGCCAACAGGGGAGAAAAAATATTCATCAATTGTTGGGTTTCTCAACCAAAATCTGTCAATGACAATGGTTCGACTTAAGGCTGCGTTTTAGATAAGCAGCAATTCTACTTTTGTTTTATGGAGTTTGAAGTCTTTCTCTCTTTCGGTGTGAGCGTTCTCCCTCCCCGTCATTGATCTGCCTTCCCATATGAGTGGCCTAATGAAGCGGAGAAGGGAAAAGAGATTTGTTCCTCAGATGCATCTCTAAATCAGTGTGATGTCTTTAGTCTGGAGTCTCTGAGCCTGCAGGCGTCATTTCTCAGCCAGGCAGCTCACACCGCCGCACATCCGCGCAGAGGAAGTCAGAGCTTTAGAAGTGTCAACACTCCTAACACGCGCTGCTCGAAGAGCCGACGTCGACGACAGGCCAAGGTGTGAATTTGCACTCAGGCACCACCACGGCAGACTACTCTTAAGTCGGCACGGTACTGAGTGAGGGAGATGTCGGAGTAATTTGCTGTTGATTTCTGCAGCTGATTCATCAATCTAGCTCCTGATTGAATCACTTGGGTGTTAAGACAGTCAACACTGCAGGCCAGCTCTTGTAATTTGGACTTGAAAGAACAAACAAGGTGCACACACACACACAAAACCATGCCATTGCTCAGAAGCATGTGTAGAAGCTCTCAGAAAAGACCTTTTACTGTTTCCAGTAAAAACTGGATCTTTAGAAGCCAATATCGGCCAGAGAGGCAGGTGAATGGTGAATAGACACTTTTTGTGGCAAATCGTTGGCTTTAAATCAATGGCAGACAGTAAGGAGATGGGAGAACATGCTGAGTCCACACTCTGACGTTTTGAGTTTAACACCTCTTGAGGATATTGTTAGATATAGGTGACTTGTAGGCCATACGTACAGACACTTCATGGCAGTCTGAGTCACTGAAGTCTGCTGAGTGGATCAAGACAAATCAACAGCTCCTTTATTTTTGCTGGGAAAAAAAAACGTTTCACTCTTACCGTTCACATTTTATTTTATTTTATTCCCCTACCCTTTATCCTGCTAAGGTTCTCAAACTCCGGAAACAGACTCTCACTTTCCTTTTGACCAAAATGACCACAACTCTTTCATTTCTCGGCAGAGGATTAGCCTTTATTTTCAGCTGTTTTACTCAGTTCAAAAAACAAGTTCTATCAAGTTATTTAGTGCCAGTCATTTACTAATCTGTCCATACTTCAGGTCCATGCCTCGCTCTGCAATTACCAAGAAGTCGATATACAGTATCAGTGATGACGTTAGAGACCGAGTGTGTCAATAGCAGATAAGAGGTCTGATGATGAGGATGTGGCCTGAGCTCTGCTTCTGCTGTCCTTTTTGAGATGAACCTCATGCAAATCTGGACTGAATTTGACTACTAAGTCTAATTAGTAGTGGTTACTGCTGAAGGCAAATGTTTACCACCAAAAAAAAAAGAAGAGAGATCTGGAGAAAGTAAAAATGGAAGTTGGTGCTTTGAGGTACTGAAAGGCGTGAAAGGGAATACTTGAGGGAAATAATAAGCAAACAGCAAGCCGACTAAGGATGGGAACACACCGAGCGGAGGTCTGAAACGGCATAAGGAGAGGATGAAGGAATTTAAAAAAACGGTGGAGAAATGTCGATTTGCAAACGCAGTCGGACAACGGGGGGTTTTCAAATACAGCGAGGGAGAGCGAAAGCGAGAGAGAGAGAGAGGAAGAGTTCTGAGAAGCTGCAGATTGAACTGCAAATCACAGTCAACCAAGAAATGATTCCCGGACCACAGAGAGCCTGTTGCCATGGAAACGTCATCATTGCAGGCACTGCTTTAATCTGTGGAAGCTTGTTAAGTTAACATGAGGCTCAGGCAGCCACCTTATGCTTCTGTACTCACAACACAACGCTGTGCCAGGATTGTCGCCGCTCGCTGCAAACAAGATGTCTTCACAAATGTTTTTGTTATTAGAAGGCAGGATTATTTCCTTTATAGTTGTGCGCTGATTCCCCCCCGATTTCTTTGGCATAAGTAGTGGTTTGAAGATTTTCAGACTCAGTCGTTTGGAATCACCCCTCCCCCAAACCCCTATAGGAGTTGACTCTAATTATATCAATTTTAGAGACAGAGAAGTGGCAACCTGATTCTGATGGATTAGACGGGAGTGAAAAATCAAACTTGCAAGAAGGGCTGGGAGATGGGTGTGATTTTGTCCACTGCAATGGACAATCAAAGCTGATTGGGTTAAGGGGGCAACCCGAGTATATGGCTCCACTGTTGACTGTCTAAATGGATGAGGAGTTTGCTCTGAGGCTTTAATGTCCAGCGGCGGGGCGGTCAGGCTTTCAGTTACACAAGCAGCTCAGTCCTGACAGCGCGGTCGCATTGTTTAGGATTGGATTTGCTTCTCAAATCAGATATCTGTTGGTTCACTCCAGTCATCCTGCAGAATCAGCAGCATTAACAGTATTCACCGAGGGAACGAGAGAGGAGATGATAAGCCTGCCTGCTTAATGATAATAGTGCCATAAAGCTGCATACAGTGAGAGCCGGAGATGAATTAAAGCATGATTTACAAGCGTATAGTTGACGCCTGCAGAAAAAAAGGCATATTTATTTGCTGCCCTGATTGTGTAGGTGAATAAAAGCCCTGGAAAAGTTAGGAAGAATGGAGAGGTGCAACCAGGTCAGACTCCAGGAGGCCTGCTTGGACCAGATAGCTGTGACATATGAGTGTGTGTGAGGTGCTGACACCCGGTCCGGCATTAGCTGCGAGAAGAGAGTGTGATAGATGGGGGCAGCAGGAGCGAGACATCAAGGCTTTAACCTAGATTGTGAGAAGCTTTCATCAGCTAAAGTGAAGTATTGAATACAGATAAACAAATAAAAGAAATTGACCAGTGAAGCGAAACAGTAGCACATCCCTCAAGGAAAAATTTACTGTTTATTGAATACAGTACGATTACATTAAGACTAGGTATGCATCTCATGAATACATTTAAGAATATCTGCATACTCCTGGATGTGCTTGTGTGTGTGTTTTATTAGTGTTTTTTTTGTCAGCAAAAATCTGAAAACAACATCTAACAACAAACCTAAAGATGCTTTGATTGCTAACCCTGCACCCCCTTCTTCGTCCTAACACCAGTAATAACATTCTCCTTCTCTCATACCTGTCAAATCTCTTTATAAATCCTCCTGACATTAGGAATTACTACTACTGTAGTACTCGTCCTCACTATCTTGATCGCAGGAAGCCATTTTCCTGTTGGGTCTGCCTCTGGGCCAGCATCATTGTTGCTACATCGTCAGCTATCAGTTCCTTCTGGTTTGTTTGGTTATTTCTTTTCTTTTCTTCTTATTATTTTTTTTTACAAAATCAGCACAACAATTGTTCAACAAGTGTCAGAGTCATATTTTACTGCCAAAAATACTGAATTTATGTGCAGGGCTGCATAGTGCTAAGATCTGGGCTTTGAGAATTTTAAGTCTTTACATTTTATTTCCTGGGCTGAACATTCATCAGGTATTGGACATATTCAAGGGGAATTATTGAGATAAAAAAAAAAAACACCTAATTCAAGGTGTGATTTAAGATGTTATGGTTTTATTCACTCATTGCTGAGAACATCCCCACATAGACTGTGGTCTTGGCTCTTTTTTTCTGCTCCACAACAATTAAACAGAAATCTGTGCAAACTTGAACAAATTTCTTTGCTCTTTCACACCTTTTGTTGCTGGCAGGTCTCAAAGAATGTTCTGTACTGCTGCTTAATTAGCCGCCAGCCCATCGGATAACCATCACCCTCTCTAGTTTCCACAGGGGTTCTCTAGATATTCTCCACTGTAGTTATGTTTCCAGTAGTTTCCATTTGGAAAGCCATAGTTTGACAGCCATGGATATGACAAGTTGTAGTTTTAAATTTTGGTCTCAGTTTGTGCCAGCTGTGAGGCTTCAGCATTAGAGGGCATTGACATTTGGTTTACAACATATCCAACTCCTTTAAATAACATTATATATGCACTTCTTTTCAAAATTTGCATGCCGTTGCCTCCTTAATTGTGTTAGAGCTCAACTAGAATCAAAGTCCAGCTCACATGCAATCTCTTTAAATCTGCTTTGACTCGGTCGCACCATGAACATTCCTCAGACAGGCCTCACATCAGCCACAGGCGGTTCTCATCACCCAGCGCGAATGAGACATTGCTGGGTGAAAACGTTCCCGCAGCCTTTTTTAAATGCCACGCAGGCGACAAACGCGGAAACACTTGAAACAAACCTGATAAAAAACAAAGGAAGCGCAGGTTGTGCAATCAGTGAATCCATTCATCCTGATCTCTTTTTTTAATAATCACTCGCCATGTTTGAAGGAGATTTGTTAAGCAGACCTTAGTGAGATTAAAAAGAGCAACATAAAAAGCTTTGGACGCAGATTGGTCGAAATTATTGGAACAGAGGCATTCAGGAGGGAATTAACGCTACAGCTGGTCACTGTAGTGAGGTTCAGGGTACTTCTAAGCTACTAAAGTACGTGGTTGGAGTTCAGGATTGGTCAGATTTTCCCACAGTGAATAACAAAATCATATTACAACTGCATGTAGACATACAATCATAGGAGACAAGTGTAAAGGGATAAATGCAAAACAAGAATTTTCTCCTCTGGAAAAAGAAATAGTCCTTATTGCTACTGTTTGCAACTTGTGCCTCTTAGTTCTGCTCAACTCTGAACATTAACATGCTGAACAGACACTTCTCTAATTATCCCACGAATGATTATACAAAAACAAAACACTTCAGGAGCATTCTAATCTGCATCATTTTGTTCGACAGACTTTTATTTTTTATTATATAGAATACTAAGATATATGTTTGCTCCCTAATAAATTACAGAATGCTTCGTAATTTGCATTCCTAACATGCAAAAGAGAAACAGTTTTGCACGGTGGTAATCATTTATACTTGACTCCCAGTTTATGCTGAGACGGTCGAGAAGAGCCACGTGGGATTTAAGACTCCGAGTTAAATTGAAATGATTGGCAGAGAAATCTATAGTTTGTTTGTTTGTTTTTAAGGTGAAGCCTTGGGAATATTTTCTGTATTTTCTTTCCTTTTTTTTTTCTAGATGTAGACACCACTAAGGACCCTTGTCAAAAGGTTAAGTGCAGCCGACACAAGGTGTGTATCGCCCAGGGCTACCAGAGAGCCGTGTGCGTCAACCGCAAGAAGCTTGAACACAGGTGAGTAAGAGCTGACTAATTCCCCAAACGCGGAGGTCCTCGCCGAACACTCTGACACCAGGTCAGCACAGCTAGTTTACGCTGGTTGTCAGACTGGAGTGTGTTGTGCCGCGGGCCAGAATAATGAAGCTTGTTTGTGCATCCGAGTGATTCGACTTCCTGCTGTTTAATGATAAGCTAATGCATTCAGACAACATGGAGGCGACTGTTTTGCGTCATGCTCTCATGCTCAGCTCAGAGCTGCGTCTGAATTAGTCTCGGCTGGACATAATGAGACTGAAGTGTTTGCATGTCCCCTGTCCAACAGGCTGAAGCAGCCCGCGCTGCGCTCTCCTGATGGAAACTGTCAGCCCTGTCCCATCTCCTCCACCGGGCCTGTGTGTGGATCGGACGGACACAACTACGCCTCAAAGGTACAATTAGGACAAGTATTTACCCGTGGAGAAGGGAAATGACGTCACATGACTGTGTTTTTGGCTACTTTTAGTGCTTGGTAGCTCAGCAAACACAATGTTTCACCAAACAGAACAAAACCTGTGGGATTAGATCCAAAACACACTTTAAAAATGAGCTTAAAGTAGATTTTACATCAAACATTTCAGAAAATACTACAAGGTAAATACAGGTTTGCAAAGAACACATGGATATACACGTTTTGTTTTCAAGAAACAAAGCCGGTTTTAGTAAAGCTTTTTTAAGGTGGAATAAAGGGGCAGCATAGAAGCATAACATTATTTCCTGAAAAAGGAATAAATAATTTTCAATTTTTTTAAATGGGATGAAAGCAAAACATTTTTCATAAAATGACTTACTTTTTCTTCATAATTTAATAGTTAGTTATGGTTTTGTTATCTTTTTTATTATGTAAAAATTAGTTTTGTTGCATTTTCTAGGTTCCTTTGTTTTCTTGTCATAAAAAATTATTTGATTTTTGTTCTGTTATATTTTCTGACGTTTGACGTGGCATTTATGCCATGGTGATCCAATGCTACACTATAATTATTATAATTTTACTGTCTAATTTTATTTCCCACAGGCAAATCCTAATAATTACTTAGATCATAATTTTGGAGTTTATTGTGAAGAACTTGGACAACTTCCCTTTTTCATGAAGAGTATAACATCAAGGTTTAGCTGAGATTTTGTTGACAAATTAAAGCTGATTTCTGTTGAACCATTCGATTTAATAATTGAATGGTTCTGTTTACTTCAAATTTTAAATTCCTCTCAATGGTAGATGGAAATCATGTATACTGAGTCAACATCATCTATTCAGTGGTAGTTACAGTGTGTAACAAACAGCTAATACACTGATATGTTTATTCAAAGCTTTCGCTTTCTGCACAGTGAGCAACATGAGGAGAGTCTCATGGGATAAAAGGGGGACAAAGAGCCATGATTTGTTGCCTCACAGGGACCAATTGATGGCTTGTGGTGACAGAGTCCTATGTGTTTATTGATTAATGCTTTGTCTTTTTGGATCTTTATTCCCGACCTTGTGTGAGAGCAGAGGTTGGACGACGCATTTAGGAGCAAGTTTCCGATTTGAATCGCAGCTTACAGTCATGCACCTCATGAATATTTGATCTGTGTTGCAGCAATAACTCATTTTAGTTCACCTTTGTGTCCCCTTGTCGATGTCGCTGACGCGCGCGTGTGTGTTAATAAATGTGTGTGTGCGTGTGTGTGTGTGTATTGCAGTGCAAGCTGGAGCAGCAGGCGTGTCTTACAGGAAAGGATCTCACCCTGAAGTGTTCGGGTCTGTGTCCTTGTCCAACTGCAGCTCCGGCATCCAAGGAGGCTAAACGTGGTGAGATCGAAATCTTTGACAAAAGTCAAAGAATAAACCAACAAGAGAAACTGCATTTCCTGGGAAAATACACTTTGAATGCCTAGTATTGAAGGACTTTGTTAAAATTAGCAGAAGCTGGAACTGAGTTATGAAAGTTAAAAGGAGCAAAACACTCGTTAAAAGTTAAAAGTAGGAAAGTCTGGCTTCAAGCTAAATGTAGCAAAATGCTAGCTAAAGACAGAAAATGGCAAAACCCAAGCTAAAAGTCGCAAAAGGCTAATTAAAGCTTAAAGTAGCAAAAGAAGACAGAAAAAGAGCAAGTATGCTGAATCAGATTTCAAAGAGAAAATGGGTTTTCAAAAAAGAGATGTATTTGTAATGTATTTCTATGAGGAAAACATTTGTAAATAAAGTCAAAGATTTTGATAAATATGAAAGTTGCCATAACTGTCTTAGCACCCATTTCTTGAATAAGCTAAACATTTTGATATAAGAAGGTCTAAAATAGCACAAAGGAGGCATAAATAGATTGTGTAAGAAAAAGAAAAAACAGGAAAACACGTGAATGTTAAATCATCGTTCACACAACAAGTGTAGCATTTAGATCCCTGCTACAGCTCCTTTTTTTAACCCTCACACACCCTCTAGCTCTGCAATCATAACCGCATAAATAGGTGATCCAAACATCATCTGCATATTTTGTCTCCGGCTTCCACAGAGAGCTGCACCGGCCAGGATCTGTCCGATCTCGGTGAGCGTCTGAGGGATTGGTTCCAGCTACTGCAGACCAATGCCAAGCAGAACAACAACAGCAGCAAGCCGGGGCCCAGAGCTGCTGCAGCCAGCACCACATCAGGTTCGAGCATTTACCGAATCACTCCCGGCGGTGAGGAGGAGGGCATGTTAATGGGATGGTGTTTCCTTTCAGATGCTGGTGTCTGGGTTAAGAATATGTCAAACAAGGAAAATTACCATACCAAAAAAAAGGATCATTTAAGTTAATGAGGCATGATACACAGATGTCTCAAGAGAAGCATGTTGTGTATGTTTAGATATTTATATCTACAGTTGTTAAAAATGTTTTAAGAGACTCATTAAAACCCCAGTTCTACTAAAACCCCTTTTTAAACACTTTCAAACCTAAGCAGCAGAAAATGAACTTAGACATTACAAAAAAAAAACTTCCTCCCACTGGACTGTTGTTTCTAGTTTACTGCAAAGAGCATTTAAATCAGTTGGGACTGTGTCTGAAAGAATAAGGTTGAAACGTTTTCTCTTGTTTAAAAAAAACAGGCTGCATCTGCAGCACATTAATTCAGTGAACGACAGAATAAATGTCATGTCTGCAGGTGCTTTAATGATGCGACAGTGGAATTGATAAGACTATTAATTTACACATTTACTCATTTTTTTAGCCATCCTTTTTTCCTGCTGTAAGATTTTGATTACCCATCCTCTTCCTGTTTTACACGAACACACACGTTTTCAGAATCAAAAGCTAGGGTTAAGGTTTGTTTGTACCAAACCATCACAGTAAAGACGTTTTGGATGGGTCCACTGCAGCACAAAGCTAATGTGTGGGTTGTAGGTGATCACCACTCCCATCTACAAGCAGGCGAATGTTTTATTTAGCTGCAGTTTGCAAACAGCCATGACAAAAAAGAAGCAAAGGGAGATACTATTTAAATATTCTACATCAAGCAGAGCATGAATGGCTGCTTCAGAATAACACAAACTTGCCTGTTTGTTTCAAATCAGCTGGGAAGCTTTCCTTTGTATGGTCCGTGGCAGCAGTGGAGCAGCAGAGAGCGACAAGACGTTTTAGTATGGCAAGCAGTTGTGTCATATAATTTATATTTCATTTATTGTCTTTTAACTTTGGGAGTTTGGGAGTTCTGTATTGCTCTTTATTTTGCATCTAGTCTAGGTTTAAAAAATGAAAGCAAACACTACTTGGTTTTGCTTTTTGTAATTTTGTGTCAAACTTTTTCGTTTTCTGTACATGACTTTCTACCTTAAAATCTTCCCAAGAGGAAGGGATTTTATTTTGTGTCTGCTTCTGGGAAAGTTATTGACTGGAAAAAAATCAAACTGTGACCCTTATACCGAGATGCATATCAAACCATGGCTCAGGTGTACCGTTACACCCACATGAAGGACCCTGAGTTGATTTATTGAGGTAATTACCAGCTTCTTACTACCAATATTAAATTGGATCAACTAGAGATTTCTTAGATATGTTGACTCCAGACTTCAGGATAAAAAAAAGAAAATTATTGAACATAACCCAATATGGAAACCCCTCATTACTGGTTGATCAAAACAAATGATAATGGTTATTCATTTGCTAAATATGTGGATTGCTGTTGATAGTTCTAGACTAAGTAACAAAGACACCAATGAATAAAGCTTGATGATTTATGCAAGAGTGCTGGCATGATTGTATTTTCTCTTTGTGCAGCTGCCTGCTGAAATAAATAAATGTTTGTTTGTGTTGGCAGTGCTGGACAGGAGCCTGGTTGCCAGCTGTAAGGACTCCATTGGCTGGATGTTTTCCAAGCTAGATACCAACAATGACCTGTACCTTGATCAGGCCGAGCTGGCCGCTATCAACCTGGACAAGTACGAGGTCTGCATTCGGCCCTTTTTTAACTCCTGCGACTCCTACAGGGACGGCAAGGTGTCCACTGCTGAATGGTGCCTCTGCTTCTGGAGAGAGAGTGAGTTTTCTGAGAATGTCATTTATGTTCGGTCAAAGTTTTCCAATTGACCCATGTAGCTTTCTCTGTATGTTGTGCTGTTTAGTCACTATTTGTCTTTCTATTAAGCCTCGTGCCCCTAATGAGGTGAAACAATCAGTGTCGGGGGTTAAAAACATTTCTGGTGCCTGTTGACAAAATGGCTCTAACATGGCTCTGTAAATGAGCTTGTTACTCAACCAGCTAAGCAGAAACTAGTTAATTCACGATCATTTTATTTTACAATTACAGTAAAAGATGAAGCTAGCATTCCTCGAAGGAATGCACATTACAGGCTATTTGCATGCCAAAGTTTTTAATAACGATCTTGTGTGATAACTTTTAAGATATGTATTGAGGGTGAGTCTCGGCTACTACAACACCAAATCTTAGCTCAATGTGTGTAAAACTAGCTGAGATATAGCCATCTGTCTTCGCTAAGGTTGATAAGCTGTGACAGCCGTCTTAAATCAGGTTGACTTCAAAAGTAAATAAGGGAGAATAAGAGAATTTCATTCAAATCCATCCACTGATCTATAAGATATTTTGCCAACAGACAGACAAATAAACACATACACACACAGACAGAAGCAATTACATGAGCGCCCACCTACCATGATGATGATGAACAGTAACTACTTATAATACAAAGTTCAGTTTTGGCTTTTGGTATTCATTTTTGTTAAACTAACTGTGGTATTATTTTCTCTTATTTGAAAAAGATACAATTTAATATAACAATACCATACCATACAATACAATACAAAATACTTTATTGCCATCTTGAGAATATTAGTTTTAGACTAGGCTGTCCAAATAGCTGCCCACAACATAAATCCATAAAGAAGTAGACCATTAAAGGAAACCTAAGCAAGACAAACATGATCCCCAAGTGAACCACTTTAAACATTTTTTTTTCTTCTCTTTCCAGAGCCGCCTTGCCTGGCTGAGCTTGAGAGGATTCAAGTAATGGACGGTGGCAAGAGAAAGTTTGGTGAGTATTTGACTGTTTGACTCAGTTAAAGCCTGTCAGTCCGTTTCGATGAGTCTTTCTTGGTTGCGGGTTGCGTGGAGTGGCTGACAAGCAGGAGGTGGGGATTAGTCCTTGATCAGCGTGATGGATTATAACACGATGCTGACAGACGGCAAAGAAAATCAGCCATCCGTCTGTCCTAAATGTATGTGTAAGAGGGTGAATAAGTGAATGTGCGTATGAAGATTTGGCCGTGTGTGTGTGTGTGTGTGTGGGTTTGTGCACTCCAGATTTTGGTTGGCTGACTGTGCTCTGAGTCAGGACTCTTCAAGGACACAGAGTGGTGAGCTTTGGAGCCGTCTGCCCCTGAAAGAGTGGAGGAACATTTCTTTTTGATTCTTGTTTGAATTTATTTATTTTTACTGTTACAACAAAGTGACAATACCAGCTTCTGACATCTTTAGCTTCAAGGCAATTGATGACATTTAAGTGTTAAAGACACCCACTTATGATTAGGTGAGGGGAAACACCAGTTTATAATTAAGCAGTTAAAAATGCTGCTTAATTTTACAGCTGAAAAGTTTTGCATGTTCTTCTTTGCAAAATAGCTCAAGCTGTCTGACTGCATGAAGGTTTGCAAGTTTTGCATAATTTTTCATATTTGGATTGAACAGAGCTCCTTGAGATGTTCAACGCTTGGAATATTGTTTTAAATATTCCTAACTCTGCTTTAAATATCTTCACTACTTTATCCCCAACCTGGCAGGTGTGTTCCTTGGTCTTCATGATAACAAACCTCTGAGGCCTTCACAGAACAGCTGGATTTCTACTAAGATTCAATTACACACAGCTGGACTCTGTTTTGGTGACTTCCGAGGGCAATATGTTGCACCAGATTTTCATGCAGGGTATCAGAGTAAAGGTGGCTTATTACAAAGGGACACACTTTTCAGATTTGGATTTGTAAAAAAAAAAAAAAATTGGAAAGCCATGCATCCTTTTACCTTGAGGTTTGTTGTAATGTAACAAAATGTTGAAAAGTTTAAGGAGTTTGCATAAACTTCTCTGATGCAGCTACAATCCTCACCCTTGGTGACCGTTAAATACTCTGCACGTTTGTGCGTTGTCTTTATCTTGAAGATCTGGGCCTGCTTCTGTCGTTTATATGCAATCTATGCCTTATTTACAAATGTGCTTGCTCCACAAGCACATTTGTATTCATAGAATATGGAACCGGCTGCCACATATGCTGTGTGCATTACATTCTCACCTCGGCTCAGCGCAATGTGTGATGACAGACAATTTGCTAGATAGCTGCATGTGTTGTTTCCATTACCAGTTCAGAGATAATGTGGTTTGTAATGTAAGTTCGCTTTTCTACACCTAATTTACTGAAATGCGTGTGTGCACATGTGTGTGTGTGTTTTCAGGTCGATTCATCCCCAGCTGCAACGAAGACGGCTACTACAGGAAGCAGCAGTGTGACAGGGGCGAGTGCTGGTGCGTCGACCAAAACGGAGGAGAAGTAGCCGGATCTAGGATTCGTGGCAAACCGGATTGTGGTAAGCCCTGCGGATTTCATCAGCTGTCAGCGAACAGAATTAGATGACTGTTAGAGAAATAGCTTAAAATATCTGATTCGTTTTGGCTGCTTCCTGACTGCAGCCTCATAAGCATTCTGCACAAGGGCCCCTTTATGCTCAAGCAACACAGCTTACTTCAGGGGACCAGTGCCACATTCATGTGTCCAGAGTCATTTGCATTCTAAAGTGCTGCTTGTCACTGTGAGAAAAGACTTTTAAGATAAATGGGGGGCCGCTTGGACTGAACCTGCGCCTGATAAGAATGGCTCCCCTGGCAAGGTTTAGAAATAGCTATTAAAATCCAGACAAAGTCAAACACATGTCCCCCTCCTTTTTGTCACTGCTAAAAGAAAAGGAAAGTTCAAGAAAGCCGTAGTAGATAAATTAAATTCCCCCTCCTTCCCTCCCCACCCCCCCACCCCCTGGCATGCTCTCTCTGTGTTCCGTCTTGCAGATTCCGAAATGACATATTCGGGAGATTTTGGCAGCGCGGTCGGATGGGAGGATGAGGAGGAGAAAGAAGCCGAGGAGACTGCAGAGGAGGCTGAGGAGGAGGAGGGAGAGGTGGGAGAGGTGGATGACGGGGGATATATCTGGTGAAGGGTCAAGGTGTAACAAAGCCTCTCTACAGGAGCATCTCGATGGTCCCAAACACACACACACGTGTACACGCACCCACACACACACACACACATCCTGCAAGGTGATGGACGTGATGAAGCCACTCACTCAGAACAATACAGATTTAGGAAAACATGAGGGATAGTCTTGAGTAGTTTGGGAGGGTAAAGATGCTTATTTATTATTACAGGATGTTCCTAATTTGGGCAAAGGAATGGGGGGGGGGTGTTGTTAAGAAAATATGGGTCTAGAGTTCCGGTTTGTGTCCTTTATACTTGTGAATCTTTGTTCTCTTTTGTTGTATGTTGTTTCAACTATCTCTGAGCTGTTTTTTTAGCCGGTGCATAACGGGAACTTTAAGAAGCTGCAGGTGCTTGCATTTAAAAAAGAAAAAAAAGAGCTCATTTGGGTGCATTTTAATAGTCTAGATTGGTGTCTTTTCTTCTTTTTGTTTGCAGACCAACAACATTTCAGACTAGAACACGGCACCCGTTGACTTTATTGTTTTTACGTCATATGCTTTTGCTCATGTGTGGCAGTAGTGCTCTGTCTCATTCATGACTTATTAAGAGGTCTCTCACCCGTCACTCCTTAGCTTGTATATAATGTGTGTATCAGAAGACAGAATGTCACCTACTAGTCAATGCCTTGAAAGACTGGCAGATTATGCTGCTCAGCTGACAAGTGTGCATCATATCATAATGTGGATCAGTTACTGTGTTTAATTAAAAAAAATGTCTAAGAAAATAAACTTATCTCTGTGGCTCAGCTGGCCACTGTTCATCTGTGTCTGTGTTGTTTTTTTTTATTATTTAAATATCTTTGATTCCACATATACAATACATTTGACTGATTATTAAAAACAGGAACTCTGCTTGTTTGTACCAGATTTGTTAGGAATATTGATAATTTAAACTCTGACTCAGGGAAGACTTTGGAGAGGGGCTGCAACCGTACAATATAATTTAAATTCAACTCAGTAAATCCACTGACCTGTGAATTGTTTTCCCTTTGGCTCTGGTTTTAGCATTTCTTTCATTCGAACATGCAAATATAGCTTAAAGGTCACAAAATAAACCCTCTGCAGCTGTTTGAATAAAACAATAACTCACAATACCGTTATTGCACGGCTTTATCTTACTTTGAAATAATGTGCGAAATTTGCAGTTTTGCAGTTAGTAATAAAACAATGGTCCAAATGTAAAGCTTGAACAGCTTAAAGGTACAAAAAACAAATATCTGATCAACCAAAACAGATGAAAATGTCAATGAATTTTTTTTTTCAGTGATGTGCAATTTTATTACAAAACAAATAGTTTTCTTTTACCCACTTCTCCATTTTGGGTCACAGGGAGCTGGTTTCTATCTCCAGCAGTCACTTTAAGAGAGACAAACAACCATTCACACTCTCACTCACTCCTAGGGACAATTTAAGAGTTACCAATTAACCTGACATGCATGTTTTTGGTCTGTGGGAGGAAACTGGAGTACTCAGATTAAACCCATGTGTGCACAGGGAGAACATGCAAACTCCACCCAGAAAGGCCCCAGGAAGGGATGTGATCCTGCAACCTTCTTGCTGGGAGGAAACAGTTCTAACCACTGTGCCGCAGGTGGAAAACATTTGTGAAACTTTAAACTGATTATCTTGATATAGGTTGTAGAGTTGCTTCTCTGACTCCTCACTGACCTTGCAGTGGTTCTGCAGGAGTCTTATGCTCAGATTTTATCACCTGTTGCAAACCTTGACTAACTGGCCGACCTGGTAAGACCTAAAGGCTTTTCCTCTCCTTCTAGTGGAAGTCATCGTGTTTGTTTTCAATTGACATCCTCTGTTTGTCATCCCTTTATGACACTTTTTTTAAACCTCATTTTTATGTGAGGTTCAATTTGCATTGCAGCTTATGAGCCAGATAAAAACAAAATGCCAAGATTTGAGGTGTTTTTTTGCAGGTTTTTAAACACCACATCTTAAAATCTTGCTGCAAATTCAGTAAAAATAATAATTGGTTAAGGTTTGAGACCACATAAAAAAGTATAAGTCCTAGGAGATTTTTAGATGACATCAATTTGGTAACATAGCCAAGAACCTGAAACTGTACATATTGTAGACAAAATGTCACATAAAGTAACTTTGCAAATACAAAAATCTTATCTGTGTTCTGTTCGTTGAGAAGCATTGATACAGATCTTTTTGTCAGATCTCTCCTCCTCCTGCCTTCCCTCTTTGTGAAGTAAAGTATAACTTAAAGGTGTGGAAAACTACCAGACATGGGATATAGACCCCAGTCTGCATATCAGCAAAAGCACAATACCTATAGAAACCTTTTTCCTTCGCCTCCTTGGGACTTGAGCCTCTCCGGTGTGAACTCTGCACTCTGGGAGCAGTGAAACAGAACCCTTTCAGCATGTTGGTGTCTGCAGGTCTTTAGGAGCAAAAGGCCAAGAAAGTTCGTCTTAGCATTGTACGGACTGACAGCAACCAATCCTACGAAATGCCTTTTTCTCAGTTTCGTGTTTCTGTGACGATGGAAATCAGCACCGGTCACATTCTGACAGGTGAAACCTCAAATGCGTTTTTTCTGTGACTGGGGTATTCCTGCCGGCAGATGTCTGAATACCTGATATGAAAACCAGCCCTCTCCAACCACCCAGAGGGACCAATCATTTCCAACAACCTGTCAGCTTGCTGTGCTGAATATTCCTCCCGCTTGTTAGAAACAAACCGTCACACAGACTTCCAGAAATAGTCTTTGATTCCGTAACTGTAACATAAGCAAGGATCAAACGCACTTCACTCTGCAGTCGTTTTATTTTTCATAACTTTACATGGATAGAGATACAGTTAATTAAAATGATCCAAGTCACACTAGTAGCTCTACTGGCAATTTCCTCATCATAATTAATGTCCTTTTATTGTTACAAGAAAGACCATTTGAAAAAAGATCTGTACAAAAATAGACTCAGTGTGCAGAATGTTTATTTTAATCATATTAAAGTGCAACAAAACATACATTAATTCAAGGCTGTTAACATTATTTATCTGTATGTTAAAATTCCCCACATGATTCTGGGCTCATGTTACAGTAATATTTCATCCCTTAGATGGAATTGGGTGTATGTCTAGAACAAAATTAAATAGAAAAATGTCATTTTAAAAACATTAGAAAATCTATAATCATTTCATATGATTTTGCACATAATCTATTTTAATTTAAAATATATATATATATTTGTCTCAAAGTGTCGTGACCCTGAGCTACATTTTGCTTTGTGCACCTTGCAACCTCCACACCCGTCTGATTTCTGTCACTGTGGTGTTCAGCAACCTGAACACATTGACATCCCTGGTGTGGTGAAATTGCTGCAACGATCTTTGGAAAACGGTCACCGGGATGATAAAGTTGAGGTGCGGATAAGTCACTCCTGCAGCCAAGTCTCTTGCGTTGCTGGACACAATTCCTGCAACACAGCAAATCATTGTTTCGTCAAACCGCAAACACAGCGGCACAGATTAACCAATCTGCTGCTGCTTTTTCTTTTCCCGTGGTCAACATGTGCCCCCCACTGTTCAAGAGGTGGTTTTGTAGGACGACGCCTTACCCAGCAGCTCTCCGGAAAGTTTGTGCACCACAGCGCCCCCGCTGGCCCCCGCTTGGACTGCACAAGTGGTCTGGAGCATGACAGGCTGGCGCTTCAGGCTGATGGCTTTGGAAAGGACGCCGCAGGTCAGCGATGGACCACAGCTTCGACCCAAGCCTCCGTAGCCTACGACGACCACAGCTTCACCTGGAGACGGATGGGCAAGAATCTAACCTCTAGTTTTGTGAACGTGGTGAAAAAGCTCGGCTTGGAATTGGAACCAAACCTGGAACGAAACTCTGCGCCATTCGAGGGACCGCAGCTTCTGGGACGGGGACTCTCAGTTCAACAAAGGCCAGGTCATACGGTGAAGATGGTTTGGTGGAGAACAAGACGTCACCATCAAGATGACAGACTCTGTTGAAGAGAAATAACCAAAACAAAACGTTGAATTAGACTTCCCTGTCTGGCTTCTAATATATGTTTTATGATGATCTACATCTTATTTGTTTGGGTTTTTTTTCAGTCAATATTAAACAGTATGACAGACACTGTGCCTAAACTTGATGTGGTTGTAGCTGAGAATCATTCACCTCACATCCTCTAAGCGCTGCTCATTGCACCAGATCTTTGCCTAAAACTTTAGTATTAACTGTTTGTCTGTCAGCAAAATATCTCGTGAACCACTGGGTGCAATTTAACTCACCAGTAATCATTGGGTGTACCTCTACAACTGATAAACCTTGTGGAGAACTTCATTTGTGTCATGGTTTAATTGTCTGACTGATTTCATTTAGACTGCTTATTCTTATTCCTTCATGTGTCTGTGTTTAGCAGTGGTTTTATCACCTTCCCCTGTGATGGAACTTCAGAGTGACTGAAGACCTCCCGTTGACTACGTGCCGGCAGGTCACAACCAGCTCTGTGGTGACGACAACCCCTGAGCCCCACACCTGCCCACTGTCCACAAAGCACACAGTGGGGTACTTAACAGCCTCGGACACCTGAGCCGTCGTGCACATGTGGATGCCAGCCTCTCCCGAATGCAGCCAAGCATCACAGAGTGGATTTGGATCGCTTGTGCACCGGATGATGTTCCTGAAGACGAAGTGAACGGAGCAGACGAGAGTGAGGCCAATCCACTCGTTCGCCTTCCAGCCAAATGGAGACACAATCAGCCCGACGAGACGCACACACTCTCCACCCTTGAGCGCAAACAACCCCCCACCCTCTGTCCCTGGCAGGCAGCGAGCGTCTGTGAGGATTACAGCATTGTCTTCTCCAGCCAGGTTACTGATGATGCCTCTGCTGAGGGTGCTGATGAAGAGATCCAAGCAGAGGGAGCCGAAGGGGGAGCCACAGGCCACAACCGGGCAGCCTTTCTGCAGAGACGAGCTGCTCTGCCAGGGGACGGTCCCTGAAGCTGAGCTGCTGTTCACCAACACATCTGCCCTGAGCACAGCAAACCAGCTGAGGAACTGTGCATCTTTAAGCAGCTCATCATCATCCTCCTCATCGTCACCATGGAAACGCCACTGGTCTGCCTCCTTGAAAACTTCCAGGAAGGCTTGTTTGAACTCGACGCAGTTCACCAGCATTAGCAGCTGTGCCGAAACCTCTCTCTGCCGACCTGGTCTGCTGAGAGCCTCCTCCTGTGGGTTCAGTTTGGAGTCCAGATGCGTTTGAGCCGGGAGGCTGACGCGGATTTTAAGTTTGCTGCTGAAGCTGTGCGAAAACAGAACACCGGGCACCGAGGAGAGGGACTCTCTGTCAGTGATAAATTGTGAAAACGGGAGGCCGGTGCAAATGACGGAGCCGGTCGGAGGGTGGACGATGACACCGCTACAGCTGATGGGTTTCTTTGCAGAAACCCCCCCTGAAACCTTGACCACACAGCAACAGCTCTCCACGTCCTTTAACTCCATACCGAGGAGGCAGAGCGGGTCAACTACAGTCCAAAAAGTAGGAAAACGTTAAAAAAATAATAACATTTTAAAAATAGCTACCGACCGGTGTTGAAAGAAGAAGACGAGCCTGCATTATGGTGTAAAATGACACAGTGAATTCACGTTTTAACTTTTGCGTAAATGTAAATATCCTCCTGAGAGACCGTTTAGTTCAGACTTCCTGGTTGGGGTTCATACTTTCACGCGATTGGTCAGAATGTGAGGCTTGCTGACCAATAGGAAGCGAGAGTGAATCAACGTAGACGCTTGTTTTGTTGAACCGTATGTCCCAAAAAGGTGGCACTGTTATCATCTGTGGCTGAATCTGAAAGGTGTCACTGTAGCTCGTGTCCAGAATTTTCAACATAACTTTGAAATATTCTAACCTGTTTAAAAAACTGCCTTCATTTTGATATATTAACAGTGTAAGAAGTGTAAAATGAACCAAGCTCAAAAGAAATGTTAATGCTGCTGCCACTGGCAACATGGTCACCATGGTCACCACACGTTTGTCACTCCCTGACAGCCAAGTTAAGGAGAGACAGACAGAAAAAAAAACTGAAAAGTTAGCCTCAACTAAATAGTGCAAAAGTCAGATTTTAAAAGTGAAACTATAATTAAAGTCTATAGACGTTTAGGTGCGCACTCAGCATTCTGAGAGGATTTAAGAGAAAATCACAAGTCCTACACTGGGTTAAAAAAGACAAAAAAAAATGCATATGCGTTGATGTATAATTTGTATTTATACTAAAAACAGTTGTGAGAGTAAGAAGAGTTGATTTGAAAATCAGTTCAGAAATTAGTGACATCAACTGTCAGTTGAACATTTTGTGACAAAGTCTGGAAAAATCACTTTAAAATGCATTTGTGTAAAAACAATAAAATATAACAAAATGCTAGTTCAGACATGTAAAATCTAATGTTCTGTGATCTGTTTAAACTTTGAAGGATGTTCCTACTGTGAAATATGTTTGTGCTACTGAGCTCCAAAGAAGTCTGGGTTTTCTCATGTTTTGCCAAAATCCCATTGATCTGCTTTTTTTTTCTACTTCTGTCTGTGTTGCAAATCGTTTTAAAAGCTGAAAGGAATTCTGACAAAACAAGCTGCTTTGTTCAACTTAAAAGCAAACTCTTTTAATTAGAAGCTGCCTGTTGAGAGTTTTTACAAGCCTTATTTTTTCAGGCTAAAAAAGAGCAAGTGTGAGATTATCTAACCAAATACATCATTTAAAAAATACATTCAAAAATCAACAGCATTAAGTCAAAAAAGGTTTTAAAGGATTGTCAAACATTTATTATGCTACATTTTCACACAAGTCAAACAAAAATTATCTAACTTTTGTAACAGAAAAGGCTATTTTTCTCTGAAAATATAAATACAATGTTTGTTTGTTTTTTACACAAAATAAATAGAATATTGCACCAAAGTTTCTTGAAAATGTTTCTTTAAATACGACCCAAGTACTCTCATATATCACCACACATTGTGAGCAGCAACTAATCACAAAGTACTTGAGTTATTTCACAGCATCAGGAAAACAATTACTACAGTTTGGCTTCAACTTTGCAATATCATGTTTTTTTTTTACTTTACTTTACTTGGCAACACTGCTGCAGTTGTACTGCAGTTCTTTATTTCTGTGTAATTAAATAAAGCTTCTCCTGGCAAAAAGTTAGTTAATGCACTTGTGGTCATATTCATATAGTTGTCTGTAGTTGTAAACCTTTCCTTAAATATAATTAATAGAATTATTAGCATCCATGGAGGGAGCAGGCTACTGTTGTTAACATGAACAAATACTGCACAACAAATTTGCAGCAATCTACAGAATAAAACGTGGACCTTTTTGTGCCTGAAACAAACATTGTGTGATCACACAAAGTGGGAGCTACTTCAAGTCTGCAACTTGTTAATTTGCCCTTCACTGTAAGTCAACACCAGCAGCCAAATATAAAATGAGTTCCCACCAACATGTTGTATATGGCAGACAGAACTGGAACCACAATGATGGATTTGCATTATGTATTAAAACAAAATACTTAAAAATGTATTCATTACTGGCAGTCAAAATACTAGAAATAGTGTTTTTAATAATAGCTATTTCTGCTGCAGGTAGTTCTGTGTGGAACAAGTGTTTTTTTTTGTGTGCACAGGCAGCATAATAAATCTGATTAAGTCTAATAAGGACATCTGGAATCAGTCGATGTACTGGGAGAGCCAGCGGAAACCGTCTCCGTACCCCTGTCTCTTCAGCACGCTGCACATGAAAACCTCCATTGGCCTCAGATTCAGCTCCTTTAGGGACACTGTACCCTGAAAAGAAACAAGAACACACATTCTCAAAGGAAAAGGTATGAATGAACACAAACCTTGAATAGGAATAACCGTAAATCTGTAACTTCCTGAGGATACGAGCGAACAGCTTTAGTGTGATAAGAAGTGCAGCTTTGCTTTGTTTAGCTTTTATCTAATGTTTTGCTCCTTTTAGCTACTGTTCTGTTTTGATTAGCTTTTAGCTTGTGTCCTGCTTCTTTCAGATTCTTCAGCAAGTTTCTGCAAAGTCTATTTGTAAAAGAAACTCAACTTGTGAAACAGAATCGAGCAGCTGTGAGATCGGCAGCTCTCATCTTCTGGAGGCTTCGTGAGATCCAGTGTATTCAGCAACGCAAATGTTACATTACTTTAGCTTGTTTGTGTAATAACTGCACAACTCAAGCAAACAATCCCCCAGATACAGCTCTTCATCACGCATGTATCCATTACCTTTCCAGTTGTATGTCCTTGCAGACCAAATATTCCTCTGAGTGCGTCCTCGCTGATGGCCTCTGGACGATCTATTTTATTCCCCAGGATCAGAACTGGGATGTTAGCGATGGTTTCATCTGTTAGGATGGCCTAATTTCAAAGAGTGTGAAGCAAAAAGATCAGTCCAAGCAGCAATATATATATATAAACTGTGTGGAGATGATAAGTCAAATTAATATAAACTCACATCTAGTTCAGCTTTAGCCTCAGCTAGTCGCACGTGATCAGCACAATCCACCATGAAGACTATACCGTTTATGGCTGGAAAGTAGTTCTTCCAGATTCTTCGTGCTGCAAAAACATTTCACTACTTATGTGACCTCCAGCAAATGCGTCATTGCAACTTTCCACAACGCAAACGTTGATGTCAGCCACATATTCTGTACTCACACCTTGTGTATGACCTCCGAGGTCGAACGTGGTGAAAGTCATGCCAGCTATGGTCAACTCTTCAGATGCTGAAAGCAGAGAGAAAGCACTGACGTTACAGGAGGGACAAAACCACAAAACCTAAAAGGCGGGTTAGGTAAAATGCGTCAAACTGCTGGGAGTACTTGGGTATAACGTTGGCATATGCTGTCCCAGTCTGTCGTCTCTGAGCATCTGCAGAAGCGTCGTTTTTCCAGCATTGTCTAGTCCTAAGAAAACCAGCTTCCCGCTCTTCTTGTACAACCCTGGTGAGAAAAAGAAAATTCAGACGATTGGAATCAGTTCAAAATGCTCTGGAAAAGATTATGAAGGCTGACAAAGACAAAAAGGAGGACAGTATGGTGCCTTGTGGAAGTAATAACTGCAATAATATTAACTGTGTATAAATGTCACTGTTTGCATGTTCGTATTTTCTTTTATATTGCTCAGGCATTCATCTGTATTTTTATTGTAGTCTTTCAAAGTAATTGAGTTCCAAGGACAACTGTAGATATTTACTCAACTGTGTTGGGATATTCTTCCTGTTAAATGACATTTTAGTTTGTACAAAAAAATCAAACACAAAATCATCAAACAAAAGTACTATTTATGAACATACTTTACCTAATAATTGCAGGACACTGCTGAAGCTTTTGTAGATCCAGTCAAATATAAAAGACATTTCTCTTGGCTACCTGAAATGCAGAAAATAAATAGGGTGAGGTTAGTTTTTTTTTTTTTTTTTTTTTTTTTTAGAAATAAACCAAACCATAATCACCTATTTATGTACTTGAGAAAAGGGAAAGACCCCCCAAATATATAAAAAAATATATTTTTTTTTTTCTTAAGAGGATCATTGTTTCTTTATAGAATCCCCCCACAGAGGCTCCTAGTTAATCAGTATTTCTGGCTCTGGATTACTTTGTTGGTATGTGTAAGCTCTGTGTGATCGCATTCATTTTAAAGCATGAAAATAAAAAAGGAGGGTAAACTCAGCAGCAAGCAGGCTCCAGAGGTTCTTCTGGGTTTCAGTCTGCTCTGAGTCTCAGCTGCACTGCTCTTCCTCGGACTATTTTTATGACAAGTTGTGAGAAAGACACTTGATCTCGGCCGTCACCCCCCCTGCCACCCCCTCTTGGACACACAAACACCTGTCACTCCCAGAGACTGAACTCAGTGTTCTTGTTGCAGAGAAAACAGACGCTTTTATTGACTAAAGGTTTCCAGAAATGACCCAACTGTTACTCATCACACAGCTGGTCAGTGAACACAACACCCCATGGGTCTGTATGACAGAGTGTTTAACTATCCAGCATCCATGGACTGAAATTTCAATATATAACAAGAACTGCTGCTCAGTCATCCCTCTAAACAAATCCATTCTCTTATTTAAATCTTAGTTCAAAACTCCCGAACAAAAACGCACAAAATACGCCAGAAGAGCAAAACAAACCACTACAACTCAAAATAAAAATTGCCAAACATCTTTCCTGTTGATTTCACATTTATTGACACCTTTCGGCTCAGCCCTCGTTGTAAACATCAGCTGTCAGAGTAAACAAAAACAACTTTAACAGGAAGAGCGCGCAAAAAGGACCATAATAGTACAATAATAGCTTAATACTCCCACGAGGAGTTTTCAGCCGGTGAAATTTAAAGGCAGTGATGAAAGCAAAGTAAATTTATTGAACTTGTTTGTGGTCTTACCTTGGTTTGCCGAGTTATTGAACTCCTTGGATAGTTTTTTTGGTCTGTCCCACCGACTGACGTGAAGCCAGCGAGTCTGACAGTTAACCGGAAGTACGTCACGACAAGGCTCATAAACTGCATCCGGCGACGTTAAAGGTATTTTTAAAATGTTTGTAGGAAATTTGGACTTTTAATTTCCTGTAAACGTTTTAGTAAATCCTTTTAACTGAAAAGAAAACACTGTCAGTGTCACTTTGCTCTAATATGGCTCTTTTTATTGACTTTTCTATTTTTTGTATCCTAATTAATATATTTTTTCACATTTATCAGTGTTCTTGGACTTGATATTAGTCATATTTTCTTAAATATTGCTTAATGTTATTCTGCATATTTATGTAGTTGGTTTTTATACACAAAAAACCTAAAAAATAACTAGAGAAGTTCTATTTTCTGCAGCAATGAAATGTGAATGCTGAATGATATTGCTGAAATTTGCCCAGTTAAAGCTAAATAAAAAAAACGCTAAACAAAAGTTTTTTTATTAAAAAAGGAAATGCTGAACACCAGCTAAAAGCCAAAAATAGCAAAGTATATGCCAAAATTAGTGTAAAAGGCTAAAAAGACAAAAACAAAAGTTAAAAGTTGCAAAACAGTAGCTAAAAGCAGCAAAATGTTAGCTAAAAGTGTAAAAGGCCTAGCTAAAAGCTAAAGTAGCAAAGTAATAGTTAAGAGCTAAAAGTCATTAAAGCCTAGGTAAAAGACCAAAACTGGAAAAACAATATTTGTAAATAAAAAATAAATACTTTGAAAAGTATAAAAGTTATAAAAACCAGAGGTCATAGCACCCATCGCCTGAATGAGCTGAATGTTTTGATACACAAATGGCTAAAACAGCACAAAGGATGCAGAAGCAGTTCGGTTGAAAAATGAATCAGCATTCACACAATTATTTCCAGCTAATAAAAATAAGTTTGCAATGCTTTTAAAATGTCTTATTGTTCCTAAAACCTATCTTTAAAATAAAAATTTGTACTTTTAGAAGCTGAGTTTCTGAAAAATTCAAGTAATAATGAATATTATTCAAATCAATCAAGACCCAACACATAATTCGGACGATGTGCACTAGGTGGCAGCAGTACGAAAATAAAAGCTCAGTTGAAAAAAAAATAAACTTTTCCCCACTACATGGCCCCACTTATTGAATTCACACTTTGATAATAATTTAACCAGAGAAGCTTTATTAAAGCGTCAGCATCATACAGCACAAGTTTCTGTGAGACACAGTACCTGCACATTGACAGCACATCTCGAAAGAGATCTTTGTTAACAAGAGGAAAATAGGTTGGTCGTGACATGAGTACATTTTGACTCCACTCTACAGGACGTACCACCTATCCTACTTCTCTATCTATAGAAAGACAGACGACCCTGACCCAGCCTTCCGAAGGGTTCCTAATAAAAGTTCATCTTCAAGTTTATTCGTCACAGATGAGTTCTCTTTCTTCTCATGCAGCTCCTGGATTACTTCTTCTCGTAGTAGAACCATTTATCAACTGCAAATTGGGGGGGGGNAAGCATATCAGTGATATTCAGAAAGAAAAAAAATTATATCTTGACAGTACTAACATGGAGGTTTATAAAAATCTACCCGATGAAGGGATGGGCTCTTCTTTTCCACAGGGACATGTCTGAGAGAGAATAGAATAAAAAGTTAGCTGGAGTGACTTTGTGTTGAAATGTCTTGCCGTGTTGCAAAATGGAGGGTGGGAAATCTTACTTCACCGACGGCAGCTTTGGCCTCATCAGCTGAGCAGTGGTACGGGCTGTCGCCGGCAGAGACGCATGTGTTTTTGCTGTTTGTGGGCATTTAGATTGGGACAGTCAGAATAAAGATCCTTCTGAACGAGCGTGCGCTTTTATACAAAAAGCAGCTGAGGTGCTTACCAGTGGAGTTCTCCAGAATTAGTCTGCTGGCAAATGAGTGCTTTCCAGAAGTTGTGAGTGCTCTTGATTACTTCAATGGCAAAGTCCTGAAACAATATATACGAATGACCTAAGTTTATGTAACATTTTCAAATGGACTTCGCAAGAAGAACTTTAATAAAATGCCAACTATAATTTAGAGTTACACGTTCATTTTTATCCGTTTGCAACTGTTAAAATATTGATTAAAGAGGTGTTTTAGAGGGACAAACCTTGTCTTTGAACTCCTCGTTGAAAGCAAAGCGGTTCTCTGGTTTCCCATCAGGCACTTTGTACCTCTTGAACCAGTCGACTGTGGCCTCCAGAAAGCCAGGTTTCAGGCGCTGGACGTCACCGATGTCTGCACGCCGACAGGGACAGCAAAACAAAAAAACATGGCAGGACTGATGTAGGACTGAAGGCGCACCCGGAGGGAGGAAACTGAGGTGCTTACTGTTCAAGTCTTTGGCTTCAGGGTCCTCCACGTTGATTGCAATCACTTTCCAATCAGTTTCCCCCTCGTCAATCATGGCCAGGATACCGAGCACCTTCACTTTGATCACCTCCCCACGGGAGCACACCTGGATAGGACGTTTCAGTTTGTAGCAAACTTATCACATCACAGATTCTCAAAAAGGAAGAGTTTTATTTCATCCGAATTAGCTTATTATAATGTATCTAAACAATAAAATCATGCGTTGTGGTGAAACGAGGCTTGCGTACCTTGCTGCCGATTTCACAGACATCAATGGGATCGTTGTCGCCGCAGCAGCTGGTGTCTCCATCTTTGTGCGCTGGATCTTCCCACGTCTAACACACAAAAACAGAATTATACACATGCTGCTACTCATTCGGAACCTATAATCGGATCGATGACACAGATTCTCTGAGCAAAGAGTAGCATTAAATGTTACACTAACCTGAGGAATCGCTCCATAGTTCCATATGTAGCCTTTATGTGGGAAAACGTTCGCGACGTAGCGCAACTTCCCCTTCTTCACATCTTGCTTTATCGGATTCAAGAAATCCTTCGTAGCAATCTGAAAACATGACATCCACAGCACTTACAATGTGGGCAGAAATATTCGTTCACAACAAATTAGCCAATAAAGCGAGCTGTTTAACGGCGTGACGGCATTATATGAACCGTGCTGCTTCGATGAGGAGCGAAAGGAACCATTTGCTGAGCGAAAAGCAGCATGAAAACCGATCTGAATGTATTCCTGTGCAATTAGGAGTGCGGCTACAAATCTTCACCACGTAAACCTTTGAAATGATTAGAAATTAAAGTCATCCAAAAGTACTTGTGCTTGCTTTACAATTTTATCTAATTATTCTAGTTTATAATGTGTGTAAGGATGAAACGCTTCTCTGCGCTGGTTGATATATTTCATAACAGTGATCAATATATTTTTTATTCCTCTATAAAATAACATTTTATGTTGCGTACTGCTGAGCTAAATCTTCAAATTAATAATGGCTAGAGTTGTTAAATGTAGAGGGGTAAAATTAAAAGGGTTTATGGTGTAAGCACAAACTGGCAAAAATTGGTCATAATTCAAATCTAAGTACCTTCTTGTGACTTTACTTAAATATAATACCTGAGTAAATCCACTCAGACTTTTTAAGAATAGTTGGACACTTGGATGGGTTTGGCAAGTGTATAATGAGTCGTGTATGGTGTAATAATGTGATAACATGTTGATAACAGGGTCAGTGTACTCCTATTGAGGATTATTTGTGTGTGCACTTTATCCTCAAGTGATGAACTTTAAACACCTTTTTATTACAATGCAACCTTTTTTTTTTTTTTTCAAAACTCCGGTCTCCATCCTGTGTTTTCGGTTTGCTAAATGAGTGAAAGCTGTAAGAACGAGTGGTCCAAAGTCAACAGCAGCTGCTTAAGTCCGACACGTAACAAAACGGAGTCTTACCTCCATCTTTGCATTTGTCCATCTTGGTACCTCGACAACCATGTGGAAGATGTTCTGTGAGGGGGGCAAAAAAAAAGATTTAAGCCATCTGTTTGATAACAAATGATGACTATACCTCTGCAATCGTCACGAGAGATATTGACACAGTACAGAGAAGGCAAAGAGTAAAGGCCACTGCCTTTCAAACACACTATGACCTGGTTATCCTGCAGAGTATAACCTGAAGCTCGCTGAAACGGAGGACCAACAGAATTACACTGGTGGGACCTAATCCATAGCTAAAATGAAGTTATACACACATATTTCCATATTAATAAGCACTAAGGTTACACGTGGTTTCTTACCTGACTCTCATCAGCATATATTGGTATGTCATGGAATGGTGAGATGTACTTTCCTTCTGCATTTTCTGCAAAGTAGTCAAAATAAATGCTTTTATGAGCGTGACAGGTGCATAAAAGATGCTGTCAATAAGGAAATGACACAGGTGTTTATGTCTTCCTCTTTTCACTTTAGACCAAATACTTAATAACAGTTACATTTAGACTTATTCTAACACTTGAAAACTGAAGTTTTAAGCAATGAGTGCGAATCAAGAAGATGTTATAATAATGAATCATTTGCACAGTCTACCAATTAACTCGTCCCATAGGTTATCTGTAGCAATAGGTTGATTGTAATCAGAGAGGGCGGTGTCCTGCTGACGTGTACACCTTAAGAGATTTCCAGAAAAGAAAAAAAAAATTAATGTACTTCCTTCTAGAAAGCTCCATGTTCAGGATGTGAATGGAATATTTTAAAGTCGGATCCATATATCCGTACACACGGCAAAATAAAGGGAAGATCTGATTAGCGTAACTTAAAGGACTGAAAGGAAGCCCTGTGGAAAACGCAACTAACCCTCAGGTGCAATAATCCACGTTGTTCCCTCACGTATTAACACAAACCGGACAAAATAAATGAATTAGTGACACGTGGAAGGAGACTGCGACTGGCCTGAGATTGTTGGTAAAAAGAGCCCTCAAAGTAGCAAGGAACGACAACGTTTTGGCATTTCTGCCCATTATTTACTTACTGAAGAACAAACGATAGCTCAGGGAGTTCGGGTTTCCCCTCTCTTCAACTGTGAAACTCATGTTTTTGTGCGGGTTTCTGTTGCCGTTCTGTCCGGGATGGAGGATGGCGGCGGAAGACCTCAGCGCCAGGTTGGTAGTCACAGAAGCTAAAGCGCATGCGCGCTGCGTCGAAGAGGCCTTCGTGAATCATTGGAAATTTTAGTTTAAAGAACTCGAACCCATCTGGCCAGGGAAACAACGGCTCTCTTTATTTTGTGCTGCTAAATATATCGATCACAATTGTTGTTGTAACAGCCAGTTTCCTCACAAATTTCACTTACCTTCCCAGGGAAGCAGACGTCTAATAAAGCTCTCGGGATTAATTTTGGTGTACATCTACAACTTACAAGATGTACTTAAACGCAGCATCAAATCACAGAGCAAAATAATTTTAGGATCTCCTAAACAAACATGCATAAAAATATTATTTTATAAATATGTGATCATTTAATTGTATATTGAGGTACGTTTTCAATATATTATTATCATCATTATGGGGTTTGTTAGATGGAGGACGACTCGCTGTGGCAACCCCTGAAAAAGGAACAGCCGAAAGAAAAGGAAGTTTGTTTGTTTAAAGTCATGCCAATATTTTTTTTCTTAAATGTGTTATTTAACCATTTAAAGTATAGCTAAGGATTAAAATAATGCACGTGATCAAAAGCAAAAACAGGACTTTTCTTGTTATTCCAGTTTCATAACAAGAATGATGTGAAAGGTTATATAATGCCAGTGTTACAATGCAGAACCATGAGGTGAGCTGTAACCTTGCGTTTTCAGAGTTTTATTAAGTGATAAAGAGACTGATTACAGTTCAGTCTCACGCCAATTTAAACTATTTTCAACCAGCATGGACTTTTTTTTTACATTAAAACACTAATAATTTCAAGAAAATAAAAAATGAAACATTAAATATACATATTACCAACAAATATACACAAATAAATAGTTTCTAAATGTATAAAAAGTTGTCTGACTGACGCCTTGGACGCCCCGCTCTGACGTCACATCCGCCCGCAGCTCGTCGTGCTTCCTGCCTTGCTGAGGGAAGGGACGGCGCTGACGGCTGGGAGGACGAAAGGAGAGCCAGGAAAGCTTCCAGAAAGCTATAAAAGAGTGGGGAACGGTCCTGGTTTCCACCGTCCGTCGGGAAATAAGCACCCCAGGTTTTCCGCAGCTGCTGAAGTTGTCACCTAATTGGCGCCGAAAATGTCGACCAGTCGTCAGCTTAGCGAGAGCAGGGCCATCCCGACCAGGACGGTGTTGATCAACGACACAACGCAGCTACCTCATGACTACTGTACCACCCCCGGAGGCACTTTATTCTCCACCACTCCTGGAGGTGAGAGCAGGGTTTTTGGGGTATTTTTTTTCTTTCCATGGAAATGCGTCACACTTCACCTCTGCCCGCGGCGATGTGGCTCTCTTCGCTTCGCTGTTTCTGTCAGTGTGGCCTAGGCTGCCGTGTCATCCTGATCAAAACAAAAACAAAAAATTAGCCCCGCCCCCCGGCGCTCTCTGCCCGCTGATTTGCAGCGCAGAGATTCTTATGTCTGCGCCGTCTTTGCTCAGGGTTTACACAGGGTTGAAATGTTTACTTCGCCCCTCATTTTATGTAACAGACAACCCTGTGCAGCTGCCATGTGTCATGTATCAGGAGCACAGGCGTATGGATGATTCATTACAAGGGTGCCTGCAAAAGGAGAGCAATAAGCTCAAGATAGGTGTCGCCACATATTTTGCATCAAAGTGAAAGCAGTGATTCTGCAAGGAATATCTTCATTTACTCATTTAATGCTTTAAAACTCGTTCAAGCTCAAAATACCCATCACAGATTCCCACAGGACATTGTCACATCCCTGGATGTTTTGTTTAATGACACGTGAACTGTTTTTGTCTCTCGCTCAAACAAAAATCGTCTGTTGCGTTGCCAAAACTGGCACTGGCACTACCATCGAAGCCTACCTGTGTTTACCTGTCATGGCATGTCAAGGTGTAACGTGTATGTAGAGAGGCTTTGGCTGCACCCACACAAGTAGCACACGGTTGCTGTGTGTTGTTTTCAGGAACCCGGATCATTTATGACCGCAAGTTTTTACTGGACAGGCGTAACTCTCCCATTGCTCAGACTCCGCCGGCACATCTGCCTGTCATCCCCGGAGTGACCAGCCAACATGTCCTGCGTGAGAATCAGAAGAATGAAGCCAACAACCACATCAACAACCATGACGGCAAGCCCACAACAGGTACAAGATGCAAGAAGGACTTATCCAATCATTAAATTGGTAAAAAGGAACTTTATTATCATATTTTCCGCTCTATAGGGCACAGTGGATTATAAGACGCACTGTCAATGAATGGTCCATTTTCAAACTTTTGTCACATATAAGGCGTACTAGACTATAAGGCATCGTGCACCTCCCAATTTTTGTAACTTGGCGTGGTCCGCACAGTCCATGCTCCATTCAAAATAGACAATTTTGGTGCTCTAGCAGAGCTGGTTCTCCTGTATCAGCATTTATATGATCCCTCTATGAGAGATCACAAAGATAATCAAATGGTTCAAAACTCACCGAAGGATACTGCACCGACGTAAGTGTCAAGTATAAATGCCTCCACCGCGCGATCAGGTCAGTGCGCCGTGCATGGAGCCCTGTGCGACTATAACTGAGCCTTAATGCTGCAAGCGGTGCAGCTTTGTAGTTTACTAAAGTCATACTGAAACATCACGACTTCTTATATAAATAAAGCGCTCCAGATTATAAGGTGTGCGGTCGGTTTTTTTTTTGAGAAAATTGAAGGCTTTTAAGTGTGTCTTATAGTCCGAAAAATACGGTATTTGTTCCACGATTTCACATTTAGGAGCCTGAAAAAGTATGGACACACTGCATATTAAAAATGAAACGTGATGCAACAATCTGACTTTAAACTTTCAACTTATGTGACCAAAGCAGTGTTACGAATCTGCACAAATTGAAGCCCCATCTGTAGTTTTTATCTCCAAATATCATCAATGGATGGAAAAAACTGGTCTTAAACCCACAGGGAAGTTAACATCTACATTACATTGTTGGGTCAAACCGAGCTGATGATACATTGCAAACAAAAGCAACGTAAGAGACAGATATAACCTGATGCTTCTGATTCACTCGTTGTTGAAGTGGCTATGTTGTTAGGTTGAATCTGACGTCAGCAACACGATTCAATGTAAGAAGACCATTTTAGACATCCTAAGTGCTTCAAAAGAACATTAACAAATTTAGAAACGGCTATGAAATTTGAAATTTTATTATTTGTTGCACATAAAGGTGATTGAGAAAAAAACTCATGTTTGGCAGACATGACTGAACTAGTCACCAGGCAGCAAAAAACAATAAAAACAGGCACACAGCTGTCAATAAAAATGCTTTTGTTTAACAACTGTGAATAAAAATGCAAGTTAAATTACAACCCTGCAAAGAAGAAACCAAAACTAAACTAGATCCTGTAATCCAGTCAGCTGTTCTGTGCCTGGGCTCATTTAAAATAGATTGAGGTGATGTGGTCATTCCTTCAAACCACTAACTGTAAAATATGTTGCTTTTGGTCAAATTGGGTTGAATGAAACTACTTTGGTCCCACAAATCTGTTAACACATCGCTTGCTTGTGCTTCCTCTTTCAAGGTGAAGACGCTCAGTTTGAAATGGACATCTAACCCGACTGGAGCCACACCAGCATAAGGACGTGACCTGGCATGGTGCATGCCAGCGGCTTGGCTTGTAGAAACCAATGTTGTGAGCCCTCTCGGCAGCCATCTTCTTTAGCTCTTTGTCTCTCTGCTGGATGTAATGTGTGTAAATCATGAGGATTCAGTTCATCATACGTGCACATTGAAAATGGCCAACTCTCCAAACTGGGTCCGTTCGACTAAAATTTCCATGGTTGCAGTACAGATTAAGAATTACACATTAAAGGAGCGGGCCTGAAGGTTTTCTACCCAGAAATAAAATTAAGAAAAGTCAAATTAGTCCATCTCTGTGCTCATCCTACAACTTTCTCCGAGTCAAGATCTCTAACAGAGCACTAAGAAAAGAGAAAAATTTTAATTATTCCAGGTTAAATGGGGGGAGGAAGTGGTCTTTTTAAGTACTGGCCTTAGAATTATTTAAAAGCTTTGATTTTCATCCCAGGTTTTAGGTTTTAAAGACCCTTTTAGGCATGTTATTTAAGTGAATTTATTTTTTTTTTTCCTGTTTAGTTTTTGAAACTACTTGAAAAAGCTCCACAATCTATTATCAGTTGGACTGCTTAGTTTCCAGTGATGATACGTACAGGGATGCTGTGTTTTTTTTTTTTTTTGTAATTCCCAATAAGCAAAGATCTCATACCATTCCACGATTTTAGTTTTCATTACCAACACAAGAGATTTTTTTTTTCACCTTCTTGGGAGAAATCATTTTAAAAAATGAGTTTTAGTCTCCAATTGAACTGTTTTTAAAGTCATCAAATGATTGAATGTAAAGTGAAATATAAATGCAGCTCCTGAAATCAGGCTTTTCTTGTACAACTCTATTTCTGAAGCAGCTCAAGTGTACCAAGAATAAAATGACTACACTTCGATTAAAGTTAATACTTCTGCAGGAGCTTTGGAACCATGACTCAATTGTTATTCTTCTTCCAGATCTCTCGAGAACAATTGTTTTTGCAAAAAGATTTTAGAAAAAATTGAAAGTAGTCCAGATCTTTTTATATGCATTTTATTTTTAATACAGTTTCTTAGTATCGAGGGTTTGTTGGGGTGGAAGCTCTGTGAAGACATTGGGTTTGTTAGATGCGTTAAGGAATAAAAAAAATATTATTATTATTTTTATTTTGCATTGGGCTTGATGGATGCTGTCCCTCCAATCTGCAAGTCTGTCCCCAGTGTCCTTAATCTGTTTGACATTCACCCTTTCATGCGTCCCGCCCGCCCATGCCTTACTCTACATGAGACGCAGCGACCGGTCTCCTTGTCATCAGTTTGTACTTTCCAACAGATGTTTATTTTTTCACAGGAGCACTTGAATGGGCGATATTGTACTCAGCGATTGAGCAAAACGTTTTATCTTCTAGGTAAGTTTCTTCCTCGAACAGCTGTGAAGTGATGTGATGGTGTACGTGACATTGCGGGACTCAGAAGTTTCAGATGGTGTTACAGTAAAAGTGCCACTCACTCATTTTAGCCCTATGTATTTTTTTAAAAAACCTCATATTCCTGTCTGCTAATCCAAGTTGCAGCTATAAACTTGGTAAACGAGTTACCATACGGTTCATGTTTTTCAACTTGTTTTTTTTTCTGTATGATTGGAACCACTGAATGATGTTTGTCTTTTTTTCCCTTATTGGCTTTGTAATTATCTATGGCAAAGTTTGCTGAGAAATTCATCTACAGGTTGCTGAAATTGTGTTTGCATTGCACCTTTTTTGTTTTTGCCAATAAGAGTTTTTCTGTTATGGCATTGTTAATTCAAATGGCAAATTTATTTCAGATTTATTTGGTTCAAAAATGAGGGCTTAACAATATGAGTTTGAAGAAGAAAAAAAAATATGGAAACAGACTTACTGTAACCTTCTGTTCTAATTTCAAATAACCTTTATTTCAAATGAAACTCCAATCCAATGCCAGTGGACACTGTTGCTGCAAGATCAATAAAAATTCTGTAACAAATAACTTGTGTGGTTAACTGTGTTTATTTGGAGTTTTTATCTGTATGTCAGCAAGATTACACAACGGGTGTAACTTGGTGGAAAGGTGAAGCATGGTGAAAGGAAGAATTCATTAAATTTTGTAAGACTGACCACGGTATTAATATGATGGAAATCACTGGACATGAAAGGCACTAGGGAAGGTAATCTCTTTTTTATTATTATTATTCAAAGTAATATTTCTTTTCACAAACAACAGTGCATGTTAATTTAGCATTTGTTATTCAAAAGAAAAGAAAATCCCATACATTTTAACAGGTTCAAAAAGTGATGCGTAAATAAATAAGTGACTAGTTGGTGTTTGTACGTTTTGGTATAGAATGCGTATTTTTTAGTCCTAGAAAATACATTGTTCAAGCTGGATGTGGGCTTCTAGGAAAGGATGTTGATATAGGTCATTCAGTTTTGCTAAAAGATTAAAAGTTTGTGTGCCAGAACCAAAATAAATACACTTTTGTTGTTGTTGTCATAGCTTAAAGATTAACACATCAACATCAGAGGCCATATCTATTAACAAAGCATGCACAATGATTGATTGATTGATAGATAGATAGATAGATAGATAGATAGATAGATAGATAGATAGATAGGGCATATATACATATATCTATTAGTTAGATTTGCCTTCTTGTTTGTTACCTGAAGTCACATAGCTGCTGATGAAAAATAAATTGTATATCTTTGTTTTTATCTAACATTGTAAGAGCTATGATGTAATTAAATTACTTTAATTTATTTGGTATTTTATTTATTTTATCTAGTTAATATTTTACGTCAGGCAATACTTGTACTTTCCCGCGTTGTTTTTCGGCAGGCATTAATCCGGTCACCTGCGGGTCCTTCCTCCTTTTTACGTCCCTGAGTGAGGCCGGCGTCAAGATGGTGAGTCTTGTGGTGAAAATTATTATTAAAATCAGCTCAACATCGAAGTCATCCGTCCATCGACACACAAGTCCTGCATATTAGTTGATTATTAAAGTTTCCTCTATAATATTATGACGATATTATTAAAGTACAAATCATTTAGAGGAAGTATTCCGCGCTTCATTTCAGCAACTAGCCTAGCTGATGTTGCCCCGGAGGTTACAGTGTGTTTTTGGACCTGCTTTACACGAGTTCCAGTAGTTTGTCCTCTGTTTGTTCCCATTTGTAGCGACATGTATTTTAATCTATGTGGTTGTTCTCTATACAGAGTAGTTTTAAAGTGAGCTGTTATAGTAGCCGAAGTTGCTAACGTTAGCCTACAGCACTCAACAGTGGATAAGCGAGGCCTACTGTAATCAGGATGTATCAGTATTTTCTATATTGTTCAGATAAATAGACTGGCACAGATACATGCAGGATATGTTGAGAAATCGCCTATATTCTTAGCATTGTTAATGTATCAGTAGCAGTGGTGTAATCGATCAGTTGACAGATGTCATGGTAGGACATGGTGGTGCGTTTGTGTGGTTTCATCTAGATCACTGTTTTAAATGCTGATAATAAGGAAACTGGGTTTACTTGTTTGACTTTTGACAATGTTTTGTCTAAGTTGTGGGAAGGGTTACAGTGTTAAGTTCTTGTTGATATACATTTTCATTTTGAGATTTACTGAAGTCCCACTGATTATTGACCCTAATGGTTGTTTATCTACCTTATATGTGAAGTATTTTATCAACCAAAATCCTGTTGCTTTCTGTTGAAGCATTTACAAGCAATTGTGCTTTAAGCCGTACTCCATTTGTCCTTAATTTTTTATTTTTTTGTTTTTCACACAGAATGACACAGTGACAGTCAGGACCCGCAAGTTCATGACGAACCGACTGCTTCAGAGGAAGCAAATGGTAAGGTTTCGCACATTTGGCCTCCGTCGCTCGGGCCCCCGTCTGTCGAGCAAGATGTTTATTCTGCGCTTAATGTCCCCGTAGGTCGTCGACGTCCTCCATCCTGGCAAGGCCACAGTCCCCAAGACAGAAATCAGGGAGAAGCTTGCCAAGATGTACAAGACCACCCCTGATGTTGTGTTCGTCTTTGGCTTCAGGACTCAGTTCGGTGGTGGCAAAACAACAGGCTTTGCTATGGTTTACGACTCATTAGACTATGCCAAGAAGAATGAGCCCAAACACAGACTTGCCAGGGTGAGTGTGCAACGCTTTGCCTCATTCGCATGAGTAACGGTTAGTTACAAAAGTAAATGAAATGTTAATTTTTTTCTCCTTAAAGCGGTGTGTATGTGTAAAGAACATTTCCTTTTGCGCTCACTGTGCATCCTAGTTATCGGCAAGCCAAAATGTGCTGTTGTGAACATGTAGTTTTGTCTTCAGAGGCAGTAATGTAAGCACTTCCTGCTGTGTCCATGAAATGTAACTCAACCACTTCACAAATTCAGCCTCATTAGGACCTCAGACTCTGGATTGGACTCGGTTATAAAAAAACAATCTGGTTACCCTTACCCTACAGTATTATTCAGAATGCTCATCTTATTTTGGCTGTTTAGATTTGCACCTTAATTGCAGTATTGACATTAGGTGATCCACAGTGCAGCTTTACAGCACATCCTGCCTTTCAGCAGAGAGAGGACAGAACACAGCTGCTTATGTGGGAAAGAACAAATTACTTTAGAGGCTAAAGCAGGGGTAGGCAACCCTAGTCCTGGAGAGCCACTATCCTGCAAGTTTTCCTTGTTTCCCTGCTCCAACACACCTGACTCAGTGGTTAAATTAACTCTTCATGTTCTACAGAAGCCTGTTAATCACCCATTGATTCAAATGAGGTGTGTTGGATAAAGCAAGAAAGCTCTTCTAAAAATTAGGTCTACAACTTCTTTTAAGGGTTATTGAATACACATTTATTTAGGTTAAATTAGAATTGGGAAAAAATATATTTGGTTTTCTAAAGTGGTGAACATGAATCTCTGCTTTCAGAGATAAAACATGACAAACTACAAGGTGATCAAATAGGAAAGCAGTTTGAACGATACTTTTTTCTTTAACATGGTTTAATTGACTTCATACGCGAGCAAACAAAGCTATGCTAAAGATGTTTGTTTGATAACTAGGTTTTTATGGCTGTTTAGTGAATTGTTTTGCAGCTATATGCAAATTGGATTAAAGTCTCAGTCGTAAAACGATTAATTCATATCTGTTGCAGGGCATGTAGGACTCTAATATGGTAACACTTAAATTTTTTCTTCCTCAGCACGGTCTGTACGAGAAAAAGAAGACCTCAAGGAAACAGCGTAAGGAACGCAAGAACAGAATGAAGAAAGTACGAGGCGTCAAGAAGGCCAGCGTTGGTGCTGCTGGCAAAAAGGTAACGTGTTGTCAAGAAACCAGGAACTGATCACGTTCGTCTTTTCATCTTGGTTTTTGAGACGGAAATGTTTATTTCTCTGAAAGTTTGCTATAGTATAGATGATGTATGTTTTCCAACAAGCAAAAATGGTGCAGGAAGAAACGGCATCGTATTTAATCTGCTTAGGTTTGTTTGTTGACATTTCCTTTTTTTTTTGCAACGCTGATGTTTTCCACTGGTATTTACTGTTTTGGTTTCTTCTGTCATCTTTCCAACTTTCTCATTTTCTTTGGAAACTGTAGAAGGTAAATGTCAGAATGTGGGTTTATCACATTGTACAGATAATCCAGGAGTTGTAGATGGTAGCTAACTCCTGCCTTCACACCCTCACCTATCTAATTGAGAAGCCATAATGCTCTTTTCTTCTGGATGTAATTGCTGCATCCAGTGTGGAAGGACTTGATCCAGTGGCCATCCTTTCTCCCAGTACTAATAAGTCCCACAGTAGACTAATTTTCTGCTATACTCTGTTTCAAAAACCTGACAAGTCTGACCAATAAATCAAACCATTTTAAAAGAGGTACTAATCAGTAACATGCGCTGTGTAGCTTTGCTTTAGTGAAACAACATATAGTCCAACACTCCTCTGTAGCACCAGTCATTGATTAAGTTTTGTAGAATTGATCTCTGAACTGAATTGGCTTTTTGTAGTATGTAGTAACTGTAGGAGCTGCAGCGCAGCTAGCTAGGAAAACCTCAGTGAGCATTTGATTTGCTAAACGCAGCCTTTAAAATGCAGTTCAGACATCTTTTCTTTTCCACGTTTCAATATTCAACATGTTAATGCTGTTTTGTTCCACCTTTTTGTTTTTAATTTTGCTTCCCCTGGATTTCTTTTGCAGAAATAAGGTGTCAGTTTTCAGGTAGAGGAGAAGAATAAGCATGGTGTGCCATTGTGCTGCACATCCTGAGCTAATATTTTTGACCTATTCTGTGCATGTTCCACGCTACTTCTTCCTGCAGTCTTCCCTCGGTGTGTTTCTCCCCCTTTCTCGTGTTACTTCAAACCTCTGCCTCGTACTTTTCCCACAACCTGGGTCCTTCGTAGCACTCTCTCTCCTGTTATGGGTGTACCTGTCAGGCTTTGCCTTCCTTAGCTTCCATCTGAACAGACCAGAGCTTTCAAAGCAGATCTGTTTAATAGAAGCTAAGAAGCTGAGTGAAGCATGTGGATTTTAGGTTTGGTGGTGTGTGCTTTTTGTGGGATTAAGGGGAAATAAACTAAATCACCTGCAATGTGTGAATTTAAACCTAAATTTGAACTTGAAAATGTTGATCTACAACTTAAAATTTTGAAAATACCACTATTTAATATTTGTCTTTTGATTCTAACTTCAAATCAAATAGAAAATATTTTCACTAATACTGTTTTCTCCTTGCAGTGAGCCTGGACGACCAGCAAGTGTCTACGTGCTCAAGATGGTCTTGTATATTGTCATCAAATAAAGTTTTGGGAAAAAAATAAATCTTTGTGTGTATTTATTTAAACTACCTCTTTCTGAAATTTAATTCAGCTCTGCTAACAGCAGAGAAGCAATAAAGACTGTCAGTAAATCTTTAGGTGTTAGTCTTTTTTTGTTATTCACTGATTGCTTTAAATGACTTTTTAAGAACCCTGTTAAGCTGATTGTACAACACATGTTAGTTTTTACTTAGTAGAACAATTGCAGTGTAGCTGAAGCTTTTTAACATTTGGTAGCTGCAGTAACAAGAACGTCCACATGAGGGCTCCCTTCACCGAAGAAAACTGGTTTAAATTACTGAAGGTTTCAATCAAAATGTGTTCTTGTTGAGTTTTAGTAGAAATGGGCTTAATTGTTCTGAGAATACCCAAACCTAGACAGTCCAGTCTGCGTTCAGATCCGCCTTCTCCTGTTTATGAACAAACACTATTTGAAGCACAATAAAAAAAGTCCCTTCTTGCAGAGTGACCTTTTCAAATAATTTGCATTGAAATACCCCCAGACTGTGTAAATGAAGTGATTAAAATGCCAGGAAATAGTCCTGTCCTCGGGGTAACCTCATTCCCCGCCTGTCTTCGCCCATCCTTATTTGATTTTAGTGCAGGAGAAAAACAACACGCATGACCTGCAACGAATAACAAAACAAAATGCACTGGTCTATATATAAATATACACAATTTACCTTAAACAAGCGTCACTTTATTGCAGTAAACGCCTCTAAGATGCAGACATGAACTCGGCTTGTTGCGGGTCTCGTGCACGGAGCGTTTCCGTGTAGAGCAGGTGGAGGGGAGAGCAGATAAGAAGGCTGGAGAGTGTTGCAGCTCTGCGGTGCTCCACTGGTGTGTGGCTGTGGAGGTTTGACATAAGTGGAGCTTTCATCCCAGGGACTGGTGACAGATGGTGTTGGGAAATTAAGCCCCTCTCTCCACAACCCTGTCGGGCCGTCCCAGGAGTCCCTGCCTCTCTGTCTTTGTCTCTTGTAACATCCTCTGCATCCCCTTTATATATATATAGTTTCTTTATTATGTTTCTCTTCAGTCTGTCTGGTTTGTTTTAGGACTGGAGTACCAAAATAAGCTATTTTCAGACTGCGACTCTATTTTTTCATTCCAGTGCAATAGGTCATAAAGTTGGCCCCTTAAGACCCACCATCTTATAAGGGAATGCACATCGCTTGCTGCATGCCAGAGTTTTAAACTAAGATCTACTGTTTGAAAAGAATAATATGTCATTCTCGGAGGATGTGTTGTAAATAACAGCTACTACCGCATCAGATTTTAGCTCAGTGTCTGTACAGGTTTTGTGTTGGCTGGTGTTGATTATCTGTACTTCAATCAGTCGTAGCTGTGCATCCTGAGGTTTTCTTTAAAAATCTGGTCAGTGGGTCATGAGATATTTTGCTAACAGACATAGTTGGCTGCAACTAGTTATTGTAAAATATTAAACAAAGATTTTGCACAGAGATTCTGCTAAGAATATGTGTTAAGGATGACTCTCAGTTACCTCCTCACCAAGTTTTAGCACATTATATGTGAAACTGACTGTTTACACGTGTAGCCATCATATTGGGATTTTTTTAAGGTCAGTTGGGTTTGGTAAAAGTGCAGCCAATGATTCCTTTCTGCAAGTTGTATTAAAAGTCTCCCAGTGACTTATTTTAACAGTAAAAACGAAACAAAGGAATAAGTGCTGACGGTGTTAAGAAGGCAATTAGCTCCAGAGCAACTGGGATGTAGGTCCGCACGTTTACATGATACCTGAGGTGTGTGGCTGTGCAAAGGGCCTCCAGGGGCCCCCCTTAATACACACACACATGCCACACACACACAACCAGATAAGGCAGAAAAGTCCACCTCTGCTCTCCCTCAGCACCGAGAACAGGCCCGTAATGAGAATATTCTTCTGCCCGCTCGTACAACAAAGGGTAATTTTTAGGGGTTATGATAAATGCTCACGAGGAGCGCGTGTTTATGCCCCTCACAACAGGTGTCGTTTTAATGACCTGCCTCTCTCCATGCAGAGTTGTGGCGTTTGAAGGCAAACGTGCAGGATTCCCGACGACTTGCTGCGTTTTCACTGACACATTCTGAGAAGACATTAAAAGCAACAATAAACGTCCAAAACAATGATCTCGTTGCTTTGTTTGCCATTTTATGGGAACTACTATAGTGTTCACGTGTGTTATTTTTCTGACATTTCTCCTGTATTTTGTGTGAATTGTTTTCCTGCTCATAGTTTCTTCCTTATGTTCTTTTAGATGAACTACTTTAACACATTTCCAGCTATTTCAGATTATCAAGGTATCAAAACATACAGGATACTACAGCTATGACCTTTGGTATTTGTACCATTTATCATTTTTTTAATTTATTAACTTTTTTAATTTATTTAACTTTATTTACATTGTTCCTCCTCCTAAAAAGACATTGAGATCTCTTCGAATCCTTGAAAAGCTTTCTGCTCCGTAAAATCTTTAGCGTACGAGCTAAATTATTAGCTTTTAGTTACTGTTTTGCTCACTTAAGTTTTTAGCGACTGTCGTGCTGGTTTTAGCTTTTAGCTGCTGTTCTAATAATTTTTCGTTTTGGCTACTTCTCTGCTGGTTTTAGCTTTTTGCTCCTGTTCTGATCATTTTGACTTTCAGTGGTTATCCTGGTTTTGGCTTTTAGTTACGGTTTGAATATTTTTAATATTTAGCTACTGTTTCACTGGTTTTAGCTGTTTGCTGCTGTTGTAATAGTTTTAGATTTCAGCTATTGTTTTGCTGGTTTTTAGCTTTTAGCTCTTGTTAATTTTAGCTTATGTCTTATTTCCTGCTGGTTGTAGTTTGTAGCTACTGTTCGGCTGGTTTTGATTTTTAGTTACTGTTCTGATAAGTTTAGCTCTGAGCTACTGTTTTGCTAGTTTTAGCTTTTAGCTTTTGCTCTGCTGGCTTTAGTTTTTAGCTATTGTTCTAATATTCTTAATATTTAGCCACTGTTTTGTTTAGCTGATTTTAGCTGTTTTCTGCTGTTCTAATAGTTTTAGCTTTCAGTCACTGTTTCGCTGGTTTTAACCTTTAGCTACTGCTATAATAATTTTAGGTTCTAACTGCTGTTCTACTAGTTGTAGCTTTTTGCTGCTGTTTTGCTGGTTTTTGCATTAGCCATTCTCCTGCTGGTTGTAGCCTTTGGCTTTTGTTTAGCTAATTTTAGCTTTTGTTCGGATCGTTTTAATGTAACGTTTCAGCTTCAGCTGCTTCAACAAGTTTCGGCCATTCAGCCCTCAGTATTCACGTGGCGATTCTCCCGGAGAAATGGCTGAACTTGGAGGTTATTTTACGTTTCCATTGAACAGATTTTGCAGAGGAACGACTTGCTGCTATAAAGTGTGGCCAGGCATTCGAGGATGTGCTGCATCTTAATGAGGTATGTCTCCCTTGTTGGCCTCAGCAGGGGAATCATCACAGCTCATTTTGCAGTCCTGCAGTGTCCTATCAGCTTTGGCAGCCTGCTCTAAGTTCACTCCATCTGCCAGTTGCTAGGTGCTGATATATAAAATGATCTGTGCCTTGGTAGCCCCTGAGCACCAGGGAAGTGATTTGCTTTTGAGGACAAACTGTGTTTCGTGAATCCTAATTATCCTCTTTGCATCACCAGCCTGACATGGTTTTGTCATTTATCCCTCTCTGGAAGCGGTGGAAGAGGTAAAAAAAAAAAAAGAGAAAGAGAAAGAAAAGAAATGTGCAGAGACTGCAGCAAATTACATCTGCCGAAACACACCGAGCTCCCGTGGCTTAGAGCAGCCGAAATGCAATACTGGTGTTATTTAGGGATGTCCTAGTCAAGATTTTTTTGCCCCCCCAATATCGATCTGAGTCATTTACAGACAAGGATCTGCTGATACCAGGTCTCAAGCCGATACTTGCAGTATTTTGCTTTTGTGTACAGCGCAGGCTTGCAGATGACATACCACAAGTACATTGGAGTTATTAAAATCAATGCCATCTTGTGCATGATGCCTCAATAACTCTACACTGGCATAAAGACAGCCTGTTCTTTTTGTTCAAGTTGTTGTTTTATTGTCAAGAGTTGAAAAAAATAAAAATGCCAGGTGTTTTTTTTACGTCTTGGTAAGCCCTGTGTTGTTATGTTGCGTTGAGAGAGTCGGACATACTGTGGCTCCAACAGCTCCAAAAGGCAACGGAAACCTATTTTCTTCCCCAAGGGTTATGGGTTCATCATCCAGAACAATGAATTCAGCCCCTGGTTCTGTTGTTCTCTTTGCCTTTTGAAATAAAAACTATATGAAGAAAACAAGGAGTTCCTGTCACTCACTTCTTTAAAAAAACATCACAGGTGGAGAAACAGCAAAAAAAGAGGACTTTATTCTGAAGCTTAGCATCAGCATTAGCTTATCGTCTGACATCCTGTTGCTGTTTGACATGTTGGCTCTACAACACAACAGCTGCCGTTAAACCATGCCGAGTAGGTCGACAACCAAGAGGGAGGCAGCTACTCGGATACCGATCAATGAAACAAGGCCTCGATCGACTCCGATATGACACTTGCGATTGGACTGGGACACCCCTGGTATTTTGGTTCCATCATTTCGTTCCACAGGTATGGAAAAAGTGGAGAGAAAAAAACGACATGAACATCTAGCTGTGGCACTCTAACCAGTGCACACGTGTGTAAAACAAATCACTTCTCTGTTTCAATCATGTGAAGTGTACTGAAACAACTCTGTGGCTTTTTTTTTTTTGTCTCAGGCTGTGTCTGAGGCTCAAAGCACATCCGACCGGTATGGAAGCATGACCCCTCTGCTGCCGTCCCACCCTCCGCCAGCGTCCCCGGGAACCCCGTTCATTTTTGCTGAGGGGGAACGTCGTGGATGTTGCAGAGGAGTGGAGGGATAAAAAGCGAGGGGTTGACAGAAGGAGGGGTAAAGGAGAGAGGGGAAATCAGGGGAGTAATGGGAAAGGGCAACAGATGAGAGTGACAGCATGATGGAATGCTCTGTGTGGTAGTTGTGCTCTCGAGGCTGGGAGGTGTGTGTGTCTACGTGTGACTGCAGTTATTGAGGAATCATGTGTTTCTGTGTGTCCTTGGGTTTTAGGGAAAGGGTAACTGATATAGGCATTTACATTTGTTTAACTATATAAAATAAGTGTAAGCCCTCCGATCAATTCGTCACGATCTATCAGTTATAGCTTATTAAATGGAATATACCTGAAGGCTATATTGTAATGTTAATTGTAATGTTCGTGGCAGTAATTGGGCCCTCATTGACTTTCTCTCCAAGAGTTAACGTGATTGATGTCTCTTTTACATTTTTATGAAGCTACTGTTAGCAGTCTGGCTTTTTTTTTTCTCCTAGAGAAGACAAAGAGGAGAAACAGCAAATTTACAACCCCAGTTCCTAAAACACTGGCACGTTGCATAAAATGTAAATAAAACAGAATAAAATGATACGCAAAGCTCATAAACCCATATTTTATTCACAGTGGGTTATAGTAAACAGAACAAATCTTTAAACTAGGAAGTTGTACTATTTTTTAGGGAAAAAAGTAAGATAATTTTGAGTTTGATGGCAGTAACACATGTCATAAAAGTTGGGACAGAAGAGTCCAGGTGCTGAACTGGCCTGCAGTCCAGACATCTCACCAATTCAAAACATTTAATGTGTCATGAAACAGAAAATCCTGCAAAGACGACTCAAGACTGTTGAACAGCTGGAATGGTGAATCAGACAAGAATGGGACAATATTCTCCTCCAAAACCTCCAGCAGCTGCTCTCCTCAGTTTTTAGATGTTTACAGGCTGTTGTTAAAAGAAGAAGAGATGCTTCACAGTGGGAGACATGGTACTGTCCCCTTTCTTTTTTAAATGTGTTGCTGCCATCAAATTCAAAATGACCTTATTTTTTTTCTAAAAATGGCACCAGTTCTTAGTTATGTCACTGTGTTCCACTGTGAATTAATGAGATTTTCAGATCACTGCATTCTGTTTTTATTTACAGTTTGCACAAAGTCCTAACTTTTTTTTTTCAGAATCGGTGTTGCAGATTTAATACTTAAGTGAGTACAAAACCACGTAGTGTTTGAGCTGCACACATCACACATCCGTTTGTAAGGATTAGGTGCAGCATGGGTTTTTTTAGCTCGTGCACATCTGCACATTCCTGCACTCATTGGTATTCCTGTTCATAACACCCTCCTCAATCAGCAGCAGAGGAGCTCTGATTAATGGCAACAGTGAGGGCAATCTCCGTGTGATTCATTAAACAGGACCGGCGTGAATAAAAAGGAAGATTTGCTCATATTGCAATTTAGATTCCATAATATGTTCTGTCGCTGGAAATAATTCATGGTGTTGTTAGTGGCTCTCTGAGTATGCACACACACATACAGAGCACTGATGACACTATTGAAAATGTAGAACTGCTGATCATTGTATGTCCAGCCTTAGTTGGAATAACTAATGATCTCTGTTTGAGCAAAAAAAAAACAATTTTTTTTTCACTTTGCACAATTGTTGCCTTCTGCTTTTCTCATCGATTGAAGCTGTGCCACATCACAAGTAGATGATGTAAAGACATCTTCCAGGCCTGCCAAAACAGGGGATACTGAATACCACCAGGCAAGAACACCGTATTTCTAATGTGCATTTAATTGTCATGTGTTAACCAAGCTTGGAAAAAATAAAAAATAAAAAATCCCCTGCTTTATGAGCTCATTTGAGCCAAAAGAGACGTCCACACGGACTGAACCTGACAAAAACCCATCTCTAGGAAAATCGCCTCCACGCTCTCATCCACCTGATTACCACAGACTGATTCCTATCAAACATTATCCCTATGAATGTGCATGAACATGGACCATCAGGCGAGTGTCATTACGGCTGCCCATTTGCGAGGTAAGAGACGATGGGATGTGACAGCGAGGGAATTAGCTTTGTGTTGGCTCTCTGTCACTCTCATCCTAAACTCTGCCTGGTGAGGGACTGTGATTATACACAGTCATTTTTAACGTAAGACTCTTGCCCCTTTCTCCACACTCGGCGCTCTGTGACTGATGTCACAGCAGATAAGGCACTAACTACTGATAACTATTTGACAGAACGTCGCTTCAGAAATAACTAGCCCAATCCCTTTAAACACTCCATGCCTCACTTTTCCCTCCAACCTCACTGCGGAGCACACAAAAGGCCACATGTTGTGTAGCTGCAGTGGAAGCCTCCTGATTTCTGCTGCCTTTTTTTCTCCAAGGTGATTGCTGATCTGAGTGATAAAATGGATGAAAGCATCCAGGTGGAAAGCCAATCATACAGAGATACCTGGTATTGCTTTTTCATTATAGCACACCTACATGAAACGCTTGTTGCAGACAGTGTAACTGAGCCGGGGCTGTGTTTCTCTGCGCTGTTATCTCCTGCACTGCTTCCTTACCGAGCAGAGTTAAAAATCAATAGGTTCTGACCTTACCTCTGTCAGAGGCTTTGTTGGAGACCCCAACTCACAGAGCAGGACCCACTGTGTCTCCCACTGTCTCACTACAAGCTCTGGTTGACTGCTAAAGAGAGCTGCTGGGAGGAAGTGGAGTGCTTATGGACAGCATGATCTGATCACAACAGTCTCTGCACAAACGGGTGATAATCTATCTATACACAAAAGATTCCAATATGTTTAGCAGTTTTTAAAATTAATGTAGTATACTTTAAACTTAAAAGTGGCAAGCAACACTGTTTTTGCCCGTGTCAGTGTGTGTGTTTCTGTCTGTCTGTTTCCAGCCTTAGCTTTATTCAAACTACAAGATAGTTTTCATGATTGGAAAATGTTGAGCGAGACTTTGTAGGATAAATCACCCTGACAAAATATCTTTTAATTATTATTCTATCGTCTAATGGCCACAATACATACGTATTTGACTTTGCAGCCTTCAAACGTACACAAAACACACACGGCACTCTCTAATACCAGATCTCAGTTTAAAGCTTTACTTTAAAGTGCTGTTTTTGGCCAAATATTTACAGCTTATTCAATGAAATATTCTTTAGCTTTCCAAATTTTGCAGAGAAATTGTCAATTGTTGTACTCTGCTACATTTGCGGTAATTTTTACGATAAAATCTTGAGAACTTGAAGCTTTTATTGAACAAACAAATCAGTTTCCAATATTGCAAGGAAGGTTGCGCTTCAGAAGGAGCGCTTTCTCCCTGTGTCAGTATTTGTGTAGATGAATTAAACCGCGTGTTGAGAAGGCGATTAATAATTAAGAGGGACCCGGATTATGGACTGTTCCCTGTTGTGCAATCAGCTGCACTGAGATGAAAAAAAAAAGAGTATGGAGAAATATGGAAGAATGGGATGAATGGAGAGACGTGTTTATGAAATATGAATATCAGGCTGGGAGGTGTCCGGTGCAGTTGACAGGGAAGCGCTGGCTCATTTCTTCTAACGCGAAAACTGAAAAATGGACTTTTAAGTGAACAAAATGGCAAAGAAACAGCAAAACCTAATCACTGAAGAAATGCATCTCATGCCAGAGTTTTAGAGCTGAGAAATGATGGCGTTGTAGCTGTTTTGGTCAACCCCTTGAAAATAACATGGCAATACGAAATCTCGTGCAACACTGTGAGAATGCTGCTTGTTTTACTCCTTAAAGTAAAATATAGAAAAAAAGTATTGATGACTCATTTTATTATGCCAGTAAAAGACATCAGTAATTGTCTCCACAGACTAATGTTTGCATTTTATATCCATACAACATTAGCTATCATTCATTAATTGGAGGAGCACTTAATCTAAGCGCTTCCCTCTGTGTGTTGGCACTAAAATAGAACACCTTGGCAATCCCTAATGGCTTCTCCAACATATGCATGACTTCATGCCTTCTGGTGCAGCTATTCCAAGAACAGCAGCTATGATTAGCACGATCGCAGCGATCTTCGTTCCCGGTGAGATACGAGCCAGAGTCTCAGACATGATGCAAACATGAAACATGAACGCTGATGCAATGAAATGAAAAGGATGTGTGCTGTGATTGTGGCATTGTCACAGTGAGGTTTATGTATACTGCCAGGGCGACATTCGTCACTGAACTGCATCTCGCTGTTCTGCACGTACCTGTTGTATCATTTATTGTACTGCGCTACGAGAAGCTCAAACATGTGAAACGTGAACTTGTGCCATCATGAATATTTACCTAATACAGAAGGCCCCCCCCCAGTAGCTTTTTGACGGTGGTTGTATTAACTTGAAACGAGTGCGTCGTGAGCTACTTGAGTTGCTTTATGCCAAATGTTACATGCTCTGCTGAGCAAATGACTTCGAGATTTTCACCGGCGTCTGTTGAAGCTTAGGCTGCGAATATTAAGATTTAACATTCCTGCTGACAAGGATTAAAGGAAGAAGCTGTTTTCCAAAATTCCCTGCGTCCAGGGTCGAAAACCGGCACCGTGCAAACTAGCAGGGAGAGTAGCAAGCCATCAGCGGGCCGACCGGCTGACTGGCTCTGGCGTTCAGCTTCAAAGAACCGCCTGCAGGCATCGTTTCTAATATTGTCTCAGAGTCTGTTTTTCACAAAAGTACTGATGCATGAGTGGCCTGAGAAAAAAAAAAAAAAGACAGAGCAAAACATCAAAAGTGCTTTTGAAGTGTGTTTGTGTGCGTGTGTGTGTGCACGCGTTCATGTGGAGGGACCTCAACTAAATGTTTCCACCTGAATCCTGATTGGTATCTAACCATCCTGCAAAGGAGATGAACAACTTTTCTGGGATCATGCTTGCACCCGGATAAGAATTAGATCTAAAATAAAAAAAAAGGCTCTTATACACATATATATATATATATATATATATATATATATATATAAAGAATGCACCTTTTACCCTCAGACAGTATGTGATCATACACTTTTTATACTCATACCAACAGAAGGGTAAAGTATACAGGATGAACAGCTGTGTTTTCTTATCCGCTCTTCATGTCTGACATGTTGCAGCCCAAACCTAAAACACAGAATCAAAGTAGAGGGCGACAGGCTCACCTCACCATCACCTGGAACCACAGATCTGCAGCAGAAACAGTGAGTCTGAACAAGACCTGCATGGAAAATCCACCATAACCTAAAGTTACTGACATATTTTTTTGTGAAATGCTCAATATGACATTGTTTCGTGATCTTAAATATACTATACTCATCCTGTTAGACCTCAGTCCAGATTACAGGAAAAGATTTAAGATGGTTTAAATCCTTTTTGATCTTATAGATTCCAGTTTGTTCACGTTAATAATGGATCTTCTTCATACGCCAGAGTTAGTCATGGAGTTCCTCAGGGTTCAGTGCTTGGACAAATACTCTTTACTTTATATATGCTTTCATTACGTAAAATTATTAGATTTATTGCTGATGATTCTCAGTTATATTTATTTACAAAGCCTGATACACAAAGGTACTTAGATTACAAGCATGTTTTAGAGACACAAACTTTTTATTTTCTGTTTTTAAACTCAAACTAGAAAAAAGTTGTGGTTTTTGGACTAGAGGCATCACACTTTGTAGCCTTTCATTTACTCCGCATGACGTTAACTTGTACTAATGGAAGCAACATTGGTGAGACTTTTAACCTGTTCATATCATTTAAACCACACATTAAAAAAAAAAAAAATGTTATCACGATTGCTTTCTTCCACCTGCAAAATTTTACTGAAATTAGAAACATCTATCCCAAAACTGTGTAAAAATATAAATAAATACATACAAAGAAAGAAAGAAAGAAAGCTAAAGGCCCATGTATTTATCACTTCCTGTCTGGCATTTGTAGCTCTTTCTTATCAGGATGTCCAAAAGACTCTCTAAAATGAATTTATTTGATCCAAAATGCTGTTGCTGGAGTTCTGATGAGAGTTAGTAGGAGAGATACAAAAATCTCAACAACCAAGCTCCACCTCATTTTTTAATAATTCCTATAGTTATCCTGCTGTAGGCTTAGACTGCTGGAGGCCAAACTCACCACATTTCCTCATTCTGCTCTTTACTCTTTCATGTAATTATTGCTGTCATCGACCTGTGTTTTTCTTTGTTTTTCTTCCCATAGAAACTACACCCAGACCAATTTACAATAGTTACCGTGTTTGTACGTCTGTTTCCTGTCCTCTCCATCCCCAGCCAGATGAGACAGATGGCTGCTCATTCTGGTTCTGGTTCTGCTAAAAGTTTCTTCCAGTTAAAAGGGAGCAGTTCCTTTTCGATGTCGCCAGTGTGCTGCTCAGGATGAAGGATTGCACTGAAGGGATGATTCAGAGCAACCTGCTGGTTTCCTTAGACAGACAACCTTTCTACTAATAGGTATTTCAAAATGTACTGAATGAGATTGTATTGTATTATAGTAGGAATAAATTGACTGTAATTGGATTTGATTCTGACTTAAATGGACTTGTTTTTTTTGGTGTATAGTGCCCCGAGACTACTTTTCTTGTGACTTGGCGCCATATATATATATATATATATATATATATATATATATATATATATATATATATATATATATATATATATATAAACTTAATTAAATACTTTGTCTGTCTGTAAATGTAAAATTCATGACTTTGTGATAAAAAAAAATTGTTTGAAAATACTTGTTTTTATGCCTTACACTCACCGAGAGTCGAAGAAGAGTGCCAGGTCCGTACACTGGGAAATGACTGGTCTGTCATGCTCCGGTTGACTTCCATCTTTTTATCCCTTCAATCCCCACCATGTTGTTTTCTGACTGTCACTTTAGATCGGCCTCACAGTACAGTAAGCCTCTGCTCATATCTAATTGGAGAGATGAGAGACTCATCTCGAGCCCTGTGGTGACTCTGAACGCAGCCACTCAAGCACTCAGAAACTCATTAAACTTGCAAACGTGGTCCTTTTCTGCACCCGACATTTTTGCATCAAGTACGCCAGATAAGCATCATCAACATATCCAACCTGATGAAAGTCACTGTTATTTAATGGCTTTGATGGTATTTATTTATTTAAAACTATGTAATTAACATCAAAATCAAAACATGCACTATAAGTTACAAAACACTCTAATTGAATATTTTGTACTTATAATAAAAAACTAATAACTGATTCAATCAGATGATATAGAGTAATTTCAAAGCCAATTATGACTTAAGCACCAAAGGCTTTTATATTTCAATCGACTGTATGTTTACGTACTTGTGGCAACAGTTTTTAATCTTGCAATATCACAGTGTGCAACATAATCATAATTTAAAAAAAACACAAGTATACACCTTTTTCACTTTAAAGTTTTACATATTGCAGTTATTAAAAGTGATTTGTTCTTTAGCTTGTCTTAAAAGAGGTGCTGGTAATCAACCTCAAAGCTTGTATAACCGACAGAGAAGTGAGAGCACCTTTAGAAAAGCAGAAGTTTTTTTTTTTGTTGTTGTTGTTTGTTTGTTCATGGCAGCTTGTTGGTCTGGATCAGTCAGGTGAGTGTTAACATGACCGCAAGAGGAAAAAAAAAAAAAAACACAACAATGGTTTCAATCAGCAAGAATTTTAGGGAACCAACTGTTTCTGCTCATCACTCCTAAAGGGGGTTACTATAGGACAATTTCCAAACTATTTGGAAAATAAATTTAAAAAACAAAGGAAAAAGAAATCTTTACATTTAGGTAACACTTAAAACAATTGTAAACATTTACAAAAGTGGCGTGGCAATGCTCAGAAAAATAAACACAAACAAACTTACGGACCCGTGTTTAAGTTGGCAAAATTGTACCTGAACAACCTGTAAGACTTCTGGAACAATGTCCATGAGGCCCACTGTCAAGCACGGTGGTGGAGCTGTCATGATATGGGTTTTGTTTTGCAATATCACACAAGACAAATGTGTCGTTTATGTGACATCTGAAGCTTGGACCAAGATATTTTACGCAGCAAGTATGATTTCAAACACAACGACACATCTACAGCAGAACGGCTGAAAAAGAAAAGAATGGAGGTGTTGCAGTGGTCCAAAGTCCAGACCTTAACTTCTTTAAGTGCTGCAAAGTAACATCAAGAAAGCAGTCTATGAAGAAAAAACAGGCTAAAATTTGATTTGTCCACAACAATGTAACAGACTGATTAGATCATATAGAGAGCAAGAACATTAAGTTATTGCTACTAAGTAGTTCTACAAGGCTGTGTATTTAGTTTATTATACACTACCTCTTAATTAATAATATTTTAAATAAGTAGCATTATTGTGCATTAGTGTTCATCAGAGGTTGTATAGCCATTAAAACTGTTTTTGATATTCTATAAAAAGTCAAACCTTACAACTAAAACAACATACAACTCTTTTTTTTTCTAAAATTTGTCAGAGAGCCTTTGTGAGTGTTCTTGTCAGCATGGAGGAGGGATTGGATTTGTGTAATACTCGACGCTCAATCATGTTTATATGAGGTGTTCCGCATGGTCGGATTTAGCTATTTTTAATTAGGTCAGCTCTTTGTCCGCAGATAATTGACCAAGTCAAGAGTCCTGCCGTGTCTTTTGTAGGTGGACTGATAAAGATAGGGTAGTTTCTCAGGGGTATTGTTTTGTCTAAGCGGGTTCAGGGAGATGTACTTTATTTATTCACCTGCTTTCATGGATCACAACACTTCACACCGCTGCTAGGCTTTACCAAAGCAGTTCTGTTTACCTTGCCAGTACTGCAGTAAAAAGTGAAAAAGTCGTACTTTTTTTTAACTCATTTGCACCTTTATTTAAAAGTTTGATTTGTGATGTCACTGGGGAGCGCACCCGCACGTAAACACAGACACACTCGAACGGAAGGAGGATGGCTCTGGACACTATTTGTCACTCTGGCAGAAAAGCCTCCCATTCTCGGGGTTGGTGGCCTGGTTTCTGCATGGGGGCTGCACATCTCCCCCGCCTGCGCTGCCTAGTAACTGTCAGATCCAGACTGTGATTTATGCAAATTGGCAGACAAGGGCTTGCGGGTCAGCCGCGATATGTGGTAGGACCATCACTGGGATAATGCTGAAAGGCAAGTCAACAGCAGTGAGCAAATCCGACAACGTTTCAACTGGAAGATAAGCAGCGGCACTGAAATAGTGTTAAAAATAAAACAGTGAATCTGTTTGTCGTGTAATTTATTTAAAAGGTTTTGTGACGTTACTTCACATTGATCGTATCGAGTTTGTTTTAACAGCAGGAATTATTTCAAAACATACACAAAAACCATCTCAAGCACCCTCGTCTACGTAATTACTTCTGATCCGTACAAACTGAATCCTTCCCACAACACAAACAGACCATTCCAGTTTTCCCTTGAACACAAAATGGGAGAAATAACAATCCATCACATCCGCTGCCAACTTCTAGACTTGAATCTGTCTCAAATGTGTCTCTGACAATCAAACACCTGCTCACTTTGTTCCCAGAATATTTTAGATGATTACTTGTGTGCGTTCTGGCTCTGTCCACCCGTACGACGCCTCTGGAAGGATTTCAAACAAAAGTAATCTAACTTACTGGACCACTCTCACGTATGTGTCTGCCAGGTGGCTACAGCATCACTGCTGATGTAGGGGATGGAGTATGCAAAGAAAGCTGTTGTTGAATTCCTCTGCTGAAAACTAATTGTTTGAATTTGTGACTTCACAACTTAGCAGGTTTATTTAGTGTCAAAAGGAAGGGAATAATGTAATGGCCTGTGTCTGTGTACGCATTTCTGCTAGGGAAATAAAAGATGAACCACCAGACAGATCACACGAGATCTTGGTTTGAAACTTTAGCATGGGCAGTGGGAGATGGACATTCCTGCCAGGAATGCTAGTTTTTGATTTATTAATACATTTATTTATTTTAAAATTTGGGGATTTGGGTACAGTCCTTTTTACATCTTTTCTATGTGAGGTTTTTTTTTATGTTTTGTCAAAAAAGAAAATGTTTTATGCTTTGTTGTTATTTGTGACATGTTGTGTTTTCCTTCATTTTACTGAACTTCATTTCATTCTCACTGGTATTTTGACATTTTATGAAAAGTATTATGAATAAAATTTATTTATTTAAGCTTGTTTCCATTAGTTGGCAAGGAGGATAAACTCGTATAAACCTGTTTTTGATTTTATTTAGAAAATTTGTTACCATGTAATAAAACTACATCATAAAAATAATAATAATGTGTGATTCTTTTAAAGGTTGTTCCAAATAAACAGCTGTTGAACAAATAAATGATTTCTTGGCAAAAAGTTAGATAAATAAACAAAGTGATAAATCCAGTTGTAAGGGTTAATATCAGCTGTTTTGTCTTGTTTTGACTTTTTCCTGTGCAGTTTTTCTTTATTTCTTTTTTGAACATCAGGCCTTATCTGCCTCGCTTCATTCCGCGTGGGTTTCATGCAAACTCTGATGTCTAATTAAGCTGAAAAATCCCAGGGGTAAATCCTTCAAAAAGAGCATGTTTGTAGATATGTAAATAGATCTTGTGAGTCCAGATGATCCAGGTGGCGTTGGGGGAGTGAGTCCATGACATTGCCATCCTTTGATACAAACAGTTGGTCTTTCTATTTCTACAACAGCTGGGCTCCTGTGGAGCCTGGCACAGTTTAATTAGTGTGAATACATTAGGTCTGTGTGAGATCTTGCTACCTGGCAGGAGTTGGAGCTGAAAAGGGACGGCGGCGGCGGAGCGGGCTGCATCAGTGACACTCCGAGGCTCCGCTGTAATGACCCTGCCAGGCTGACACAACGCTCCCACCTGGGGGACCTCTGCAGCGTTCCAGTGACAGATGGAGGGCTTCGGAGACAGAGGAGCTGCGCTGGATTACTGCAGTTTAACAGAGGAGCCATTACAGCAGCCAGTCTGCCAGCGAGTCAACATCTCTTTGCTCTGGCTCCATAAGTAATATCATGATTTAACCAGACGGCCAAATGTTAAGGACATCTTTAAGCCCCAATCCTTATACATCACAGGATATATTTGGAACATGCTGGTTGGCTTCTGCTCACCTTCTGCTATTGTTTCAGTGTGAAGCTGCAGCAAGGCGCGTATTCAAAGCATGCTGGCGCTGTTTTACATTATGCTTTAGCTAATGATTTTTTTAAGGTTATTTTTAAATTCATGGTTGTACCAATAGGTGGTAAGGACAAACCTGAAAGTGACAACTGTTCTGGGTTTACGACATTTAACAATCCTAATGAAATGAATCCTTTAAAAAGGGAAAATAAGGTCAAATTTGGAGGAATCATAAAACAGAAGGAAAAACTAACTGCAGAGGAGTCAGCTGTAATAAAAAGCAAGGATATCTTCCTTTCAACTGAAGCTGATTTCGCATGAAAATGTAAGTCTTGTGTGATGTGAATGTATTAACACAATTTATATCATAAGAGTATCACAGTTCACTGCTGCTCACTGATATGTTGCTCTGAGCAGAAGCAGTAAGTAAAAGTGACTCGGATGTGCTTAATAAGACCGTGATCCATTTTTTAAGTCATGATAATTAGAAAAAAAAATCAACAATGAGAAACAAATGACAAAACAGAGAGGGCAACATTTTGAAAACCAGATCCATGACAATTAAAAAAAAAAACAATATTGTTGTTTTACCTTTTTTTATAATGTCTGTACTATACTATTTTCCAAATGTTGTTGCATTTTTGTGTTGTGGGAAGTGTGGGTGCAGAGGGCGCTGCAGCAGCACACCTTGATGGATGCCAGAGGACACGCATGTTCAAATGCATACTTAAATTTTTTTTTAAATGAATAAGGCTGATTTCATTATTGCTGCTTATGTTTAAATTCCAAAACCATTGTCATAATACTGAGTTTTGTAGACCAACGCTTTTATTGTATACCAAATCATACAGCACATGTTTATGTTCCATACTCAGATAAGACAGCGTGCACTGCCGGTGTGCATTTCAATGCATATATTTGGTATTATGGGTGCTTAGGGTCAAACAAATTTCCACACACTCACCTCCAGCAGAAACATATTCCCACGGCTATATTTCCTTGTTGTTCCTGTTTCTCTTCATTTTCTTGCTTTCTGTTTCATCTCGTTGTGTGAACTGCTGTAATTTTGTTTTGTTCTTTTGTGTTCCATAATTTGTTGCCGTGTGTTCCTAAAACAGCATTGCTATCTATGAATTACATTAATTTATTCATATCGCCCAATGTAGCTGTGTTTTGAAAGTTGTGGCCATTCTTCATCCCTCGATCAATCTTTTACTGGTCTTACGAGGCTGGTTGTAGAGATATAACTGCAAGATGTGTCACTCTGATGCAAGCTTGTGTGAATTTATAATTTTTTTTCCACTGTTTGTGTATTTGGCAACACCATGAAAAATGTTGTACTTGTGTGACCACAGTTACTAAGAGTAAAAATTAAAAAAAAAAAAAAAAAAGGAATTCATGGTTTTGGCTTTTCAGGTTAGTTGAGTTTTTCATCTACTCGACAGAAACTCTCAGAGCAACAATTATTCATCAGTTTATGACTTTTGATATCAGCACACCTGAGTCTAACAACTCCTTTTTTTCTGACTTCCTGAATTTGAAGTATTTGCTCTGAAACCACAAAGGGATTTCAGCTGTTGCCTCTGATGACCACCGATGCTCTCTTGTTTTTTACTTCTCACTGCTGGGCTGGTTTGCGTTTATAAATGCAAACTTCTCTATCACACACCCTGAGGCAAAGACTGGCAGTTGGCTTGGGGCTTAACTGGCAGCAGGTGAGCAAAGGGAATGAATATAACCATCATTATAAAAAGCAGGATGGGTGAAGAGATTATAAAGTGAAGTAATCAGGTAAAGGGAGGGAAAAAGGGATCAGACACTGCTTTTAATGTGCACAGCCCGTGTCCAGAAATGCATGCACCTAATGGTGGACAAGCGTGCATGGCTTCCTGAAGGTTGTACCAGCAATTATGTCTCTTCAGAATTTTCGACAGACAAGGTCGTATTGGCAAACAGACATGAGGAGCATTATAATAAAATCCTCTGTACTCTCTGTGACACTGGCCCTTTTATCTGAGACACTATCCATCTTCTGAGAGCCACACAGCATCATGTATCCACAGTGACCTGAGACCCTTCATAATTCTACCTGTTCAAAAAATAAAAACAGGTCAAGAACAGAATTATTTCATTTCTACGGCTACAACTCTTCAAAAGAACGTATTTCATTTTCTGCAATATCTCACTTGGCTTTATTATAACAAGCCCCATAAGTTCCAGAAAATGGTGGAAAATAGATAAAAGAGGCTGAGAGAAAGTTTTTTATATATATATATTCAAGCTCTGCCCCAGTTGAGGTAAATGCGTGAACTGATAACAAAAACAGATGTGATGAAAAAGGACTTTGTCGGAGAGGGTTGACGTAACAGTTTGCTGGTGTTTCTGGTATTTAATTCACTCCGTATACGTGCTGCACTCTGGCTGTCAGGGAAGCCGTTAGCGTTTGTGGGCGTATGAGAAAGAACATGTGGAGGAACAGCATGCACCTGAGCTCCGTGGTGCTGCAGGAACACTGTAACCATGGACACGGGTGATTATTATAGGATGCAACTAGAAATGACTAACTCGGGGGAAGAGGATAAACCACCACAGCATTCAGAAAGTCTGGGCACCAAAATTTTTTAATATCACAATTAAAGTTACAGACATCTTTAAGCTGTATATTATTTATTTCTAAATGAAAGGCCATGGATGTTGTGGGGCTGTCATGGTTGATTTGCCTGTTCAATGTTGCACAGAAGAGTGGCAGACTGGGGTGACGGTACTTATTTAAAAAAAAAAAAAAGTGGACCAGAGTGTGTGTTCCAATCACTGAGGGATCACACTTCTCATCCTCCACAAAGGTTACTTCAGGGTGTTGGAAGGGAAACTCAGACTGATTGTCGTACCTCTGATTCAGGAAGAGTATTGTGATTTTCGTCCTGGTTTTGTAACAGTGGGCCAGATCTTTATCCTTGTGGAGTTCCTAAGTTTTGTGGATCTGAAGAGGGCTCATGAACTGTGCTGCCTGAGGCATTCTGTGGGGGCTAGGGGTGCTGTGGTCGCTTTAAAAGGCTATCCAGTTACTGTGTAACCAAAGCAAGAGCCGTGTTCACATCCTCGGCACTAAGTTGAGCTCATTCCTGATGCTGGCTGAGCTATGACAAGGATGCCTGTCATAGGTCTTCAATCCTGTTTGTGGTGTTCATGGACAAGATCAGAGTATCAGGTCAGGATGAGAGTCTGGATGAGAGTCAGCTCCTCTAAGTCAGAGGCCATGGTTCCTATCTGGATAAAGGTGGAATGCCCTTATTTAGGGTTGGTGGTGAGTGTCTGCCTCAAGTATCTGTAAGTCATGTTCAGGAGTGATGGTAGTAATGAGGGGTCTATCAAGGCTCTGTCCCAGTCATGAGGATCTGTTGCGGTAAAGAAGGAGCTCAGGCAAAAGGCAAAGCTGTTATTTTACTGGTCTGGCAATGTAGATTGTGACTGGAAGAAGTTTGCAGCTGGCCCGGGCTTCCTCTTAAGGTCAACAGTCAGCCTTAGAGATACGGTAAGTTCCATCATATAGAGGAGATTCAGGGTTGAGATGCTACGCCTCCTCATTGAAATTAGTCAGCTGAGGTGGTTTGACTTTCTGACTGAGATGCCTCCTGGGTGTCTCCTTCTGGAGGTTTTCCAGGCATGCCCCACTGGGACGAGGCCCTAAAGTAGATGGAGGGATTATATATCTTCTCTGGCCTGGGAACACTTGAGGATCCACCAGGAAAATCTGGAGAGTGTCACGACCTGACCATGGATGAGTGGTGCTCGATGGATGTGGAACATTAAAGCATTTTGTTCAGTTACATTTGTGACAATGGTCCTCTTTAAACCCAGTTTTACAAGAAGCAATGTAATCAATAACCCTAATAATAGACTGACAGACTGAGCTATAATCCTGTCATCTCATCATGTGTCTCATCCCATTTCATTGTGCAATGTTTTTTTTGTTTTTTTTTTAATTTGTCATGTTAAGAAATTATGAAACGGTCTGTGATGATTTAGAGTGAGAGCAAGTCCATATATGACAGAATGGAGATTATAAGGCTTAAATCAGATGTGTCTAGCAACAAAGCTTGTTTATAGCATACAGAAGGCTGTTGTTTGAGAATACAGTTTAAAGTTTTTCCATGCTGTTTATTTTTGAAGCCTGATTCTACAGTTTTACTCTTAAACAACACAATAGGCTCTTCCCGCTCTGTCAAAGTCAGCTTTAAAAGCTCAGAGAGTTGATAAACTATCCAGCTTGGCGCCAGACTACAGAGTGTGCAGACACTTTGCACCAAGGGACAGATATATTAAAGTTAATGCTGTCAAATATGGAGCCTCTTCTCTCATTCTGCATGGCCCATTTGTTACCATTAAACACTTAGCACTAATAAGCTCTTCCTACTGAAAGGAGGTGCTTGGTTGGAGGATGGAGCTCTGGGGTCTGGAGGTCAAAGATACAAAAATGAGATAATCAGATCCAAATAGGCTCTGTGTCATCTTCAGACGATGAGCACGAAACAAGTCTGGTTGGGAGGAAGCAGCAGAAATTTAACAACCACAGGTTTGCATTCATTCAAGGTTGTCTGGACTCATTTTGCTCCATTGTCGATGGGAGACAAACTTTCACTTTTCAGGCATGACTGTAAAAGTCGTGTCTTCTGTGCCGTCGTGAGCAGGTCGAAGCAAAGTTTTTAGCTGTCTTCATCTTACTCTCCATCATTCTATCTGTCCGTTGCAGTTTTACCTAATTTTGTGCTGAACAAAGCACCCTCTCATTCTCCTCAGTGATTAATCTTGTAATATCTTAACCCTCCGAAGCTCGTCATAAACAGCCAGGGCTCGAATCCAACTGCAGCCCGCTGTGGCTGCAGATGAAGGACAACGAGCTGTTGCATCCATCCCTCTGGGAATTATCCAGCTGCAGTAGCTTTTTGTAATCAATCCCTTTGTGTGTGTTTTTTTTATTTTAAGTCTGCAGGACTGCGTGTTTGTCCTCTTGTCTCCCCGCCCTCGAGACGTCCTTGGTTGAAACAATCAGCTTCGGGTGGATGTAATTCTGGTGATACATGGTAAACTCCTGACCCGTCTGCGCTGTGGACTCTCTGTTAGATGCTATTACGTGGGCCTCTAATTGCTGCTGACATTCATTTGCCCACCAAGGCTATCACCTTCTCCATTACAGCACAGACTTCAGTCTCTGATTTTTTTTATTTTTTTTATTTTAGCCTGAGCTGCAGAAGGATGCGTGTTTGTGTCTGTTTCATACAGGTGAGGTAACTGTTAACTGTTCATAGCCACGAATCGAAAAAAGGTTTTTAAATTTCCTCCCTCCCGATGCATGACCGTCACAGCAGCGCCGTCCCCTGTGTGCTGCAAAGTCAGGAATCTCTCGGAGTCGCAGCATGGATGTGTAGCAGTGCCACAACTTTCTGCCCAGGAGCACTGACACCTGCAGTCTGCTGCCCTGAACATCAACAGCTTCTTAAGCTGTATGTCACTGTCAGGTGTATGTTGAGGTGGCAATTAACTTCAAGAAACAGAGGCACGCAGGTGCATTCTAAGCTCATTTTTATCATTGTGGGGAATGTTTCAAGGAGAATCAAGTCATTATTACATGCAGAATGTGGTTTGTTATGTGAAAATTTGCTATTTATGGGATTTTTTTCTGATTTTTATTTACTATGCAGCATGATACTGTTCCCGCATCCTTTTAATTCATCAGGCGCAGACAGATCATTTGACATTTGACCTTCTGAGAATATGGCTGCAGTCCATTTATAAAAGTGGCTAAAATCAATGGTTTTGTATTAACAGTGGATGAAATAATTAACCCCCTTTATCTCAGCAGAGACTTTTTGCTCCGCTCAGCTCTTTTTTTTTTCATCCTTTGCTCAGTGTGTTTACTCCTGGGTTTGTTGTTTTTATTTATGGGTCACCCTGATGAAACGAAGCACAGCAGTACATTAGAAAACACAACAACCTCTGACATTACTACTACTACTACTACTACTAATAATAATAATAATAATAATAACTTTTTACATTATCCAGAGGGCCAAAATCAGGACTGTGGGACGAATCAAAGTCAGGTGTCCAAAACTTTATACGTTTTTTTAAGTTTAGGTTAAGAAAGTTTATTGTCATCCACGAGTTTAAATCACCTCTGAGGTTTTCAAGAGGACTGTAGATTCAATCTGGGAATCATCAGCATAGCAACAAAATTAAATTCCACGTGTATTTAGAACAGAATTTTTAAAAGTACTAGGCCAAGAATAGGCCCTTGGAGGACACCGCATTTAAGGGAAGCTGTTAAAGATTATTCAATCCCTCCTCAGTCTGACAGGAAAAAACATGGGTTTAAATTATTCAAGAGGAATTTCTTTAATATTGACACAGTGCTTCATTTGAGAGTTTAGAAACCACGACATGTCAAACGCTTCAGAATCTAAAAGAACTACAATAGCAAAATCCCCTGAGTCAGTATTTAATTTTTAAAAAATCATTAAAAAAAACTTTTTTAAAAGCATCTATTATGTGCTGTGTTGAGCTTTAGAACCAGACTGAAACTTAGTCAACACTAATTTTTCCTCATCTGAGAACTGGTCAATAAAAAGCACGTGAATGATTTATTACCTTTTAGTTAAAACACATTATTTACAGCATATAAAACATTCATAACGACGCCGTATCAACAGTGGTAGAAGCTGCCGTCCAATAAAAGCCCGTCTCGTTGCACGCTTGGTGTGTCACTTTTTGGTGCAGCACTCCAAACACACAACCTCATGTGTCTGCACTTCCCCGGGAGAGCCGTTTGAAGAGCGGCAGGTCAATACACATTCATGGAGAGTGCATTTCCCTGAATGCTTCAACAGTCCGTAAAGCCTCAGCGCCACTTTCCAACGTATTCTGCTTACAGCATTAATTTTTTTTTTTTTTTTTTTCACTCCCTACAAAAGCGTCACTCTCTGCTTGGAGATAGGACACTCACATATACACACACACACTCACACACATAGAAGAGGCCCACGTAGACACACATTTTCACAGCTTCAGTGGCAGAAAATCCATAGCTCTTTCTGGGAGGAGGAATTCCATTAGATAATAGATATGGAATCCATCTCGATTCCCCGCCTTATCTTCTCCCAGGGTGAGGGATCGATACTGGGGCTTCAGCTCAACTGCCAACAATAACAGGAAATTGATGGGACAGAGTAAGCAGCATGGAGGTCCAGTAATGACGCTTTCTTGGCCACCTCTGTAATGCAAATTAGAGGGGGAGTTAATTGGCAAAAGGATGCTAATAGTAATGAGGAGCAATGGGAGCCGATGCTAGGAGTTCATGAACAAACACATGCACAGATAACGCTGTTGACTGGAAAAAAAAAGACAAATCTAAGTGCTTGTAGAAAAATATACTAGTGGCGTTACACGGAAGAAACAAAAGAGCAGAAACTGACACAGTTTGACTCATGTGCAGATATCCAAATGTAATCTAATTTCCCCTCCGAGCTCATGGAGGTTTCCTGTCAGAGTTGCCAGGTGCTGTGCGCACGTAGAACGCCGTCTGGCAACACATTCCAAACAGTTTAGGAATAAGAGGACGGGGAAGCGAGGCCGAGGTGAGCGTTGGGTCAGGCACCGCGGGGTTACGGAAATGCTGTCACAATCTGAGACAGCTCACAGAGGAGCCTGGGCGGCTCCCCGCGCGCGCACACACACACGGATGAGTCACGTTGTGTATTTTTTTTTTCGCGCTGTGGGTCTCAAATGTGGCAACATGTGGGAGGATCGGCGGTTTACAGCGCGCTGGTAATCGAGGTTCAGAGTCCAATCTCAGCTGAGATGTTTGCACAGCTAAAACATTATGTATTGTGTCATGCCACAAAGGGATGTCAACAGCCTGAGAGCAGGAATGACCACAGTGAGACAGAAAATATGTTTTGACCTGTTTGTTCAGGAAGGACTGGTTAAACGGGAGCAACTCGACTGTTTTGCATCTCGCCGCTGATACTTATCATTTCTTGACACTATAACCCAAACTCACCAAAGGGGAGAGTTTTAAATGTACTTATTGGTAAGTGTGCAATCAAACATAAAAACGACTGTCCTGAACTACATAAAATGCTGCAGCTTTTGGAAAGACTCCAGAACTCTGAGTTGTGCAGATCCGTTGAATGCACATCTGAAATGCAGGTCCACGCTCAATGTAAACAACACACTCCTCTGAATCTGCCAAAACCAACACAGAAGCTTGAGTCACGTGACTGACCTACATTAGGCTGGCTGTAGTCCGTGCAAGTAAACCAATAGGTAAACAAATGCACGCCGTAGATGGTCTGGACACGAATTTTGCTTACAAATTTTTAATTTAAAAACACAATAACCACTGATAGAAGAAAATTATAGTGTGGAATTTGTACTTTATAATTCTTTTGTCCAGTCTTTGTGACTTTGCAATGAGTACCATTAAAAAATTCATTTTTTATTTGAAATTTAAAGTGACTTTTGTTCTCAGCACATGCAGCAAGCTCATTCACTCTTAGAGCAGGAAAGGTCACAGATGAGCTCAATGACTATCTGAGTGACATATGCCTGCATGCTTTCAACTCCCTACCCCCATCCAGCTCCCAGCCTCAACCAGCAGGTGGTGCTGTCTTCTGTGGGATCGCCCTTTAGTGCCCCCCCCCCCCCCCCCCCCNNNNCCCCCCCCCCCCCTCCTCAAAACATTTGGACTTTTTGAGTCTCTCATGCAAACCACTGAAGTGATCCCGAACTCTGTGCCGCTTCCCCGAAACCTCCCCGGCTGTGTTCTGCACAGCTGAAGATGCAGCAGATGGAAAAAAAAAAAGATGAGCCTGCTTTAGATGATCAAGATACACATGATTACAAGTTGTGAGCAACACACTTCTCCCTCTGATCTCTGCGGTTTTCTGCCAGCGCATTATCAGCAGTAATAGAGTCAGATCTTCACGGACAAATCCCTTTAATGTCATCCACAGCGCCCAGGGGAGACCACCCTCATTGGGAGCAGGGTGGTTGCAGCTAATTTCAGCCTACACAATAGACTCATATCTAAGGCTGCCTTGTTAGATCACACTCTTTCTTTGTGCTAAACACTCTGTGTGTGTGTGTTGAGCAGAGAACTGTACTGTCTGAGAGTTGCCACTCTGAGGAATTAAGGTCATGTTTTAATGCCTCCTGAATACTAATAATTGAAGAGCAAAGCTTTCCTCTTCACACTCTAACAAGGCTCCTGATCAGTCAGCAATCCAGCCAAAGCCTTTCGACGGACGACCCAGTGTTCTCACAGATAACGTCATGTGCCATAATGTGTTTAGAGGACTAGATCAGGTCCCAGTCTCTTCTGTTATGATCCAGTATTGGGGCCCTTTGTGTTGCAGCCGCCCCTGGAATGATGTCATCTGTGGGAAGGTATTTCTCTCAGACACAACCTGTCTGCTCCTCCCGGGGGCCGCAGTAACTCGAGCCGCCTTGAAAGTCTGGGAGCGAGCACCGGTCACTTGCAGACAAGGGCGTTATTTATTTTTTCTGGAGGAGATTCAATCCCTCCTCCTGCTGCTGCTCCGAGGCACCGTCCTGAACTCTCTGGCACAAAGCATTTTCCCTCAGCAGACACACACAGGAGGTTGTGAGCCGAGTTCTTTGGAGAGCAGGAGAGTTGTAGGTTGTATAACATGATTAGTCATTGTTAATGTATATAATCACGGAGATTTGGGACACTAAGGCTCTTAAGCAGGCTACAGGCTGTGTTTCTGTTGTTAAGATGCTAAGTAGATATTGTGAGTGTTCTCTTGCGGTGATGAATGCCTCTTTCCACTCTAGTCCCCTTCAAAGTCATAATATCCATATGAAAGAGGTCTATTAAAATAACCTACTGCATCCTCGAAAATTCATATCTACAAAGGTTTTATCTAACAGGGTTCTGATTATGTATGGACTCCGTGTGCAGTGAATTTTAGGTTGAGTAGACTAAAATAAACAAGTACTGAAGCTTTACAACACACAGTACACAAGTTGTGCTTTTCATGAATGCTTTTAGTTGCATTTGAAATGTGGAAAGCAGAAAAAAAGAAGGCTTATGTTTTTAAAACTTTAAATTAGGGGTCCTAAACAGCGTACCCTGGTCCAGATCCAGAACCAAATGACGTCTGGACCCAGATGAGTTATTAAGTTTCAGTGAAGTGAAATAATAAAAACATAAACAAATAAAATACTTGTATATTTTATATTTTCCTGTATTTTCCTGTATTTAAGGTAATTCATTGTAGGCAGAGCAGCTTTTCTACAGATTAAGATAATTGATTTAAGGTGGCGCAGCTTTTCTAGCTTTTACAGTAACTTACATGGCAGTTTTTGTACTATTTATAATATTTATTTTAGGCAGTGCAGCTTTTCCTGCATTTACAGTTAAACATTTTAGGTGGTGAAGCTTTTTTTTTTTAATTACATTTTACAATAAATCACTTTAGGCGGTGCAGTTTTTCTAGCATCTATGGTCAGTCTTTATACGTGGAACAGCTTTTCTACAGTTTTCAGTAATTCATTTCAGATAGTGCAGCTTTTCCAGCCTTTACAGCAGCTCATTTTGGCTGGTGCAGCTTTTCCGGTATTTACGGTACTTCCCACAGTCGACGTGTGGTTTTTCTCTGCTTCTCTTTGCTCGGGGAAGATGCTAGCTCACAGGACAATACGGTGCTGGAAAAAAAAAGGCAAGTAAAAAAATTGCGTGGCTGTCACTAAAAAACAAATTTAAACACATATATTCTGGACCTTTGCTAGAGCATAATGCCTTCAGGCTGACCTTGCTGAAGTTTAATTGAAAGATTTAATTTCAGTGTGTCAGACTTTCCTGCAAATGCTTTCAGTGCTGCAACAAGAACAGCTGAAAACAGCTGCTGCATAGCTCCAGTGGAAATTGCAGTGAGATTGCTTTACGCAGAACAAACAATCTCTTTGGCCATTCAGCTTTTGTTTTCATGAACTGGCTGCCCAGTAAACGTTGGATGCATCTGAAGGCTCTGTGTTTAAGACTGAGTCACTGTGACCCGTACGTTGGTAAGCAAGCGTTTAAACAGTGGAAGAGCATGACTCAGCATGACAGGGGTGAACACTCCCAACAACAAAAGCTCTGAGCTTCAGAGACACGGGAAAAGGACAATTTACTCATCACAGTGGTGATTCGTTATTCACTTTGACCACGTTTTCGGTGTACGAACGTGAAAACGTCCGCTCGCAGAGCACACTGCAACAAATCTCTTGCTTGGAAGCACCAAAACGCTAAAGCATTCTGAGTTAGAGTGCAGCAATCGACTGGCTTAAAAGGTTATGCGAATCAATACAAAGTTGTTTTGGGCACCAGCCCTATTATATTAATGTCATCCTGAGAAATAGGCACTCGCTTAGGTGGCTTGTCTGGCAGGCTGTTTTCCCTTTTAACTCTAGTTACGAGCTTCTTGATGCAATACAAAGATCAAGACTGACAGCTGTTTTAAAAGGCAGGTCATGGTGATGTTTTCAAATGGGTATTTGTTATACCAAGTATGAACTGCATTTTAAACAAAACTAAACGTCATCTGTTAAGGGTGCCAATGCATAAGCATGGAAGCACATTTATTACAATCTTTTGTCCTGTATGTCATTGCACAGCTTTGAAATAAAACATGCAAACCATACATTAAATCATGCAGAATAGGACTAGTGTGCTATGGCTTTTGGTTGCAGAATGCTGTACAATCGAGACCAAATTTGCCAAAAAAAAAAGCTGCATGGAAAAAACAATGGAGATCAATGGAATTCTGGTGAAACACATGAGAAAACTCAGACCTCTTTTGAAGTTCTATGGTTCTGGGATACTTCACAGTAGAAACATCATTCAAAGTTTGAACAGGTCATAGAAAGGTGTATTTTACAAGTTTAAACTGGCACTTTTATATCTTTTACAGTTTTTACACAATTGGAGTTTAAGTTTGATGGGTTTTTTTTGGAGTTTTTAGTGGGTGACAGTTGATGTCACACACTAACCGTTGTTAACAAACTATTCCGACTCACAACATGTTTCTTACATATACACATTGCGCATAAGAATGTGGGGATTTTTGTCTTCTTTCATCCAGTCTTTCGCTCACTGCAAGAGAACTTGTGGTTTTCTCTCAGATCCTCCCAGAATACAGAGAGTGCACACTGAAGCTTTCACAGACTTCAACTACATTTAGCCAAAAACACTCTTCAAAACTGGAACTAAAGGCTCATTTAAACTTGTCATGTCTCCAACATAAAACACCTTAGAAACATTAATTGTCACATGTGTGACCATGAGAATCTTCTGGCACTCACGGTTCAAGGATATCTAAGTTACAACCTATAGTTTATGCACAGCAATTGTTTGAAGCCCAATTTTCGGTCGGATCTGTCTGCCTCTTTTAGTTTGTTGTGAGGGAGTGACACACACAGATGTGTGGTTGCCATGCTGACCATAATAAGCCAATTGCAGCAGCTTTACATCTTCTTTTGTCTTAGTTCTTATTAAACTTCTTAAGCAGTTCATACTTCAATTTTTTTAGCATTTTATTCTTAAATTAGATAATCACCAAATTGATTTTGGAGTTTTGGGTGGCACCTGCATTGGCACTCTTCGAAATGTCTTCAGAAATCTTCTGCTTTCAATTACCCTCCACTTGCGCTGAGGTTTGGCGTTCATGTAAGGCGTCAAAAAAAAACAAAAACAAACCTGCAGAACTGAATAAGCTGAACAAATAACGATCCGAGTCCTCCTGAGAGCCGCTCTGTGCCGAGTGGGGTGGCTCGCTGTGCAGCCGAGGATGACACGAAGGTTGAAGTGGTCACACATTTACTCAGCTCTCTTCTTATCCCTCTGGCACATGTTCTTCCCAAGGTCAGAAACTCCATTGCATAACAATGTAAAAAAAAAAAAAGAAAAAAAATACAAAGAGAGAAACGAACAGAAGAAAGAGGGGATCACACATACACATCCATGCAAACACAAACTGGACAACAATTGGCTAAAAATAGTCCTATCACTGCAGCCGTCAGCCCAGAGTGTCGGACCACCACTCTTGACTTCACATCTCATAAGTAGAGAGTCCTGCTTCAGTTTGCTTCCTGAACTGTGCTTGAACCCTTAAAACACACATGCTTTAGTGAACGTAAACAAGCATGAAGAAATACTGGAGTTTAGTGCTTCAAACGGGCTTTTTGTAACTGCCAATGGCTCAGAAATAACCTATGACAGCTTGGCGTTAAAGCAGAAAAAAAGCCTCTTCACCTATCTCTTTCCACCTTCCTCAGCCTTTTCTTTCCTTTTATTCCCCTCCTTGTGTCATCCCCCTCTTCTCCACCTCTTCCGCATGGCCTTGGGGAGCTGTTAGCTGTCTGGATGCTGGCACTCTATTGTGAGCACTCATTGATCGCCTCTCTGCTCCCCACAGCCAGTCAGGCCAGTCAGCATGGGGCCCAGGCCAGCCTCGCCACTCGCTCGGTCAACATACACAGGGAAAAAAAAAAAAATGGAAGCGAAACGGAGAGTCTGATTGAGCCGAGAAACCAAGACAGACAGCAGCTATAAAAGGCTGTCCAAGGCTTCCAGAGGCCAGCAGTCATATTATCTGTTTTTCTTTCTCTTTCTGTCGCTCGGCTCCTTGTTCTTCTCACAGCCAGAGACGATCAATGGTGTACTCAACCAGCCTTCACTTGTCTTGTTTTAAAATAGTGCTCTTCTGCCTTTTCTCTGCAGGACATGATCCATTTACTGACCCACAGTTTCTCTGCCTTTCATGGAAATTAACTCCTGCTTCACCTCCTCTGGATCAGCCAGTCAGATAAAGATTTTAACTCGTGAAAATGTCACAGTTAACCCACAGTCTGAACTGACTTCTGGTTGCCATCAACAACGACATAAAAGCCAAGTATCGGAATGATGGCGAAAGTAAAATTGTCGCTATAAAATTTTAAAGTAGCTAAAAAAACTAGCTAAAAGCTAAAAGTAGCTGAACGGAAGCTAAAAGCTAAACCAAAAAAGCAAAATAGGACAGAGCAAGTACGCTGAAGCAGATTTCAAAGAGAATATTTTTTGTAGGAAATAAAAAGATGTGTGTATTTCTGTGAAAAGGAATTCTTGGAAATGAAGTTTCAATATTTTGAAAAGTATCAAATTTATTTTAAAAAAAACCCAACAACAACAAAAACAAAATTCATAGCCTCCATCTCCTGAATGAGCTGAACATTTTATAAAAAAAAGGCTAAACCAGCACAAAGTATGCAGCAGTAGTTAGATTGCAAAAAAAACGTACAGAGAAAAAAAAACAACAACAAAACCAAAACCACAAAAACAAAACCTGAACCAAAGTGTTATATACAAATCCAAAACATTTCAGAAAATGCATTAAAACACACACACACACAACAAAGAAACATACAGTTACAACAGAAAAATACATTTCTACAAAGTAATTTCACAAAATAGAACTACCTAAAGGAAAAGACTACAGCTCAGAAAACGCATCACCACCATAGGAAGGTGGTTATCAAATGTTTTATCGTAGAAAACCCAAAATAACAAAAAGTAAGACTTGTGACCACATGTGCTTAGTTTAATGACACACACATTGCTAAAAATAAATAAATAAAAGTAAAATGACAACACAATCAGCTTAAACTCCTATTAGACTAATTTATTTCATTGATGATTACCGTTTTTAACTTTTGATCCAATTATAGCAACAATATGCTTGTGGGCACTATTTTTAAATCTTGTTTGATTTCTGGAGATCATCCAGGGACCCCCAGCTGAGTGTTTGTGACCCGCAGAGGGATCCTGACTATTATATTTTGGGTGAGTTCTTGAACGAATTGGAACAATTTCTGACAATTTCGCCAATTTGAGCAGTGTCTGGAACCCTGCGGTGCATTTTATTAAAAATACTGAGCTTGGTAGATTGTGGAATTGCAGAAAACACACACACACACAAAAAAAAACATCTGAGAGTTACTGCAGTCGACTAGAACAGGGTGACTGTTTGTTAACGTTTGTATTATTTCCCTAAGCGGACCGTTTGGAAATAATTTGGTTGAGCACAAGTGCAGTGCTGAACAATTTTGGAAAGTTTGATCAGGTGTTGCACTGTTTTCTCTCCATATAAAACGTTCTTTTGCTGTTTTTGCTTTACCGGTCTCTCACTCTTTTCCCGAGCCGGGAGGATTCGTTTCATTTCAGTGTTGTGTCTTCAGCAGCAGGAGCCCATTGGAGGCGACAACAGCGGGGGGCTGGTACTGCAAACCACCATCACACCTCTACGTGAACGAGAGGGCTGATGTCAGCACAACTGAAACTCTCCCTCCATCATGTAGCTACAAGAAGCATCCATCACTCCCCCCCTTCTACACAGAGAAGCGTTGGCACCAGCAGAAAGGTGGCGAAGAGGAATGATCATTTCGTGCTCAAACACAAGCTAAACCTGCCTTGATTGGCACTAATGTTTTAAAGCCTAAAAAGCATTTATATGTTAATTTGATGCACTAAGACACAACGAGATGTGTTATATTCTGGTTGGAGCTTTTATTTTGGCGTTGTTCTCCTTGGACGCGTTCAACTCAGCCTTTTAAGTGCAGCTCACATGAAATTAAACAAGTCACGCCGAAGCCACTCCACCTATAATCCATCCATCTTATTGGCAGCCATCTGGCTAGATGATTTTTTGCGGCGGCTGAAGTGCACGCGACGTAATGAAAGCAAAGAGCTTTGACAGCAAACCATCTTTTGAACTGCGGAGTGACCTGACCAGCTGCAGGCCCCCGCCAAGACCCGCCGCTTCCCTCGCTGCCTTGAGCTCGCATTAAACAAAAAACTTGATGGATGGAGCAGAAAAAATTATGTTAAGGTCCATCTGAAAGCGAAACAGCGAGGGCCATCAATAGGTCTGTCACTTTCGAATCTCGAGTTTCTTGGGAAAATGGGAATAACTAAAGCCCCAGCATTCCTCGAAGGAATGCATATCGCCCATCGCATTTTAATGGCAGAAATTTGGCAGCCATATTGAAACGTGTTGACTCCAAAGGTTAGTCCTAGATATGCATCCGGTGATTACTGTTCTGAAAGATCAATGAAAATCTGCTCACTGGTCCACGAGATCCCTTGCTGTCGCTGCAGATAAAACGGACACAGACGTGGACAAAAACATTGCCTTTCAAGTTCAAAGCGGCGGGTAATAAAGACAACCTTATTCGCCTCTTTTTTTTTGTTGTTGTTTGCCATAAACAGGAGTAGGTCAAATTGTGTGAAAACAAACAACAACAATCCCATAAGGCTTCAGGTAAAAGCCCAACATATCATAGTGTCAGCATCAATATTACTGATGCAACACAACAGGTGACAAAGATCAATAGCTGAAGCAGTGTCAGGACAAAGACATGGGTCATTGAACAAGCCATTTCCAGAGAGAGAGAGAGAGAGAGAAATAAAGCGAGAGAGAGGGAGGGGGAAAAAAATCTGATCTGATCATGAGCTCACAGCTACATTGTTGTGACATTGACGGCTCACCCAATTCTCCATGGAAGAAACAGCCCCCCCCCCCNCAAGGAAGAAAAACCCCCCCCCCCCCTTTCCCCCTGCCACCCTCCACCCCGAAATAAAAATGAGTGACTGCCAGAGACGGTGGTGATGTCACTGCTTGCATTTGTCCCCATCAGCGTGGATAGCTGCTCTGACCAGAGGGCTGGGGCGTCCTTGAGACAGATACAGAATTCCTCCCCCCCTTCACTTTTTTTTTTTTTAATTTTTTTTTTACTGCTGATAGCCTGTTCAGAGGCCCTACTGCATCAGTGTCAGGAGCCCCTGCAGGCAGGCAGCTAAAAGGATGGCAGCACCTTCAGAGAGGAAGAGGAGCTGAAGGGAATCCTGACCCTTCCTTCCTGCCTGGACTGGCTTTTCTAAAACAAATCCAGTTGTGACTTTTATCATCAGTCCGCAGCTCAAACTGTTTGGCGGGTGACCTAACTGTCCTAACTTTTTCTTTTATTTTTTATTTTGGTTTACTTCCACTCATCTGCGGGGGGAATTATTTGGAGGAAGCACCACGCACACGCCGAAGCCGCATACAAGGAGTGAGTGATTCCATGCGAGGCGGGCCCCCTCCCTCCGGGGGGCAGCTGGGAGGGGAGGGGAGAGAGGGGAGAGAGGGGAGAGAGGAGGGAAGAGCTCGGCCCGCAGGCGCGCGTGCGTCCACCGTGCCCGCCTGCGTTGCGCTGCGCTGCGTTGCCTTGCGTGCGTGTCGGGAGGAGAGACATTGTTCCTTGACGTCACCGGCTCGGCCCAGCCCGCCGCCGCTCTCAAACACGTCTTTGTTATTCAGAGACTTCCACCGGAGGCCGGCCGCCCGCAAAACACGGTCACCCGCCCCTGGGAGCAGCTGGAGCGGAGCGAAGGTTCCTGACCCGAATCATGAGAACATGGGAGTCACTTACTTTAAATAACATAGTTACATAAAATATAACACAAATAAGAAGCAGTCTTAAACAGGAACTATTTTGGTTTTAATATATTCTATCTCCTATTATTTGGGGCTTAGCCTTTTAATACTTTGCATTTTTCTTGCACAAAACACCTTATTAACTCGAAGGATGACCCATAATACATCCCTTAGACTCTTTATTACCACCAGCCTGCCAAAAAGAAGCAATTTATTTGCATTTCTTTAACTGAATCTATTAAAACAATACCACACATAACACCGTTTGACTTGCATACTATTATAGCATTAATAAAATAATAATTTCCAAAGAGCTGTTCAAGCTGGATTCTTTTTCTCTTTGTTTTTGTTTTTACTGTTACTATTGTCTGTTTACCTCACAGATAAAGGTGCTGCACTGCAGAAAGTCACATAAGAATATTGCTCAGCACACTACAGGTTTAATGTCAATGTTTTGATTCAAACTGGATCTTCAGCAGGTCAAACAGTTCGAACAGTAGTGAACAAAACTATAAAAGTTCTCCTAACAAGCATTATTGTGTATTATTGTGTACTAATGCTAAATGGCTTAAAGGATTTGTAACAACACTTACACGGACAATTATTAATAATAATAATAATAATAATAATAATAATAATAATAATAATAATAATAATAACAATAATAATAATAATAATAATAATAATAATAATAACAACAACAACAACAACAACAATAATAATAATAATAATAATAATAATAATAATAACAACAACAACAACAACAACAATAATAATAATAATAATAATAATAATAATAATAATAATAATAATAATAATAATAATAATAATAATATCTGCTGTCAACCTTCAATGAACAGGTTTTAAGCGTGTTACTACGTCCCTACACGCCGTGTCCTTCCGCTCGGAAAATCTAGTCCGTGTTTTCGATCCGTCCGCCGCGCACGGCTCTCTGTGGTAACAAAATAGCCAGTGTAATCTGACACTTCAACTTGCCGTGCTCCACGGTAGTTGATTCAGTCAGTCAGTCAGTCAGTCAGTCAGCCAGCCACACTGTCTTCTGGGCTCTCACGTCGTCTTTGTGAAGTGAAGGGAGCGGAGGAGAGGAGCGGCCGTAAGCGCACGCGGCGCGGAGGGAAACAATACGCGGCTTCGCCTCCGAGCTTCCACCTGAAAGTAAGTTTCGCGCCTGCTTATTCTCTCTCCTGTGCTTTTAAATGTTACGCTACACAACGAGGTTTGAATGTGTGTGCGTGCGTGTGTGTGTAGAGAAGGAGGGGGGGCTCGCCTCCTGCTGGACAGACACTACCTGCTAACAATAGGTTGACCTCCTGGAAACCTTTTAACAGCCGCTCGTGAACTCGTGTCACGGGAGACACAGAGAGACAGAGACACCGAGACAGGGACAGAGACAAGAGGGGGCTCGCAGAGGCAGAATGTGGTCGCGTGAACCGTCATATCCCGACCGAGCGCTGGTATTTATTTCCCGGCTCGCTGTGTGACGAGTTGAGCCCGGAGCCATGGCACTGGCCCCGAAGTCGGCTCTCCGTGTTGGGATGGTTTCACGAAAGGTGCGCGCGCCTCTCTAAAGAGGACTCCAGACGCCGGAGGAAGAAAAATGTCTGGAGCTCGGTGCCTGCAGGTTGATTGTGTGCGTGTGTGTGTGTGTGTGTGTGTGTGTATGTGTGTGGTTTTTCTCGGTCGATCAGCTGATGGCTCGGTTGATGCTAAACTGAGAACGCGTGTCACTTAGTGAACACTCAGCTGTGTGCTGACTCCTTTCGGGGGGCTATTATGGGCTGGCTACCTGTTGTAATGCAATTAGCCGCCGTGTCCAAGTGTTACTCTGCTGTGTTGTGTTATACAACACCTGTAATGCAGCTTCTGTGATATCTGGCACCTCCACTTGCTTTTATAACACACACAGACCGTGTTTAACTGAAAGATGCCACTTGGAACACTGCCCCCCCACCCCTTTTTTTCCTTTAGCAGCCATTTTCATTTGAACTGTTTTATATGGATACAGACCTATGGCCTAAACACGGAGAGTTGGGTTTTAATTAACGTTTCAATTAGACACAGCCCAGACAGAGAGCCCCCCCCCCAACCCGGCTCTGACACCTCGCAGTGCACGCCCACCTCACGCAGACCCCCCCTCCTCACCCTCCTCGTGCGTTTTTTTTTTTTTTTTTGTTCGTCTGAATCTGGGACCAAGTGCCACACTCCGCGGTGTCTTGAGTCTGGCGGACCCTCCCCGTTAAATTCCTGCCGTCTGGATGTGAGGCCAGCCGGGGCAGAGCTGCAGCAGAGGAGGAGGAGGAGGAGGAGGAGGAGGTAGAGGTGGAGACTGGCTTCTCTTTCATTAGCCTTTACCCCACTACAGGACAGCTGAAGTTTTAAATTGGGGGGGTGCTATTGGCTCCATTCTGTGTAGGGCTGCACTATGTATCCAAAACTGACCTGGTATTAGTGCATGAGTGCAGAAAATGGGCAATAAATAAATAAATCATGTCAATAACATATTTGCCAATCAAATGGACATTCCCCGCCATCAGCGCTGCTCCAAATACCTGCAGCCAAATTAAGATGACAGTGAAATCCTAAAGCACATGGAAGGATGTGAGCGATGTGTTGACAGAGGAGGAAGAGAGGGCTGAGGTAAATACGGGTTCATCGCATGTCACGATACCATCATGGTTTTGATGTTGTTGTTTGTTTTTAATATTGTGCAGCTCTGATGTTTTGAGATGTTTAAAATGCTCACCGTTATCACCTCCTTAACTGTGTGCACGCATGGCTGAATTTGGTGGCGTCCTTCCACAGTAAAACAGAACAAACAAACAAACAAACAACAACCCCACACAACTGGTGTGACTGGCCGGAAAGCTCCAGTTTTGTCTCATCGGTCCCAGAAACCTTGAGGCTTCTCAGCATGTATGTTTTGTCAATTTCTGTCTGGCTTTTTGTATTTTTTTTTTTTTTTCCACCAGTAGTGGAGCCTTCCTTGGTTCCTTGCATTTAAATTCAAAGTGTGACTGACGGCGTCATCAGAAAGTGATGAGCCTTGACCTTGGCGTTCCCTTGAACGGTTTTGGATGGTTTCTTCTGTTTTTGTTTTCTACCATCTGATCAACCTGGGGTCACATTTCCTCTTGCGTCCACATCCTGAGAGGTTAGCTCCAGTCCCATGAACCTTATAAGTTTTACTGATATTGGCAGCTGTGGTCAGAGGAACGTGACACCGTTTGGAGATGGTCTTATTATCTTTAGCTTTACCATGGATATCTCTAATCTTCTGTCTGAGCTCCTCAGACTGCTCTCACCTTTGATTTCTCTTCTCCATGTTCAGTGTGGTGAACACAGTTATAAACTACCCAGCGGCTGTTTGTTTCCTTTAAATAGGCCGAATGGCGACTATAACGTGAGGATTAATAGTCTCTTTAAGGGTACCAACAAATCTGCCCGTACTCTTTTTGAATATCTTTGTGAAATGCCTTTCGTTTCCTCTATCACACGTTAAAGTCACGCAGATGTACATTAGGCAATTGCTTTGAACTGAATCACTTTTCGTGAGACATGAAGCATTGTTTCAGCCGGCCTCAGGGGAACCAACAAACCCATCCTCGTCTGTATATCACAAAGAACGTGTCCCCGTTATCAAATTGCAGGTAAAAGAAAGCGAGAAATCCCCCCCAAAAAAACCCCTCGAAAGAAATCTTTACAGCATTGCTAATAAAGTGAAACATTAGACTTGAAGCAGCCTTTTAGATTCATGGCAGAAGTGTTGCACCGGATTGCGAGGTGTTTGTGTTACGAGGTCCACTCCCTTTATGTCTGTCTAAGAAAGTGTGTAAACACATCTCGAGCGAGCGCACCCTCCAGTCGCTCCTTCCTCGCTAATTTAAATCGGTGATGTAATGAAATTGTTTCAGTAGCAACACTTGTCAGCCGCACCACATTAATTAGTGCTGCTGTTTAGCTTTTATTTTTTTTAACCTCCTTCTGACAAACCGGAAGAGTATTAAGTCATCCCGGGAAAGCATGGAAAGAATTTATTCGGTGTAGGTTCTCAGATAAATTGGGAACGAAAAAAAAAGGGCAACGAATGAAAGTCATCTTTAAGTGTTTGAAATGTGTGTGTGTGTGTTTGTGTGAGTTTTTCTCTCTTACCGTCTGTTGGCCCTCCTGGGGCCTCTCTCTGTAGCCAGCCGGGCAGCCAGGCAGCCAGGCAGGCTGCAAGACAAGACAGAAGAGAGGCTGATTCACTCATCAGGCTAAAGGCTCCCGTAGACTCGGTCTGAAATCAAATTTGGATGTTTTCGAAAGCTTTGAGGATGGGCGCAAACACAAGCGGGCTCTGTAGGACTGGATTGTTTGGTTTTCTACACAGCCAGACAGGATCTTACTGGAAGTGCAACGGGAGAAAGGTCACGTCTTGAACGGAGGCAGAAAGACGACACATGAACCGTCTACGTAAGATGCAGCTGAATATGTCTTTGCGTGCAACAGCAGCTTTGTTCTCCACACCAAATGAGGAGACGGAGAATTCTAATTTGTTGAAAACAAATTTGATGTTTTCTCTCAAGCAACAAGTCTTACACACACGTCCAAGATCATATCTGCAGGCTCACCTGCAGCTTCTAAACGGAGAAAGTAAGAGAACTTTTCTCTCTGCTCTTAAATCTCTGTAGCAGCGAGGCAGCTCTGATTAGAAGTCCGTACGGGGGGAAACAACTAATTACATGTGTTGCAGTAATTAGCTTTTTGTTATTCAGCAATTTGCGAAGTTGCGCAGCCTTTGCTGCTGCTCTCTGCACAGCTGCAGCCCGCTGAAAGTGCTTAAAACCTGGCAATCGCTAATCAATGTTTTGACAGCCTGACATTTCACCCGACTGTTGTTTGAGGAGTGCAGGGAAATACTCGCTGCCTGCTCACTTGACACGGATTCTTGTAGTCTGGTGTGTTGTCGTCGGCCCGAACCCACCCCTTAGTGTCCAGAGGAAAAGCCAGACTTTCTGTCTCCCTTTTTGTCTCAAATGTGACTCAAATTTGACAACTTTTTTTTTTTCTCTCTCTCTCTCTCTCTAAACTGAGCTTTTATTATCTCCGATGTCTGTGTGTGTGTTTCTTGGCCTGTACCATTAGCAAAATATCTCTCACTGGGATGATTTTTTATGAAATTTTCAGCAAATAATCATTGGCTGTACATGTACAACTGATTAGCTGTCAGAGTCAACCCAATTCAAGATGGACGCCACAGTCAATTTTACATATATTGAGCTATAATTTGGTGTGGGTGGTGAAATGCATTCCTTCAAGAAATGGTAAAGCTTAAATTTTCTAATGTGTCTTTTTTGGTCTTCTATTAAACAAACCCTTTATTTTCTCCAACTTTTTTTTTTTAGAATGAAGGCCCTTTTGTCAGGCTCTAAAATCTGATAATCAAAGTGCAACTAATACACTCGGAATGAAGCACCCAGCACAGAAGTCCTATAAAGTCATCCCAGCTGACTGACTGTAATGACATCAGTTTGGTGTAAAAAGCCTAAAAAGGACCATGATGAGACGTTGGGATGCGAAAACCTCAGCTCCACATTCCTCGCCACCGCCGTCCTTCAAGCTGCAAACACTGCACACTGTGGTTAGGCCTGCGTCTGACAGAGTGGCTGGCTTAAACTTGGGGAGTGCGACGGGAGGAGGGCTAAAGAGTCATCGTGAATAATGCTGAGCCCATTAGAAAGGCATCTAATCTCGTGGAGGGACGAGGGGTGCTGTTTGGCCACCGGCTGCAGGGGAACAACAGCGCAGAGTGCGAAGAGGTGGAATTTTACCAGCCAGAAAACTTTCTGGGGCCCAAACTTTTTTTATCGCCGCAAAAACAGGGGCTCGCCTTGAAATTAATGCGCTGCGAGTTGTTGCCGTTTAATAGAGACAAAACACTAATTTAAACCAGTGTTTCTGAAGAGCTGCTGCTTCAGCCTTGAGCCGTTCCAACTTCAGGGAGACGAGTCCTCTCGAGTGCCTTTATTCTCAGACTAGAGAAAAGTTTCTGGCCCACCCTGTCGCTGTCTCCCACGTGTTTGTTCAGGCAACGTCGCAATGGCAATGTCCTGTTCCCCTTTTGTCGACAGACCGGGGTCCTTGAATCATAAATGACACCCGGCCTCAACAGGAACAATATGAGACACACAGGAGGAACAAAATGTTCTCTTTATTTATCAGTTCGCCCACCGGTGCTGCCTGCACTCAAGATATCTCACCATCACAAGCAATTACCTTTACTTTATTTTATTGTATTTTATTTTACTGCTGATGAAACTCTCACAGAGCGGGGCAGAGTGTGTGTGTGTGTCTGTGTTGGTGAAAAGGAGAGCGAAAAGGGTGGCGATAGAGAGGAAGAGCAATATTATGTGTCTGAGTGAGTGGCGTTGGCGTGTGTCTGTTTGGCTTGTAAATCCTGTTTAAGCTAAACAAACTCATTGTCCTCATCCTCCAACTGTGTGCTCTGTGCGTGTGTGTGTGTTGTTCCCCTTCCTCATTGCTTTCTCCTTTCTCCTCTTTTCTCCCCCTCTTTCTTTCTTTTTTTTTTCGAGTTGTAAGTACAGTCACTAATTAGTCCCTTTTTCCCTCTTCACGCTGGGTCAGTGGGTTTACGGTTTCAGCGCCCGTCCGCCGTGTTTGCCTTGTCTCTCCTGGCGCTGATGCCTGCCTGCGAGACTCTTCCGAGAGCTCCTCTCACCTCGCGTAGTCCCATGCAGGCCCGTTCGCCAGGTAACCCGATCTCCGGCTGTTTTTCAGGCGGTTTGTCCTGCTAACCAACAAGTCTGGCGGTGAAATGAAGAAATTAAAAAGCCTAGCATTCCTTGAAAGGAATGCATGTCGCCGGGCACCCTTCACGCCAGGGAAAATACCAATATGCGCAACCCCATGCAATATATGGCATGATCCGATGGCGCTTGGGGCACGTGTTATGAATGACTCTCAGCTTCCACGACACCAAATTTTAACTCGATCTATGCAAAATATAAAGCGATAGAGGCATTTTTGTGTAGGCTAATATCATTTAGCTGTGGATATTGAGATATAAATATAACAATTACTTTCTGAGAGTTTCATTGCAATCCATCCAGTGGTTTATGATATCTTTTGCCAAAAAGCATACAAGGTCGTCTTCAACAGTTAATCCCAAAGTTTTAAACCAACATATGGCACATTGCGTTGCGCTCCATGCATGTGTAAAACGATATCTGTAAAATTGGCAGAGTTATAGTCATTGTTTTTTTGTTTCCTAAGGTTAGTTGGCTGTGGCGGCCATCCTGAATTGGGCTAACTTCAAAGATTAATGAGTTGTAGATGTACATTTAATGATTACCTTCTCAAAATTTCATTAAAACCCATCCTATAGTCCATGAGATACTTTGCTAACAAAAAAGCTGATTTTTATAGTTAAAAGCAAAGTTTTAAACACAGATCTCACATGATCAGTTCGTGCTCATAATAGAAGTTGGGGATCACTCCCTGCTACAGCCACACCAAATTTTAGCTCAACATCTGTAAAACTGCCTGAATTACAGCCATTTCTTTATAGCTAATAAATGCCTTGCTGTGGAAGCCATATAGAATCGGATTAACTTCAGAAGTTAATGAGTTGTAGCCGTCAACCCAAACTTTCATTCAAATCCGTTCAGTGACTCATAACATGTTATGTTAACGGTTGAAGCAAACAAACACACAGTTTTTGTGCAAGCCTCGAAGACAATTTCTCTCTTTGTCCTCCTCGCACATGTGACCATGAGAGCTACGCGAGAGCAGCTATCGCATGACTTCCCCTCCTTTTAAAACCGAAATAGCTGGCAATGAATAACCGTTGTCCCTTTGCATTAGTAAATCTTCGTTAATGCACTTTGTCAGAAAACAAGGAAGTATGCATCCCCGGAGGCCACGTTGGAGACAATTCGGCTGCCTTCACAGAATATCAGCCGTCACTCTGCATCTCCCACGCACCCCCCCCCACCAGAACATCAGCACCAGCGTGAGAGGCAACAGCGCCGACGAGACGAGAGGCTGTTGATAGCGCCAATACAATCATAATGACAGCACTGGGTGTTTTAGCTCTAGAAAATGATTCAATGCAGCCTAAGCTAGAAAGAATTTTTAACATGCTGTGAAGAGTTTAACTAAAGTTAATTTATTTTATCTTAAATTCGCCCTAAAATGAATTTCTGGCTATTGATTTGAAACAACAAGTTCTGATTGTCCGCCACCGAAGGGCAAAAGACGAGCAGCAATGTTTTTGCCTGTGCATGTGTCTGTTAGCAAAATATATCAGGAACCACCTGACAAATTTCAGTGAAACTTCCAGAAAATACGTATTTGATGTACATCTACAAGCGATTAACTTTTGGAGCCAACCCAAATCAAGATAGATTCCACATCTCTTTGATATTACCCAATACAAAAGTGGCTCTAACCCAGTCAGTTTAACAGCTATCGAGCCACGATTCGCTGTGGTAGTAGCTGAGAGGCATCCTCAATACATACTCTGAGCGAGGCATCTCATGATATTGCACTTATTTTTTAGGTTTAAATAAAACGGCTACAGCTCCCGTCATTTCTCAGCACTGGATGATCTTAGCCTAAAACACTGATGACTAAAAGATGGCAGGAAATATGCATTCCTTCAAGAAATGCTGGGCGTTTTATTTCTTATTAGCGGCAGAAAGAAAAAAAAAACGTGCTCCCGCGTGGAGTGCCCTCCCCTCAGTTGTCTGCTCTTGCGACTGAGCCAGGCGTGTTCCCAGGGTTCTAAGGACTGCCATCCCTTTCATTTTCCCGCCTGGGCGGCTCAGATAAAGGGGCATATTTAAACCTCTGTGTGGCTACACCAACTGTAAAAAAAGACGGGCCGGTGGGCCGCGGCATTAACTTCACACAGACAGAGAGGGATAGGAGAAAAAAAAAAGCCAGGGGGCGATGAAGAACAAAACCAATAAAGCAGCAAAGCATCTGAATTTAAAAGTCAACATTAATAAACAGCTCTCTCAGCAGCTCATGGTATATGTTTTTTTGAACATACTAATGCTGGTGGCAGAAGTGCAAATATCACCAGCATTATCTGCACAGATAACCTCACTCCTGTGTTTGTCAGTGGTCTTTTATATCGGCAGGGTTGCTTTTTTTTTTTTTTCTTGCCGTGTGTCCTCGGAGTAAACCAAAGACACGTTGGAAGCTGTTGTTTATCATATCAGTAATGAGAGCAGGGCAGTCGTGTGTAATCCGGAGACAGCAATGATACACTGCTTGGCTCTTGCCAGCGATCAGCCTCTAAACAATGTTTATCATTGTCTCCCAAGGCTCTTTAATTATCTGCCAAATATTATTGACAAATCAGCAACAAAACCCTGCCTTTTCAGGAGCCTTGGAGAAGAATTAATACTCTGTGCAAGAAGCACAGCTCATCATCATACCTCCACTTCAGTAGGTTTCATAAGAGTTCTTTAACTTTTTATTGCATATATTTTGAAGAAATTATTAGAGACAACTGAGGAACTTGAAGTGAGGCCAATCCTGATCACATGCTTTGTTTATTTTTGCCTGCTGCCAAAGGGTGTGCGATAATGTTTATGCCTGTGTGTGTGTGTGTGTGTGCGTGCGACAGCCACTGCAGTTAATCAACATTAGCTGCATCACACAAGTTTTACAGATAGTTTTTGCAGCTACTAAGTTGGAATTTGGTGTGGTAATAGCTGAGAGTTATTCCCAACACACACTCCGAGTGCTAACAGATCACATAGGAGTTAGCAGTATTTTTGTGACATCGTGCGTGGCAATGTTTTCGAAGATTAGACAAAAACGGCTGGAAATCCGTCATCTCTCGACATAAGACGATCCAAATTTACATCTAGTATGAAAGTATCAGAAACTGAATACAGCCTAACCCTGCTGCCCAGTATGTTTATAGTGTTTGTGGGTGAATCTAGTTAAGCTTTGTTTCATGTTTCAGTGACAAAACATAATAAATAAAAAAACATAAACAACAAAACGGATTAGCAAAGTGCTGAGGTTAAGGCTTCAAAATGCTTTAAAATCTGTCTCTATGTCTGCTCTCGTCTTTAGAAAATCTGTGACCGCTTTTAATTCATAATTATTTTGGAAATGTACACTTTCTTACTACATTCTCCCTTGAGAACTTTTATCACGTTGTCAGTTTCAATACGGCATCTTTAATGCGGGGATGAAACTCAGCTCTGTCAGTTCTTATCCCTAACAGCTACCCATTGCTCCAAATGATGTACAATAGACGCTTCTATTATTACACATCTCAGCTGTATGACCTCCAGAGTCAGACTGCGACCTTTACTTTGCCGGCTCCGGCTGGGCGGTGGCTGAATGTCTTGTGTTGACTTTGTGCGAGGACATCACACATTTCATATCTCAGGTGAATGGGGCGTGGAAGGGATGGGGGGGTCACTTTGTCATCGTACGGCCTCACCTGCAGTCTTAAAATAAGTTGCTCAATAGTGTAGTTCCTGTCTGCCTGAACAAGTCTGTGCTGGTTAACAGCAACAATGACAGAAGGAGACATTACGCTTTGAAGTATGAATTAAAGCCGAACTGTTTCTTTATCGCGCTGCCTTGATACAGTATCAATGGGATTGTTTAACAGTTGCGTCATCGACGCTTGCATGAAATCACCTTTGTCGTGCTGTGTGTTTGCGTGTTGTCCTGAGATGCGTGTGCAGCTGTGTGTGTGTGTAACACAGAGGGAAGTGGGGGTAGGAGCAGCAGTGGTTGCTTGGGGTGAGGTCCTGCCCTGATTTTCTCTGGAATTCCTTTGTTTTTGGAGCCAGAATTGGAGGGGGGGAAACAGAATCCTCGTAGCCTTAGGGGCTCTGCTCCTTGAGAAGTCCCTGCACACATCCCTCTGCCGCACACCTCTGATGGTTTTAAGGGGTAGCTCTGTTTTCAAAGCTTGGAACAGCAGAAGGAGTTTTTTTTTTTTTTCCTTTCCACCTTTCAGTGAGAGTAAACGAGGGAGAAAAAGGTGACTGCACCAGACATGCAATCTCTTACCTGGAGGGGTCGATGCTACTTAAATGTACATTTTCCACATGTTTTAGAGCAAGTGAAAGACAAATGTAGATCCTGTCACTCACAAAATAGAAAAAAAAGATAGTTTGATAAACAGAGATGAAAATTATTGAGCACAAAGAGTACTTTGTTTATTTAAAAACTATAAGAAAATATAATAGTAATAATAATATACAGCAATTAATGTTTTTTCATTTCTAAGTTTTTTATTTTTGGCAAATTATTCCAAGCGTTAATTATGCTTCATGGCTGCTGAAAGGGCACAGGCAGCTGAAAAGTTGTCTGTTGCTTCTGCAAGCTTAAAATTTCACCTCACATTCATGGCTCATTAAAGCTGATAAACCGTGTGTAATGGTGTTAAAACAGCACAAAGGTATCTCCATTTACACCGCGCCGCAAGTTTTCCATCTCCAGATTCTAATCTGGCGGGCTGTCGCTTTAAGTAACTAACTTCCACAAAGCAGAGGTTTTCCCTCTCGTTTGAAGGGGGCTCGTGTTGAGTAAAGGAGGGTGTGTGTGTGTGTGTGTGTGTGTGTAACTGAATAGGCTTGTTGCCGGCCTCCTTTGAGCCAGCCTCCTTCCTCCCTGTCTTCTGGAGCTGTGGGGCGGGAGGGCTCCAAGAGGGGGCAGAGGAAAAGGGCTAAGAGGTCTCATCACGTGACCAATAATAGAGTTCCTGCCGGTTCCTTTCAGGCTGTCACCGTAAATCTGTTTGACTTGTCACTTTTGAAATCATTACGAAAGCTAAAAGCCTCTCTATTGGATTGTGGTGGAAGAGGGAGGGAGGCAGCAGGTTTCTTTTGTGCCTTCTTGACGATGATAATAATCAAGTTTTGTTTCTGGCCATCCTGCTGTGAGGCTATAATTAGCTCGCTCTGTTCTGATCATCTTTTTTTTTTGTGCTTTGCTCCTTAGAGTGGAAGTAAAGCAGGGTAATGGTTGCGTGGAGGTCAAACGTTCAAGTTCCGTGAAATGAAATCTCAATTGAATTCAGTTTATTTATACAGCGCCAATTCGCAACAAAAGTCACCTTAATTTAAAAGCAGAGAATTAAAACTCATCCAGATTTTTACATCTCTGAGACATTAGCAATCTAAAGAAGTGGCTGGATTCCTCAGGCTTCGTGGATAAATCTTAACTGAGTATCATCAGGACAACAATGGAAATTTATTTCATGCTGTCTGATAATTTTATCAGACAATCATATTCAAAGTGAAGAGTATTGATCCTCTCTTGACTTTTATTTGGCTTGTGCAGAAGTGTTTTTTGAGTTTATATTTAACAGATTTATATATTTAAAGTTCTGGTTGTGATTTAGTGCGTGTGAAGTCTGCTGTTCCTCCTCCAACTCTGTCAGAGTGACAGAAACTGCTTGAAATATGTCTAAACTTGTCGTGTCACTTTCTGACCTAACTCGTTGCTGACTGACAGAGACATGACGAGAGTAGATCTTGTTCCGCCGATAAAGTCTCCAGGATGTGATGTTGGAATTCTGTTCTCAAACTCTTTCTTCCCTTCCTCTTGTTGGCTTCCTCTTCTTCACTTGACTCTGTTTTTGTTTGCCCTTTTTTCTTTTATGGTATCTATCCTCTTCCCTCTGCACACATACTTATCTCTCCCCCTTCTTTTTTTGTTACTCCCGCTTCCATGTTCTTTTTCTTCGGTTTGTTTGCCAGCAGCGCTTGTGCCTGGAACAGAGCACCAGGGCAGACATCTGTCACACAGTGTCCCTGATCTGATCTGTGGCTTTAAGCATCGGGGTCACGAGGAGTAGCAGCCGTCAGTCCAGACGCAGCAGCAGACAATCCGAGAGCTCTATTTGTGTCCTTTATCCTTCTAATGTATCCAAGTTTCTCTGGTGTTCTCATTAAAATTCACATCGCTCGCAGCTGCACACACTCGCCACAGTACTAAGATGTTTGCTGTCTTTGTGTTGAGTGTTTGCCCTTTGGATTGTGTGTCATAAACTGGGCTGACACTGTCACGTTTTGCTCATAAAACGCTTCCTTAGATTCTTGATTGCAGAGAAGGAAAGAAAAATGCTGGTTTTATCTGGCTGCCCATCAGCTGTAGTGATGATCTGAAAGTAAAAAATAAAACAAAAATTGACTGTTAAACTGAATTTATGCCTTGGACAGTGTTATTAATGACGAACCCAATAACACAGTGAACAGAAGACTGTTAATTGTAGCTGTTCAAGTCTCATAAAGAGTGTGTAACAGTTGATTGACACACATATTGTCTGCCAAGTTTGATATTTTACATACTTTCTTGAGAGGCAATGGCTTCCTCTCTCTGTTTTGACATTTATTGGCTGTAGATATTTCCTCCTAACAGGTGACTCGATGCCAAGTAGCAAGATTGACATTCTAACTTGAGGCGTTCGTGGGAAAATACAAAACGTCTTCAAGGAAACTGTGTCAACAGAGCGTACCGACAGTTTTGCAGGTTATAGTTTACTCGTTAGAAACCACTTACATTGTTTTTTGCAGCCTCCAACAAATTTCCTGCTAATACGTTTTAATGGGTTGTAAAATTGGATTCGAAAGTGTTGGATAAGAACATATTCAAAATGCAAAGCCGCAAGTTTGACAGTCTGATGGAACTGCCCTGTTTTTATCTTATCTGTTTGACATTTGACATATGCTTTCTGTTAGAGTGAGGAAGTAGTTTTTTGACCTTTCAAGTAATTAGCAGGGCATCCATCTTGTCAGTGTCATAGGCTTCATTCATACTGAAGGCAAGTTCCATTTTTTTTCGCCCCCATGTGACATATCAGATTTTTTCATAGCTGTGTGAACGTGACAAATCTGATTTTTTTTCACATCTGCCCAGGTCTTTTCCATATGTGGTACTGAATCGCACACATTGCCGATGTTTTTCAAAGCATCCACAGTGTGGATGTCACATTTCATCTGACATAAAAGTCCCACCAGTCTTGGCTCCGACTCTGCATCCACACATGCCTCTGCACCGAGGTAGCAGCCACAGCTCCAAAAAAGGTCATCGTCAGCATTTGCGCTCTTTTTCTTCTCAGTCGTCTTTTATCTTTTACCATTTTGATGTACAGTTGGCCCCGATTGGACAGCAGCTTCAAAATCAATACACACATGCTAACACTCACAGCGTCCATATTTACTTCTGTGAACTTAACAAGAGGAGTGTGACGTTATATCTTCTTTTGCGCATGCCGGTCAATTCAGGAACTGCAGACCGTTCACTCTGCAGTCTGATGGAGGTCGCATTTAAAATAAAATATGAACAACCACGCAAAAAAAAAAAAAAAAAAATCAGAATTAAGCATAAAGACCTGCAGTGTGAGCGTAGCTATATTTAGTTGTTGGTTGTGCTACATCTACAGATGCTTTGTACTTTATATACTTATATAGGACAGCCGTCAAGGTCCCAAACATTTTTGAATCAGTGAAAAACATATAAAGCACAGAAAACGATTGAGAGATCTACAAAACCACAGGCCTTTATGGTCCTTTACGATAACGCAGCCAACCCATTTGATGAACTCCGAGCCTGTGGAAGAACTCAGCCTGCCAAAAGCTCCAGAGTCTTTGAATCTGAAGCTGCTTTGAATCGGCTCATCTTGTGCGAGTCAGCAGAATCACAAAGTAAAAGCTGAGCACGTGTGACGAGTAGATTAGTCCCTCTCATTACACCTGTTCCCTTTACAAATAAATGTCTTCACATCTTGCTCACTTGAATCCCTGTGATGGAAACCGCGCCAAGATAAGAAGAACAGCAGACGTTGACTGTTATCTTTTGAAAGATAATTGACCTGTGACACATTATTGGCAGGAGCCCAAGCCCATGATGTGCTCCATGGATTGAATGTAAATTCTCTTTTTTCAGAGAAAACTGAAAATAAGCGTGGATATTCTGCGATTATGAAGAAATGGATTTACAAACACTCTATAAAGTCTAATGTGTAGTCAGCTCATTCAGTACTAATTCCTATGCATTACTACCTGAAGAAATGTGCCCTCTAAACCCTTAAAGGGTATTTAAACATCTAGCTACTGAGAAAATACTTCCTGGCTGGCTTTAGACCTATACCCATAAGCTTCATCCCCCCCAATTTTAATTGTGGTCCTGGCCACCATGGTGGGGACCTGGTGCCCATCTCCAGCCATCATTGGTCAAGAAATAGGGGACACCCTGAATGGGTCGACAGTCCATCACAGAGCCACATAGAGACCATCAACCCTGCACACTCACACCTAAAGACAATTTAGAGTAACCAGTTAAGTTAACATGCATGTTTTTGGACTGATTAAGGGAACTATAATATCCAGAGAAAACCCAGAATATGCAAATTCCTTGCAGGTCAATTTATCTTTGTTCAAGTTTGTTCTCTAGAATCATCACCAGTTTAAAGTTTTTTTTCTATCTATACAACTCTAATGTCATTTAGATGACATGTACTTTCCTTGCATTCTTCATTTGTCATAGTTTAAAGTCCTGATCTGCCTGAGTTCATTCTCACAGACTTTACGGTATGACAGCAGTTTCTAGATTGTAGTTTTGCTGCCTAATAATTACCTCATTATCTTGGTTAAGTTGATAGATTTTCTATCAATCATCTGATCTTTTAAACAGCTAATCATTTTAATCATTGTGTGTCTCTTGCAAAATTTCAATTAAAGCAGACTTGTGTTTTAAATTCATTTGCATCTCCCTCACCTAGATTTTTCAACCTAGACTCTACTGAAAAAAACTCTCCCAGCGATCACTCTGTGCTTCTGTTATGCAGCAGCTTGGGAAAGCTGGTATATGCTGATGACAGGTGAGGCTGGGCGGATGAAACAGGACAGTGCAAGTGTGTGGGAGGAGGGGGGTTGTCGAGGGTTGTTGTCAGGAAAAAAAAGAAAGAAAGATGAAGGATGGTAAATGGAGATGAGGAGAAACGGGGAAACGTGTGTGACTTCCTAGCTTTATGGCATACCACACGCTACTCAGCTGCAGCTACAAATCAAACAGAACCGAGTCGCTGCTGGCGCTGCGCCATGACACTGATCACTGGCACACAGAACACTGTCAAAACCATCTTGATGAGTAATTAGGGATACTCTATCATTACTGCTGCAGCTGTAGGAGCAGTGCTCATGTAGTTTAATGTGAGCAATGTGACATCTGAGGGTGTAGGACTGTTCAAATCGTACAATGTCACCTCTTTCTGGGGTAGGCAGAAGGATCTTGGCTGATCCATTAAAGTCAGACTGACTCACTGAACCCTGTTGTTTGTGCTGTGTATCTTTACATACTCACTCAGGGCTGTGTGAAACATTGTGTTTGTGTTGAGGCGTTAAGGTTGTTTATGGGGACGGCTGATGCACATCATGTCCTGTATGACTTTGACCAGATGGGGCCTGATAGACAACGGCTCTGCGCACACAGATCATGGGTGAAAGTATGTAAAAACATGATCTGGCAAGCCAATTTCTGTCTGCGATTTAAACATTTTGAATTTTCCCATTACCCTCGTCACTTGCAGGAAGACCTCTGCTAAAACGCCTACTTTTACACTTGCACTGTGAACAGTTTAGCAATTTGCTCCGTTATTATCCTAATTTGCTCAAAATGAGAGTAACAGCAAGCACATTGTGTGCCCTTTGATTAATTGGGATGTTTTGAATGTGGGTCCTCTACCTTTGAGGGAGACTTGATACTTGAGGGGCTGAAGTGTTTTTGATGGAAACTCCATTAATGATTGATAACAGGAGGAGAGCGGTTATCTCCCTGCTCCAGCACCATCAATTATTTAAAGTCCTCTTCTTGCATTTTGGTGGCACATAAAATATCAGTCACCATCTCGAAATCTTGAGTTGATCATATCTGTCTAAGGAATTAGGACTCTGCATTGATTTCTTAAAACTGTCCATATTGGAGATTGCTTGTTGTGGATTTTAAAGTGCATTGATTTTTTTTTTCTTTTTTCCAATGATAGTATCAATTAGTTCAGGTTTGTTTGTCTCATCAAAATGTGTTTAGACTTCTAAAACAAATTTATTTTGAGATGCTGCTGCTCTATTTTATCTGAGCCAATCTTGAGACAATCTTTGATTTTAATGGTTAGAATAACCCAGTCTGTGTTTATGGTAAGTATTTGACATGTGCTTGTGATGTTGTTCTAAGTGGTGCTGGAGATCCGTGCCAGCCAAAATACGAGTGCATGTCAGTACAGCATTAGGTGTTTTCCAGAGCTGAGTGCTGATTCAAGCCGCATCAAGACAAGCTGACAGGCCTGCAGGTCTCCCTGTGTCACCACCAAAGTTCCCATCAGGCTTTGCGGGGGGGATTCTCCCAGAGAGTGTCGCCACGCTTCCACACAGGAGACCTGATGGAGTCTTTTTTGCTGCATGTGGCAGCCACTGAGCAGTGTCTGGCCACTCGTCACAGAGTGCTTCAAGGCAAGGCAAGAGTGGATGCTTTAACAAGGCTTCAAGTGGCTGCAGAGGCTTTCTTAAGCCAAGGTAATGATTACTCCCTTGCATAGATGCAGAGGATGCCTTGGAGCACTTCTGTTGAACGCTGCTCCATTTTTGCATCATCTGAGTGACACCCTCATTTACTGGTGTCAATACTGGAGTTATTTATTGACTACAAATGGAGCCCTGCAGCACTTTGCCTTTTTTTTTCTTCACTAACGACCTCAGTCTCTTAAGATGAGTGGAGAAAAACAATCCTGGAGATCTGAACTGACTATCATGACATTTGGATGCAAAGATAGCAATGAAAAGGGATGGTAAATGAAAGGAACAATGATATGATATGGTTTCTTATCGGCACTTTAATAGGTGTGTCTCATTATAGCAGTGAGGCTCTGCGTGCTACCCGTCTTATGTCAACATTGGTGTATTGACATAAGCTGCTTCCCACTGGCCACGGCTTCTGTCCTGAGAGCTCCAGGCACTGCGATGGTGAAGCAGTGTGATTAGATTTACAGACGGGAGATTAATGTGAACAGAGTTTATAGCACAAAGGCATAAATCACAAAGAAGAGGCTGGAAGCTTTGTGCTTGACCTTTTTGCATGGCGATAATGATGCTGGAGACAGATACATTCTTTCTGGACCTGCAAAGCTACAATGTCTGAGTTTGGATGATGGTGTCACTAAAGCAAAACGTACATGGGGTTAATAGGTGGGCTGGTCAGCGCTGTAGAGCATTTAGATGAAAGGGACGGCGTGCATGAAGCTGTCAGAGCGTAACGTGTTAAAAAGCGAGGGACACAAGTGAATGCACCTAGCTTGTGCACATGCAGAGTGGCAGGCTTAAACCTGCTTGTGTTTAAGTAGGAAGTGAAACCTGTCTTTCTGTCTGTACGCCGTCTGTCGTTAGGCCGCTGAGCAACAGCAGGGTTATTAGAATAGCCCTATGGCTGTCACTGATAAGGCCTGTATGGGTGCTGCCTGCCTGCGCGGCAAACACAAGTGGCCCAGGCCAGGGGATTACTGCCTGCTGCCATTTCTGCTGATGCCTTTCTTTACGTTATCCTCTCCAGTCAGATGTGCTGCATTTGAATAACTTGGCTGATGTTGGAGAAATGGAACTCCTTGAAATCTCCACCCGCATACAAATGAAGGTGCACGTCCCAAACGTTTGCACATTCACACTTTTGGTTTCTCTCGCTTTCATTAGCCTTGCTTTCACAGTCTTCTCCTTTTCTCCTGCTAGTGGCCATAACTGGTTATTTACATGCTCTGTCACTTGCTGGGCGGAGTGATGCTGATGGGTGAGGAGGCTCGCTAATCCACTCTGCTGCTGTCATTAGAGAGAAGCAAACAGACTATTACCACCTCCTTCTCCTCTTTCTGCTCATCATAAGCTCGCCCAAACCTCACATGAACACACAGACACACACACACAGCTGTGAAGGAGAGTGCCTCTTGTTTCTTTAGCACTGCTGAGTGGAGCCCTGCTTTGGTAATTGATCCTGTTTGGTACATGGGGAGGAGGGAGGCAGGGAGGGAGGGAAGGAGCCCCTAAGTGTTGTCAGTTTGCTGCATTAATTTTTCAACCGTGGCCAGTGAGGCTGAAGGGACGAGGAGGGGCCCATTGCAGAGCTCACAGAGAAGAAACCGTTCTGCCTCCACTTGGATTGCTGTTTATTGGTACTCATTCTAAAATAGGTTCTTGTCTGCGAGAGTCATTTATGATTCAACAGACTCGTCTGCTCACTCACAGCCTCCCGCTGATGACAAATTTGTTTTCCTTCGTCTCCTTTTCTTCTGCAGCTCACAAATAACCTTCTGGTGGTTATGTGACTTGCGCCTCTTTGTCTGGGTGTTTGTGCCTTCTTGTGATGTACAGTATGTACAGCTGATAATAGACAGGCCTCAATCTGTGCTTTTTGATCCCTCTAATGGGCTCTGGTTGTTGACTCACTAATGATGTCACCAAGGCAGCTGAAATACTCAGTTTCTGCCCACCGATCTCCGTAGTAGGAATTGCTATTATTACTTTTGTGTTCCTCGCAGCTCCTACTTGTGGACTGTGTCAAAATACTCATTGACTATAATTAGTAGCAGCACTGTGACCTCGCCAGTCAGCAACTGGAAAGGAGTGATTTTAATGTCCGTCAGAGCCACGTTGGTGAGCACTTTCATGAGTCATTAAGAGGCGCTCGCAGCCACAGTGGACGTCACTGCTGACATTTGAGTTGATGTGAGTCACAATATCTTCCTTGTGCTTTTTTTCTCCCCTCTTCTTTTATCTAATACTTCTCAAGCAATTTGGACGTGACACATTTCATTTAGCATGTCCTGCGATCGTCTACTGCTAAGACGCAGCACCTTAGAGCTCACCGCTGGTGTCACACAGTATTTAGAAATGCCTTGTGACGATGGAGTATGTAAAACACAGTGTGGGAGAGAGCTGCCTTGAGGCTACACAGAAGTGAAGTCATGTTCACTGGAGTTACAGCAAACCAAGTCCTGCACTGTCAGGATGGGTTGTATGCAGAGGACAAATCTTCCCTCTTAAAATTTCCCTGCAAAAATTACCTGTCACAGTGTGGATCCAAAATACCATTTTAGGACAGCACTGATGTGAATACACCTGAAATATTGAGACTATTACATATGAATAAACACTAATATATATTTACATGCAATGCTCCAAAACTAAACTCTATTAATGTATCAAACAGGCTGCTGAAATTATTAGGCGAGAGCAATAAGGGATTGACGAGTTGAGATTTCCCATTTTTTTAGTCCATCGTAAGGCTTAAGCCAGAACTTTAGTTTCCTTTGAGAATTTGTGTTTGCAAAATGTTCATGACTTTTAATTTCTTGGAATAATCAAATATGAGTTTGTAGTTTTCAAGTCCCAGCAGAGATAACCATGGTGGCATGAGAAATAACTCAAATGACATATTTTATTTTGACAAAAAGCTTCAGTTTTTTCCTCAGTAGAGGTGTTAATGTGAGAAGGTTTGATCAGAAAGAAGAAATATGATCAAACAACAGACATAAGTAATAATAATCAGTGTATTGCTATAGTATTTACACAAAAATCCTTCCATGCATATTTAGAAATTATATGTAGGCATGGTGAAGGTTGGGCAGTAAGAAGGTAATACTGTATTGTTGGAGCCAAAGATACGAACAGTATTGCTTTGAAGTCATTGAAATGTCGCTGCAAAGTTTTATCTGCCGTTCATAAATTTTAAAACTTGCTTAAAATCGAATCAGGGAATTTAAACGGCATAGCCTGTATATTAATAATGTACTTCCTGTACTTCTTCTCCTTATTGCTATCATTGCTGGGATTCACAAAGATGACATTGGCAGAAATCAAACAACACCTACTTTCTATGGGCACTCTCTAAGCATACCAGGTCTCAAGAATCGATTCAAAGATTACGAGTCATTACGAGTCATCTCTGTCCCCTACTTGAACCTGGCGAACACGCTGGAACAATCGTTACTTTTAACTTTTAACCACAACCTATGACATTTTGATTCTTAACATGTTTTGAATCTTTTTGCATAAGCTGATATTTATCTGCATACTGTTAAATCACTTTGTTCTGGAATGCAAGGGGCAATAAAAATAGTTGTGTTTTATCTCTAAAAATAATGAGTAAAAATCTACTGAAGGTCTTAATATGCCCTGAAATTATACATAGCAAAAAGATAACATGACAAGCACTTCTAGGCAGGTTTTAGTATTGTATACTGGGGTATAATAAAGAAGCTTGGTGTTGAAACAACTTAACTATTTGGCAAAACATCACTTCAGAAATTACTAGTCCATCCCTTTAACAACAGCCATTGAGGCAAACATTGTTGGGTTTAGTGTTTAACATCAATTCTGCAGCACACTAAACATTGTAAAAGGCAGATTCTGGTCACAGATAGGCTTGGTGATTTACATCCTCTTTCAGGTCACGCAGGTGAGACTCCTCTCAGCTTTGTCCCGTTCAGCAGGTGTGTTTTCTCTCCCGGGTTGAATTCGTCCTCTCCACCACCTCCACCCTCCTATCCTGTCACCCGCCTGCCAGCTTCGCTAGCCAGGACAGGCCTTATTCCACTCCAAAACCGTGATTGCATTCTTGAGCTATTTCCCCCACCCCTCCTTCAGAACAAGAGCCCACCGCATCTCTCTCCCTTTCAAGTGGAGGCTGCCGGGTGCATTTCCCCTTTGAAGATGTAATCTTGGAAAACACAGAGACATCTCTGGGATTATCTTAAATGTCTTCAGTATGTCAACAGCCTAGCCCCGTTGCAGAGCAGCTTTGGCCGTTTAAGGGGTCGCCTGTGATGACAGCAGAGGAAAATGCCGCACCGCAGAGGTAATCACAGGGTCAACGCTGCTGACTTCATTCAGAGCCAAACTCCCACTGTTAAAACTGGATGTTAAAAGACGCAATGAAATGATATATTTCCCCATGTGGCAAGGTTGTGTTTACAATCGTAGGTAATAGCAGGCGGTGGAGCGCTCAGTAACAGATGGTGTTTGTAGGTAAGGTTCATTGATGTCATGGTATTTTCCAAAAACGATATGACAATCTAAAAGATGCAACATCTTAACTAAGCATACAAAATAGGATGAGAAGCATTGCAGAATAAGTCACAAGAGGGGAGGTTAGTATACACCGAATTAGAGGCATGTAAGTGGGCGCTCCTTGAAAAGGATCTTGACTTTGTAATCATATCAGATGTTATCGAGGGGAGATTTTAGGAAGGGTAAGTGCTTGGAAACTAAATCAGAGAGAGGCTGCCTAGGGAACGCGTTGTTATCATAATTACCTGCTGAGCGATGACTGCAGAGCCGGTGTTGATGTTGACGCCGAGCTGCCCTCTTCTCTCTCCAACGAGGCTGTCTTGTGTGGGCTGCTGCCTGCTTCGACATCTCTTTGTGCTCTGTTCTTTGTCTGTTTTCTTTCCCTTTTCCCCCCCTTCCCTCTTCAACCAGTAACAGAGACTGCCGGCCAAAAATCCAAATATTGTTTTGATGAGATCAGGCTCGCAGATTGAGGATTGGCTTGCGTCAGCGCATACGTGCGGGTGCCGGGGCCTGTATTCGGGTCAGTCCCGGGAGCCAAAGTGAAACCTCATCCAGTACATTTCAACAAACAAACGGCTCCTGCCCACTCCTGAGACATGTCAATGTTTTTTACATACATATTATAAGTGATTTGTGTAAAAGATATAAATCTCTGGCCTCTTCCCTGGCATTTAAACAAGAGGAAATTTTATATTATGAGTGGCAGCGAGTGAAAGGGAAGGGGTACTGACAAAGAGAAACACTTAGCTTGTTTTTGTTTTGGGAAAATAGTATTCTTTTGCTAATTTCCCCTTGATAAGTATCTGACAGCTCATAGCAAAGTGTTTTATCTTTGCATATGGAAAATTGCTTCTCTCAGCTCCAATCGATTGCAAAGACTCTGCCGCTGCTTAAAACTGCATTCTCTAGTTTTCAAACTTCTTTTATTTGCATAAAAGTAATCAATTACATGCAGTGCATTTGCCTGCTGCTTTTTTTAAAAAAAACTTAACATGGACTTTATCCTGTTCCTCCCTCCTTCTATTTGTTTCTTAGCTCTCTGACTGTGTTGCAAATTCTCGCTCTTTCCTCTTCCACCTGGCATTGTTGACTGCCGGTTGCTGTGCTGGGGGCATTGATTTTTACTGCTCGGCTACTCTCTTTGGTTTAACAGTTGATGAGTTGTGTTAAGACACCCAGGGACAGCCTCGCCTGTTTTAAGGAGATGAGGTTGGCTTTATTGCCCTACTGCTTCCTCAGCTTTGCATGATAAGGTGCGTGTACGCACTGTATACGTATACATATACGGTGATTATTGAGTCTGTCAATGAGTAGCCACTTGAGACTACAATTCCCCCACCAGGAAGCTAAAGTAAACATTGTGGCGTTAAGGGCTTTTAGCAGACAAACTCGAGCTTTGTCGCTTTAAAGACTTTGTACAGAAAATTGGTTTATCTCAATCAATCGTCAGACAGGACTGAAGTGTTAAGAGAGTGATACTAATGATGATTGTAAAAGAAGAGACTCTCAGCTCGTGTAGGAACTTGACTCGAGAGTTTCAAAGGTGACAAGAAGTTTTAGCCTTACACAGTCTCCTACAACCTCTGACATTCTGCACACAGGCTCAGAAGTCATGGATACACACACAAACCTTGTTTAACACGATTAGTCTCTTTGAGGATTTTTACTGCAGCCTCTTATATCCAGGATGAAAGAGTTTGCTCTCCTGACAGGAAGGGGATGGAAAAAAAAAGCTGGAGTGTGCAAAAGTTACTACGAAGCTCTCAGCCTTTCACTGCAATATTCAGCACATTATTAAGGAACACATTGCTTTGTGCCGTGTTGCTCTCAACACCATCTGTAGTGCGCTGCTCAAGTGGTAGCAATTTTCCTCTAGTCTGATGTCTCTCATGCGGTATTACAAGTGAAATTCGATTGCAGATCTTGATGTTCTAGTGCATTTAGTTTCTCATAAATGTTAGCATTCCAGTGTGATTGCTCCCCGGCAGTCTCCAATATTCAAAGCTGCAGTGCTGTCAGAGGTTTTAGCTCTCTTTTTAAGAGACAAGGCTTAATGTCATTTCACAGAAAAAAGAAAAAAAAAACTCAACCGCCCAGCTCTGCTTTTAACCTGGAATTCAATCTAACCTCAGCTGTAATAAAGCTGGATTTCTTTCATTGATGCTAAGTGACACCACGTTGAAGCATCCAGTGGGGATGAGTTAAAACAAATGAAAACCCTCACAGCGAAGAAGTTAATGTATGGCTGTCTTTCCAATATGATTTGGCCTCTTTTAAGCCGATCACCCTCACACACTGAGTACACAAATGCTTTTAAAAGGGTTCATCGGTGTGTGTTATAGCGGGGTAATATCAGCCTAATAGGCTTACCTGTCAGCACTGTATGGGACATAGATCTTGTAAATCACATTTGTGTGCAACACCTGCTCGCCTCTCTGCGTATTTATGGTTTTCTCCTCCTCCTCCCCCTCCCTGTCCTCTTCTTTTTGGCCTCTGTCCAAAGTCAACCCCCTCTTCCCTCATTATGCTCTTCAGCATGTCCATTCTTCTCATGGATTAAATGAGCAAGCAGGTGTTGTGTCGTATGAAAGGCCCCCAGTTTCTTAACGCTGCCCCTGTTTTGAAGCAATGTCTGCCTTGCCTTCTGAATATCAGTACATCAGCTACAAATATGGCCTTGAGAAGAAAATGATTTCAGTAACAGTGTGTGGCATTTGTCAGCGCATTTTAAAAGATTAATTCTACCCTGACCTTAAGCAGATTTCTGCAGTTTTGAAAATGGTTCTATGCAGTAAGTTAAAAAAAAAAAATTCTTCGCCCAGTGCACAAATTATTCATTTACATTTTTTATGCTGCAATGTTTGAAAAATTAATCAGCTCTGATTAGAAGATATACTGCACCTTGGATGAAATGGAGCTTGTTTACTAACAATTTCAGACAATATGAGATATTGTTAGTCAAGAAACGTACTGAAGAGGTGTGTGAGTGGTGCATTCCCCTGAGGGACCTGTTGCTGCTGGCTTCCTATATACTTTAGAATAAAAAAATGGCAAGTCTCAGTCTGAAACCAAACCAAAAATCTCAAAAGTCAGATTGCTTTTTCATTCCTTCGTCACTACGAAAAATTCTGGTTACATTAAATGCAGTCCATTGTCTTGTAGCCCTGTAATGTAATTACAGTAATATGGTATTAAATACATTATTTAAGTTGAGGTTTCCTGCAATAACAATAAATAATAAATGAATTGCTTCAACATATCAGAGAAATTTCTTGTTTCAACTTAATTTACACAATTTAACTTCATGGTTCACCAACAGGAAAGAAACACTGAAGCTGTTTTCTAAAGTTTCTTACATAAATGAGTACATTGTGCATGTATTTGCAACCTTTTTTATTTCGCACATAACACTTTATGCATCAAAGTGACAGATAAACACTACATCAAATCTATGACACTTTATTTATTTTAGTTATCCTGCCTCAGTTCTGCTTGCCGTAAACAACTAACTTACTGTTTTTAAAGAGGTTCGAAACATAAAAATCAAAGTGGAATAACAGTGCTAATTCTATTAAACTTAATGAGAATGGTGGTAATAAGGACGAATCAAAGTTTTATGTCAATTTGAATTTTAAAAGCTGCGTGATTAACATGCTAGAAGTTTGTTTTTAGTCATAAAAGTTAATTTTGGAGTCCGTACAAGACACAGGAATCATCCTGGTGCTGGTTTGTGTTGTGGGCCTGTGCTGGGTTTGTACCAGCCTGTTAAAGGGTGCAGTGAAACAGCAAGAAGAGACTAAGAGGGGTGTATTAAGGCGGTGAATCTCTCCGCTCTGTGTGTGTGTAATGGACTCAGGATGAGGGCTGACCAAGCACCGGGCTGCTGATAACCTTTGGGAAGGACATTGTTCCTGTGCAGCGGGGGGGTGGGGGTTGCTGTTCACACAGGTTCGCTGCAGTATATACACACAGCGGTGTGATTGGTGGTGCGGTTGTTCTCTGGTTCATTGGCTCTCCTGCAGGGTTAGGAGGTAGAGTAAATGGGGCAGTATAGCAGAGTCCCCCATGGTTTCCTCCATACATTTTTCAACACGGGCGTGTATTTCTCTGTGATACATTTGTCCTCTGTCTGAACCAGGTTCTCCCTGGCATTCCATTAAAAGAAATTTAACAGCCTTTTCTTTCTGTCTTCTTTTCCCTTAGATCTCCTCCTAAGGAGAGGTCAGCGAGGGACCGTGTGTGAGAAATAAATGAAGGGCGGGGCAGGGGAGGGGGTAGCAGCAACACCACTGAAGGTGCACAGGTAAAACCTCCCATTTTTTGAAAAAAAAAAATCCAGTGTTTGTTTATTGTGCATACTTTTTTGTTTTTTTTTTTCTCTTTTCCCCCTGAGTTGGATTAAACTTGGCATGCAAAGGCAAAGTGAGGGAGTAATGGGGCTGGTTTTGATTGTACCATTCTGGCCTGGAAAGAACTGGGAACTGAGCAGTCTGCAGCTGCTGTTTATAAGAAGCTGTGCAGGATCCTGTATGGCTGTGTCGAAACAATTCAGCCAGAACCTACCAAGAAGCCAGTGTCAATACTTGGAAAAATCAACTGAAACATGATAATATAAATCAGGAGCCACTTCTTTCTAAATGCATTCCCAGATTTGGGAAGGGAGACATTATTTTGTTACTGACAAATATAGATTTGTGATATGTGAAACTCTAGTAGACTTTAATTTATAGGGTATATTTAGTCTTTACTCTCATAAAGTTATAGATTCTATGTCCAGTAAGACCAATCTGACTGATATGGGTTACTTTTAAGGCTAATCATACCCTCAATATTGTTCAAGTTCAAATCTTTTAAGTCTGAAAATCAGAAAACTAGATTTTCAAGTAGGCCATTGTGGTGGAAACTCTGTCACTTAGTTTTAATTTTACCTCCATTATTTGCCTTTCCTCATATATTATTTGCCTCCGGGAAATGAAAGGGATGACTTCATGGCTTTAAAGGGTGACTGGGGGCGGATCCAAAAGCAAATCAAGTGCAAGGTATTCTTCCTTCGGAGTCACTGATTGAGAAGCTTCTACACTCTGTAATCATTAATAACGTGTCCATACTGAAACACACCAGCAGACACTTTATAAACATCTGTGACTTGCAGGAATCAGCCAGGAAAGATAAGAGCATGGACTTCAGAGCGCAGAAAGTGACAGGTTTAACATGCACCAACTATCGGCGGAGCGAAAGAAAGAGGAGCTGCAGAATATGACACCACATAACTGCACACACATGAAAGGGAAGGAAGTTTCTTTGCTTCTTCCCCTGCTGTTGTGGTTCTGTGTTCATCTTTTCTCTTGCCAGTGGACTCATATCTGTTTTTTTCCCCCTCCACTCTCTCTTACTTTAACACAAACACTGAGCACCAACAGTTGATCAAACAGGCAAAATTTGCCCGGACAACCAGCCACGTTGAGCAATGTTAATCTCCTTTGGTTTAATTTGTTTAGGAAATCTATCAGTGCTGCAAACATGTTACAGACTGTTTACGTAGAAGTAATTTCCCCTCTAGCTTCAAGTTGATGCATTTTTAATGTTAATAGTACATAATGCTGTCACAGTTGACACAGAACCTTTCACCGTTTCTGCCTTTTTGCTCGAAGCAACTTAAAAACTGTTCTATATGTTTGTTGTAATGCAACAGAGAAACAGCGTAGTTAAAGATACAGTTATATTATGTGGGTCTGATCAAAAATAATATTCTCCAAGGTGTTTTATCTCCAGCTTGGGAGACAGTGAGGATGTTCAAAAGACAGGAATGTGTATTTTTATCCCTGCTGGTGATATTCATTCTGGTTTTTATCTAACAGCCCATTTTTCACTTTTACAAGCTGGCCTTTTTTGGGTTGTGTGTGCTGTGAAAGGCTTCTCACAAACAACCTGAGGTATGAAGCGGTGAGAGTGGGAGGATAAGAAAGAACATTGTCTTTTCCTTTTCGGCTTAGGGACAGAGAAGAACAGGTTGTGTGAGGAGACTTGCTTTCCTTACCGTTGTCTAACTCTGCCTCAGGGTCGCCCTTCCTTCTTTGATGCAGCTAAAAGTTAGTCAGTCTACTTAGAATCTGTACGTTTCTCTGCATCAGATTGTCCTCGGTGTGCAGCAGTTCACAAAGTTACGCTAACTTTTTCCACCTGTAGAGATAATTATTGCTTTACTTTAGAATAATAAATGTAAGTGGTTTCTTTTGAAAGATTTATTGCCTGCTTTACATAGTTGTGACTCAGCTGTTGTATTCATTACACTTTACAGACATAATGTCTTATTTTAGCTAGGCATACTGGAATGATCAAGTGACAAACAATAGTAGCACGCAGCAATTACAGATACAAGTCTAGTGCTGTCCAAGGCTGAACTTTTGTGCAGACAGTCTGATCATTTTTCTCCTGAATCACAATAGTCTCTTTTTCTTCCTCCTGATGTTGTTTACTTGTGAGGAAGCTGCTCAGCACATTAACACTTCTGTCACTCTGCTTGACCGTGAGGATGGTGCTATCTTTTCTTTGACATTTCTTAGTTCAAACGACTTTATTTTCATTGCATCCTACCTCAGAACTAACCACCAAAGCTTTCTTTCGTCGTGTGAGACACACTTATGTCTTCCAGTCTTGAAGTATCGAGTACAGCCAGTATCTCACTGGGCTTGAGACTGTTGGAGACTTAATTCAAATTCAGATTTGGTTTTGGACAATACTTTGAAGAAAGTTGTAAATTATATTTTTGTTAAAAAAAAGAAAAAACTTCATTGGGCAACACTGGACAGAAAGAAGCACCAACCTTTAGTTGTGATTTGGACAGAGTTGAATTTTGAATCCCAGAATGGCATGATTAGAAGACACTAAAGACCAGAGTAATGCAAGATGTTTTTTTCAGTCTCAAACACTGAGATAGCATCAAAGAAGACAAGTGGTCCATGTAAAGAGCTGTTTGATTGCTGTTATGACAATCAATTTGAAATATCATTACTATTTACAAGGAACCAATTGTTAAAAAAAACATTAATCAAGATTTTATGTAAGTGCTCTTATTAAACTAATAGCAACACTGCCCCAAACCAAGAAAATGAAGAAGCAAGTCACAATAAATCCTAATATCCCTTCAAATATTTCTAAACGCTCATATAATCTGAAATGACATCACCCCAGTTGGCCGCCATCTTTGTGTGCCAGTCGGTCCATTATGTTATCCATCACTGGGTCTCTCTGTCTGGCATTGTCAATTACCCAGAGGAAAACAACATTACAGGCCTGAATGGGACACGGAGCCGTGGCAGGCCTGACATGGCTCTGTTATATGATTACACAACCTGTTGGCTGTCCACCTGTCAAGTGTCTCCTGACTCTGATGAATGGCTGTAATATGCAGCGCATCACAACATGCCACGCCACGCACTCATTAATGGCTTCTCATAATGCCGAGGACGTTCCTCCAATGCCGACGCATGACTCCCAGAGAAAGAGGGGGGGTAGCTGTAGTGCGAGAGGAGTGAGAAATGGTGCTCGTGAATACTCCAACCTTGTAGCTGTAAACAAAAGAAACATGGTGTCCTCATCTGCATAATTTCACAAATTGTGCGGCAAGGCGCCTACATCAGTCACATGCAACTCTCTTTGTGAATGAATGAAGGAAGACAGAATTGAATGCAAAACACAGAGATGTAGAAATTATTATTTCCAAGTGTGCCCATGTTTCCTCAATTAGATACATTCTTGTCCATCTGTGGCATATTTAAATGATCTGAAATTTCATGCAGCACAGCACCACTGTGTGGGAGCATCACAATAGACACGCTTGGGGAAAGAAGACTGAATCTGTTGGGTGCCATTTGAAGCTTAGCTGATTGCTCTTTCTTTTGGTGAAACGGGAGAAATGCTATCCAAGATCCTCCAAACTACTTGACTCTCGTCTGTAACAAACAGATTTGATTCTCACAGAGACACTGCTCCGAGTGCTTTCAAATTAAAGGAGTGAAAATTTCTCTGAATGAGCTATTTTCCAAGGAGAGACGCGGTGCCAGTGGCTGCATGGCAATTACATAAAGTCTTTCTTACCAAGTGTACCAGCCACGGTGAGGTTATTTAAAGCCTACAGGCCTAAAACATAGTTGCACAGAGGTATCTGTTGGCATCTATCAGAACTGTAGAGTGAAAAATTCTTTCTGTGCTCTCAATGCATATAGACTTGTATACAGACTTTCAAAAGGCTAACAGCATAGGTCAAGATTTGAGCTCAAATGCTAATAAACTCAAAGTTAGCTTGAGTTGGGAGTAGCTAACAACAAAAAATGTCATTGGAAAACATATAAAACCCTATAAATAATAAGAATGAAGAAGCCTGGGTAAAAAAAAATATCACAGGCTAGCTGCACTGGTCAGTCTTATTTATTTTTAACTCTCACTTCCACTCAGCTACAAAGCCGAACTGTTTGTTGTGTAGTAGAGCGCAGCCACAGGACCTACAGGAGCACCAACACAAGCACCGGTAGCCCACTCTTAGGATCGTCGTGCTGTACCTTGTAAATGTGCTTTTGCAGATCAGACAAAGAAGTACGTTTCGATTTGCAAGGCCTGTGCTCAACATATTGTGCCTCGTCTAACTTATTTTGCATCATCCCACACTGAAGTCAATATTTTTACTAAAAAAAAGACTCAGGTGTTCAAAGATTTCCATTGTACCTTCCTCAGATGTTCCCATGTTTTCAGCCTTGATACCTCGGAGGAAAGTTCTCAACAGTTCCACACCTGTGTAGACATTGTGTGTTTATGAGTGACAGAGAGAAAGAGTGACAGTCTATCTGACAATTCCTCTGTCTGTGACAGTGTTTAAAAGTAAATGTACTTCTCGCAGTGTGAGTTTCTCGGTTTGAAATGCAGCACCTCCAGATGTGTCTTGTAAACTGCAGCCGCCGGTTTCTCTCTCATTCAGAGGGGACCACTGAAACAAAGCCATTAAAGTAGCACTTTCCTCAGCGTGAAGATTTGATGCGCGGGTACGCCTGTCTGAGCGGGGGTAATTTTTCATTGTTTCGACTTCATAATTGTGACACTGAAGAGCATTAAGGAGTAGCTTGACATTGATCACAACTCCAGCAGGTTTGTCATATTCGTATATGCTGAAATATGAATGTCAGAGGTCACAGATGACCTGTTAAGAAGTTGCAGATTTGTGCAACATGACCACACATACAAATGTAAACAATCTCTGTACGAATTATAACCTTTATAACAGCCGTTTCTCGCCGCTTCTGTTCTTTAGGTCTTTCCATTGCCTGAGTGTTCTCCTCTCTGCTCCATGACCCCTCTTAATTGGGAACGTCTGTTACTGGGGGGGATAACCAGACAAAGATTGAGAACAGATTCTCATGTGAAAAAGTAGGAGCAAAACACTTTGCAAATGATTGGAGTAAAAACCCATGCAGCCCAAGTTCTGGATGGCCGTGTGCTCAGTGGTCGGCAGCACGAAACTTAACCTTCGTCTGTGTCCTTTTCTGGCCACAAGCCAAAGCCAAGCACATCTCATCAATGTAGGAGTGAAAAAAGCAATATAAAACATGATAAGGAGCAAAAAATAAGAAAACTTTCTGGCCAGAGTGAGAGAGAGAGAGTGGGAGAGAGAGATGTATAGAGAAATCAAACCACAGGGTTGGGAAGAGGTACGATAAGCCCTGTGACAGCTGCGTGCATGTCTTACTGGGTGACGGTCTGTCCGTCTGTCAGAACAGATATTTCTGTCTGTTTAGTGCTGCCTTACAGGCTGCCAGAGACACTCCTCGTGTCATCGCTGGGTGCCTGCTGTCACTGGCTAAAAAGGAGAAGGCAGTGAAGTGTATGTGTGCACGCGTGTGTATGTGAACGAGAGTGACAGAGAGAGAAACTCGAGCAGCTGTCTTGAAAGCTCTTCCACTCTGTCAGTACATCCAGGGTCTGTTTTCCTCTAATTTCTCCTCTAAAAGACAGCGTTCGAGTCAGTTGTTTGGTCGAAAGTTCAAGTATTTCTGCTGTAAAATGAACACTTCGGGGAAATCAGCTTGCTGCGCAGCTTATCAATTAAAATAATGAGATCATAAACACAGTAAAAATCCATTTAATCCATCTTGCCATTTCTTTCCATTTCACCATGCCTGTAATTAAAGAAAAATTAGTTTTGTTTCCTGCAATTTGGTTTCTAGCTGTACATTTTAAACTAAAGAATCTGTAGCTGGTGGTGTAATGAGCACTGGGAAAGTGGGTCCTGCCCATTGTAGTGCAACATTTACTATGCTGCATGCCTTTCCTTTTTTTGTGGATTTTTTGTTCTTCACGGTATATTGTTTCAGAATTATCATTAGCTAGAATTCCATTTATATATATATATATATATATATATATATATATATATATATATATATTTGGACTTTCCNATATATATATATATATATATATATATATATATATATATATATATATATATATATATATATATATAATATTACTTCTTTAATGCTTTGAGTTTAACTGAAATAAATGTAAATTATTCAATACATTAGAGAAAATGTGTGGCAGTCTTCGGTTTATAACACCTAAATCCTGCTTCCATTGTTCTGTGAAATGCTACAGATTTGCAATAGATTTACAACCTATTTAACCGTATTTCAAAATAACTATGATTCACAGTTATGTATCCATGGTTATTTAACCAATAACAGCAAATAACCATAATTCATCACCATCAAACTGTATACCCCGTCACACAGGGGTCCCCACACCCACCCAACACACTGATGCCAGGAGTGCAGAGGGGTTGCTGCATTCATGACAATCGTGCATGTAAGGTGCAGATGGCATGTCGAGAAGCAAGCAAACAAACAAAGTAAATAAATAAATAAATAAATCTGCTGAGCACATTTAGGTCAAAGAAATTCTTCTGCAGCTCTGTCTTGAGCATTGCAGTGAGAGCCAGGAATGTTTCTGCTGGTGATTTTTTTTTTCTTTTTTCTTTTCTTTGAGCTGCACAATATTAGAAAAACATGCAACTGAGATAAAAAAAATATTACAGTGATGATATCTGTTGCAATATCACAATGCTCAAAACAGTGCTTTATCATCTCGGCCACTATCTAGGGCAGCGAGGTTCCATTTGATTGGCCAAATTTTATTGATCTATGCAGACTGAACGCACGGCACTTGGAAAACAGCCTAATGTTCCGCTCCGATATTGATATTGCGCTCACTGATATTGTGATAACGATAGATTTTATGCAGTTCTAGTGAACTGCAGTCTGAAACATTATTCTTATCCTGACCAAGTACTTGTTTTTACAATTTAATATCATATTGTGTTACTCCTAAAAACAGCCTTTGTTTTAAACATCGAGATTTATTACCCCTTGTAAAAACAAAAGTAACATCTTGTTGACAATTATTTTAAACTAGCAATAATTCTGAATACTATACTACTTCAGCATTGATACCAATATGTGCATTTGTATTCTATTCCTTTGTCAGAGATGAAGGATGGTGCTGAGCTTCAAGCTGCTCCAGTATTGTGCCTTTCACAGCAGCCAGTGGTGGTGTGTTTGTACTTTGTTGGATCATTGCCTTTGAGAAGTGCTTTGTCTTGTTCAGGTTGAAAACTGCTTTATTAATGAACACCAAAGCCCCAAACTGTGAAAGAATGAAGTGCAAGAAGCCTTTTGTTGTTAAACCTGTCCAGCCCTGCACACTCTTCTGATAATGTCAAGGCTTTTTCTTTTTTTGTACTTTCCAGGTTTTAAGCAAATTGTTATAGCAGATTTTCCTGATGTGTTAGAACTTTTTAAAATTAGATGCTAGAATCTACTGTGTTCACTCAAAGCAGGAAATTATCTTGGAAAGCCTGTAGTAATTCTCTACAAGAGACATGACTGTCAGCTTTATGTAGGAGGCAGATTTTTACATGACTTTTTAAAATAAAAATAGACTGTTTTTAATTTCCTGGGTCAACTGAATGTGAGTGTGGGTGGCATGGTGAGACAGCAAAGCTGTAAATCTGTGCATGTCTTCAGAGTTTGTCTGGGAGAAAAAAAAAACCTGTCCGGTATGTTCAGTGTACATTAAAGATTTTTAATGTTTGTGCATTTGCAGGATAAAACAGCAGGTATCACTGATGATAGTTTATTAAAAAGGCTTGACCTCTTGTCTTGGATAATATTAGTCATGATGGCTGCTATAATTTAACACTGAAGATAAGGGATTACCATAAAGAGCATGTTAGGTTTCGGTGCCTGCACAGTCATTACTGAGACAATGAACCGATTTTGTGCACTGCTTTTATTTGTGGGTCACTATTTCTTACTTATACGGTGTATTTTTGCCTTAAGAGCTGACTATTACAGCAGATGATTGCAGTCGTCTGTTGTGAGTGCTGTTGTCTGATTACGAACACATGGGTTTTTTTTTCAGGGTTTTTACCAATCAAGATGTCCCTGGAATGAGGTAATGGAATATTAAAAGAAAAGAAAAGTCTAAGGCCCTTAGTTTTGTATTGAGCTACACGGTGGATAAGTGGTTAGCGTGAAGGTCGAAGGTTTGCACTCACTGAAGTCTGTGCATTCTTTTGAGACTCAGCATGTGCTGTTTTTGGCTCCCCGAGTTTGAATGAGGTTTAGTGAACTCCAAAGTCACTAAAAGGTGTGAACTTGTGCAAGCCTTAAGTGGGGAGATTTGTAACGCAGTCTTGGAGTTTTTAGACACTGTGATTTAATGCTCCTAAGCTATCTCAACTTTTCCTGACCTTTTCTTCTTGCATTCAGGAGGTGAAAAAATTGATGTAGGAAGCAGTGTTGCTTAATTTTGCTGGGCTGATTTTAGCTGTGGCATGAGCTTTCACAGTGGTGTTGCCTGTAATTTTGTAGCAGCCTTGACACCATTGCTCCAACTTCAATTTCTGTTTTGCCAGCAATCGCTTCGTCTTGCTCCTCCAGTGCCCCGGCAGCCCCGTAACTACACACCAGTGTTTATGTTCTTTAGGTTAACATGGGTATCTCTGTGCGTAACCAGAGCCCTGAGCCTACACGGGCACTTGGCCTACATGTGTGCTTGCGTGTGTGAGTGATCTTGCAGCTGCAGGACCCGTCTGTTTCCCCGTGTCTCTCTCTCCTGAAATGAGCTGCAGGGACTTGCTGGTATTTTCATTCCCTCTGGAGGTATTTCCGCACACCAATAAAGCCCCAGCCTGCGCGATGAAACAAAGAGGAAGCAGCTTTTGTGCGATGAGCAGCCACTTTCTGAGTGTTTGTGTATGTGCACTACTGACCCTAGCTAACAGTTTGCTACATGCAAATTTACTTTTGAGCTTGCAATTCAGGTTGCTCTGGGCTTTTGTTTGCTCACAAGCCAACTGTACCATGAGAACGAGCCTACTTTGTGTCCCATTCACTAAACAAATTTGTTTCCTGTTTGCCTCTAATTAACAGGTAAAATATTGCTGCACTGGTCTGTGCTTTTTTACAGGCCTTGTTAACCAATGGCCTTTTCCAGTCTTTACTTCCTCTGTAGCTATTTGCCAAAAGGAAATGTGTGCTGTAGCCTGGATCACAATTCTCCAGGGTGTCTGTAACTGGGAAAACATTGAACTGAATCACTAGAAGTAAAAAAAGAAGAAAAAAAGAAAAAGAAACAAAATCTCCTTTTTAGAGTTCAGTCAAACATAAACATACACTCTTTGCCCTTATGTCCACAATCAGTTGGTGGTTTCTTAAAATAAATCCAAGGTTAAGAGCTCACATGAAACTTTGTTTTTAACGTATTAGTTGATGTCATCATACAAAAACAAAAATTTGAAATTACTGAAACTTGTTTTTTAAAGCAAAGAAAAACAGTGTCTGTAAAGGCAGAGATTTTCTTCAGGGCCGTCTGCAAGAGTCAGCGTCCTGTAGGGTTCACAGCCAAGGCCTGGTGACACACGTTCATGCCCATAAACAGGGATTTGGTCCTCTGGAGAAAATAACCTTGATAATTACTGGGTTCATATGGACCTGCCCACAGTGAGAGGAGGGGAGGAGGGCTGACTGAGAAGACTGAGAGAGCCACATCCGCTGGTGCATTCCTGCATGCTGTGTCATACTGGTGCAGAGTTTCCCTTCAGGTTTGCACAGAGATTTCCACAAGCCAGAGAGTGCAGAGCCACTGACACAATGCCCCGGGGCTGTGGACGCTTAGGTTTAAAGCTGAACGAGGTAATAAGCCAACAAAAAGAGAGTATAACTGTTTAAAGACTCAACTTAAGGGGACTGGCAGACAATGGTGTAAAAAAGTGGTGCCACATGAAGGGTGGGATTCATGGAAAAAGAGGAAAAATACAGTTTGGTAACTTAACTGTGGAGACACTTAAACTCTCCTCCTGGTTTCTTTCTCCTGCAGCATGCAGCCTCTCTGGTCTCTCTGATTTTGGCTCAATCACAGCAGCCAGAGCTGAATGTCTGTGGCTGGCTCGCCACCCGTCTGCTTGCCTGTCATTCAGCTGGTTAAAGAGGCCTTGTTGAACCACTGCACTGTGCCTGGCTACTACAGGGCCATTCATGCCTGCAAGGCCAGAAACAGCCAAGTCCTGTCATTGGTGCTAACTTGCACAAAGCAATTTACTACTTGAAATGACAAGGGCAGTTTGCTTGTTAAGCACAGTTTACCCCAGCTCAAGCAAAGCAGTAATCCTTTTTTTTTATTTTTTTCACTTTGGGGTATATTTCAGATCATTTTCCTCTATAACAGAGTGTCATATGTACATTGTGTCTCTGTTACTTAAAACCTTCTCAAAGGTATCAAACCACAACATCACAAAACAGAACAAATCCCTTCTGCTACATTGAATGCTTAAGATTTTAAATAGATGACTTAGAAATACAGTTTGTCACTTTGAGAGCGTGTTTTCCCTCCCGCTTGTCAGATGCTCTGTCTGGCTAATGGCTGCTCGTTCTGTCACAGTTGACCTATGCCTCAGTGAACTGTTCTCTGTCCTTTTCTTGGTCCCATTGTGACACACACGGCGAGGACATAAACGAGAGCCATGGCTTTATTTTTGTTCTCCTCCACTTTACCTCCTCCTCCCTTGTGCTGTCATCCCAGACTCATCCAGCTTCTTTTCCATCCTCCAAACTCTCTCTTGTCCTTCTTGTCCTTCACCCCTACCCCTCACTTAGTGTCTGCATTCCTAACATCCTCCTGCTATGATTAGCATTAGTCTTCAGTTTTTGTTTTTTTTTCCAGCCAGTGTAATGTCTAGATCCTCTTGTGTCCTTGGAAAGCATCTCTAATAAGCTCAGACACACTGATGTCTCTGCGCTCCACGGGCCTTATTCTCCAGCGTCACAGAGCATGTAAACAAAGACTGGCACAAACACATGCACACACACTCTTTTTCCTAACGTGCTAATAGACAAGCATACCAACCCACCGAGGACAGCGACGATGCTAGCTCGCTAACGTTGACCTTCCGTGTGCCAATCACAACAAATCTGCTCCCCCGGATTTGAATATAGGGAGGAAAACAGTGTAAATTGAAAGCAGAAATCCCCCCGGTGTGAGACAAGATGAGCCTCGGAATAAATTATTCAGATGGCAGCCTCTTTCCTGCACGATTCTCGCCTTCTGCTACATTTAATGGCATCTGTGATGACGCCCATTGGAGATGAATCCAGATGTAAGACGTTTCTGTGTGTGTGTTTTTGGTGTACGTGTGTGGCCCGCTCACCCTTCTTCTCATGCATCCCGTCGTGTCGTGTGATAGGGAAACAAAGCCTCAACAGGGGAATTTATTTCTTCTCCAGAGAGGCCTGTAAATAAACAAGTAGTGAATCAATGCCTCCATTTGTTTTTCCTCTGATAATTTTGCCTTTCTCTTTAGGCGGTGTGACAGCATTTTTTAAGCTGGTGTATTTCTAAGCAACCATATTTCCTCATGGTAAGAGTGAGAAAACATGCCTCACCAGCCTCATGTTTCATTACAGAGGATCAATAAATTACCTCGCGTGTCGTACGTGTGCGTGTGTGTGTGTTTTCTTTTCATATCACCCTCTGCAGCTCATTTAATGCCATGATGGAGCCTTTGTATGAATAGGAAATAATACCAGCAGTAGGAATTGTGCTTTAGAACTACTCAGTCAAATAAAGACACATGGGCATAGAAATTACAAGGCACAGTTGAATACAAAACCCCACAGCAGGTCCCGTGGTTAATGCATTTCAGTCTTTGTGAGCATTATTGATTCGCTGCAGAAGGATGCCCCTTCCTTTTGAAAAGTGCTTACAATATTTTACTGTTTGGAGTATTTTTTTTCCTTAAGCATGTTTTCATTTTATTTAAACAGAAAGAAAAAAGCTTAATTGTGAACCATTTTGTTTAGCTCTTAGAAGCTGAGAGAAGCAACATGTTCACCTTTTTTAAAATCCTTTTTCTCTAACAAAGCATTCACAGATGGCCTTTTCTTTTGTCGCGTTTTTCTGTTTGTTTTATTTGATTGTATTTTTCTGCACTTTGCTGTCTTCAGTTATTATTACCAGGAGGAACTTGATTCTTGAAAATATGAAAGGTGTTACTTGTATTGTTTGAGTTCAATGACTGATAAAAACAAGCAATAATGGTGTCCTTAAAAATAAACTGTATAAACCTTGATTAGGCTAGTCATTCAACTAATGCTGCTCCTGGTAGTTTTACCGTATCACATTAGAGCAGGGACTGCACAGAGGTAGTATGAAGTGCATTTTCAATATTATGATGATCAAAATATTGATCATATTTTATTGAATATTTTGATGATAATATCAATTGCAAAACAAAAAAAATTTCTTGTTCTTTTTTTTCCTCTCTCAACTAAAGCGACACTCACAACCCACTATAAGTGATTTGGACACACATTGGTCACAGAGATTTATAGATTGCAGCTAGGCCAGAGGGGCCTCCTGATAACCAACAGAAAGTTTGAGAAACAGTACAGACAAACTTGTCAAGTACAGGTTGCATACCCGACTTGCTCGGGTAATTGCACCTTAAGCTCGTTCAAAACAAATGTGTGATGCCCATGATCAGTGCGTGTGACTTGGAAATAACCATTCTTGTGTATCAGCTGTACTTATGGCACAAGTGGCTAGCACAGGACAATCACTCCTGTTTGTGCTGCAGCGTGAGCAGAAGGTCATATACTGCTCGATGCGTCCTGACGTTGGTGTTTCTGTATTACCAAAGCCAATATCACTTAGTGCCATTCTTCAATTTCTGTCATCTCCCTTTAGAGGTCCAACACCCTCAGTTGATGTATCAGAATTGTAAAAGCCATTCTCCTGACTTGGTTTAACCATACACAAGAAGTACCTGTTCTCTACGTATTGTGTGTGTTCCCGATTTTTCACAAGACCCATAGAACTTAGGTTAGGTTAAGTTACTTTATTTATACCCAAGGGTAAATTTGTTTTGCAGTGATTCAAAGCCTACAACTGGATATGCAGGACCAAAAGTCTCCATGGCCAGTCAGCAACCTACTATAGGGCTAAACATACACAAGTGACACGCTAAGTCTCAAACATGATTTTTCCAAAGATTTTCCCCATAGACTGCCCATAGGAGCACTTACAGCAGGTTGTGAGTGAGCCATGAGTCAGCTGTGGGCATTAGGACAGTAGAGTCTTGACTGCCAAATATATTATTGCCACACAGTTTGCCTGTGAATTATTGTAATCCTTTGTAATAATAATGCAGATAGTGTTACGGATTGATATGGCTATGACAATAATTGTTTGGTTTATTGTACAGCTCTAATTAGTCTTTTTTGGGTACTGGTTTATCATCTTTTATTTGTCTCATTTATATTGCATATCACTGTGTTAAAATTGCAATATCAAATCACATTTAGATATGTAAATCCACATAACTAATTTAATTGGACTCAACTCTAGAATAAATTAATAAAATCTGGCAACATAGTTGGCTTGCTAGCACTGGAATTAACTTTAGTTAAATATGAGTCAAGATATTTTTTTCTACCAAATATTCAAGTTCAACTGTTTTAAAAAAAAGAAAACTTTAATCCAAATGATTTTGAGGCAGAATATGAATGAAATGAAACAAATCCAGTCCTGTAAAATAGGCTACTGCATTAATACGCAGCAAGTGGCTGTCCCATTAGGAGATTTGCACATCTCCGTTAGAGGAGGGCCAGAACTAGAAACAAAATTTTCTCCCATGATTAGAGCCTGGAGAGTTTAAAGACAGCTGCTTGTGCAGCTAGATTGGCACAAAGCACTCACAAGGAAGACAATAAATCATTTTGCATTTGTCATTTAAGTATTTCATGTTTAACATTTGGCAGAATTAGAGATACATATTCTTCCCAGCTCTGCCAGTCCTTGTAATATGCCTCTAATTTGTCAGATGCACAACATTGGGTTTTATTTCATTTCAGTGAACGATGCCAACCAAGTCTTGTCTTCCTATCACTAAATATATTGTCACAATTCCTGATACATTGCTTTTTGTTTCATTTTAGACTCTCTCTCTCTCTGATTGATGAAGATTAAGAAACAGATTTTGCTAAAACGCAAACACGAGAGCCTCCTGATCCAAACCGGTAAGAATCTTGATTTGTCACCTCTGTCTTGTCTGAGCAGTTCAATATAAGGTTGCACAGTGATACTGATACGCATCAGTGTGGTTTTAAAAGCAATATAACAAGCTCTGTTTGGATTTTTCCATTTGTTGTGTAACAGTAGCTGCAAAATGCACCATACATACTTTCACATGGAGAAAACCACAGCTCATTCATGTTATAAAGTAAAGAAAGCAGATTACTGCATGTTTTTAACTAAGGACATAAAAAAAAGTTCTAGGTTTCCAAAACCATTTTTAAAACAAATTTGATCCTACATTGTAGTCTATGGTGCTTCTACTTTCAGCATACTGTAATGACCCTCAAACGCAACAGAATGTCTTGGCAACCAGAGTTTTCAGTGAATGCATACTCTGCGGTTTCTGGACTGTTTACAAGTGATTGCATTTCTTTTTTACGTGATTGTCAGGTAAAGGGGTTCAGTCAGTCAGTCAGTGTATAAAGTCAGTTTGGGTTACTGTTCTTTCCACTGATCAGGTTCTTTTGATGATGTATGTATGTATGTTTACCAGTTCCCATTCTTGTATGTAAACTGCAGTAGTGATACCATTCTGGCTCTGCTTCAGCCCCAGTGCTTCAGTCTACAATATATGTTTTTAGCCTTGTTGAGCAAGTATTAAGCTACAGTATGTCTCCATTTATCTGCCTCTTATCAACTGTAATATCAATCTCCAAAAGAAGGACAAACTGTCATTTTTTGCCCAGCCTCCTACATTTGCTTTCTGCTGCATCATATGCGGAGCAGGACTCCATTTCATGGCAAAGCATGCATGGATTTTGTGTTCAATTAGCTTTTGAACAGCTTGAATATTATGCATTCAGCTATCCCTTGGACTCTATGAATTTTAATTGTCTATTTAAACCCATGGCAGTCATCATCGCAGTGTCGAAAACCTTTGACCACCATGATGGATGATGTAATTGGGTTGAATGAGGATGCAGGGAAACAACAGACCAAAGGATGTCATGTTATGTCTCTGACGCATTAAAGTAAAAAGAGATCTTATCCCTCTTTTTTTTGTTGTTTTTTGTTTGGGATGCTGTGCAAAATGTCGTCAGCGTAGTTTGTATACATGTGAAGAGGCATCAAAGCGCTGGAAGGTGAATAATTTTTGGTGGCATCTGCACATTTTGCAATATGCTAATGAGCTAAAGCTGCAAAAGCCAGATTGCCAGAAGAAAGAAAGGGAGATGGAGAGGAAGAAGAAGAAGAAGAAGAAGAAGAAGAAGTGGTAGAAAAACAGGGAGAGAGCAGAGTGGAAGAGGGAGAAACAGACGGAGGCTGGTGTAAATTATGGATACAACCTACGATTTCCAAGAGAAAAAGAAAGGCAGAGAGGAACCTCAAGTCATGCATATCAGATTATGCATTTACCACATTTTCTTATCATGGTCCGTGAGCAAACTCGAATGCAATCTGGCCTCTTTGTGCGCGCGTGTGTGTCTGAGTGTGAGACCACTTACATATTCATCCATGTCAAGTTTCATGGAGTTCTGTTGTGCTGTCAGGCATTCTCAAAACTTGGTCTGAACTGTGTGTGTAAAGGTGTGCTGAAGTCTGATGCATTTCTTTGTACACATAAACACTGATGTAACAGCCGGTTTTTACTGCTTTGAATGACTTTACATGCCTAAATCACAGTGGGTATTTATTTGCCATTGTTTAGCCATTCCTGGAGCTGAAAGGTGCTTTGTTAAAAATACTTGAATCTCATTATGTGACTTGCTTGCTTGAGCAGTTCTAAGTGAAGTTAAGTAAAAGTGAGCATTCGTGTGCCACTACCACATCCCACCCATGTGTGCCAGTCCCCTGTGTGAGTGTCTGTGTGTGTGTGCCTGTGTGAATAATGGATCCATTCTTGAGTCGTGTCTGTGACTGGGGTCTGTGCAGTGGTCTGGTTTTCCCAGCAGAGGTGGAGGTACAGGGGGACGGGAGGGGCTGATGGTCTGGAAATAGCTCGGCTCGAGCCGAGAGCACATTAGGTGGGCCTCAGTGTCAGCCTCACCTTCCTTTAACACGACTAAAGTACGGTTCCACTCGCAAACCTGGGCTATATTATGCACACACTTTAACAGATCTCCAGTCGAGCTTCAATGTCTGTGTGATCTCCTCAAACGTGACAGCAGACTTCTAAAAACGCCGCGGTTTCTAAGAACCGAACAAGAGTAATATTGCACTTAAAGCAAGAAGTGTCAGCGCTTGCAACAGAAAATATGAAGCTTCTTTGGATCTTGCTGTCATGTAAATGTGTGTTAATGTGCAAAGTAGGTCATTTATTTGGAGCAGGGACAGCCGTAGTGTGCTTCTCTTGAGCGATGTCAGAGCAGGGAGTCGTTCACAAGCAGGCACATAGCTGGATTTGGTGAACCGCAAAATGAGTTTACTTGATGCAGTTTTGTTTAGACGTCACTCCTAAATTTGAAGGAATGCATATCGCCCGCCGACTTTTAAACTAAGATCATCTCATGATGAGAACAAACAGAGTTACAAGTGTTTTGGTCAAACCGTGTGAATGGTGTTAAGCATGCAATATTGTGAGATCCTGTGCGAGGTGTCAGTGCTTAGGCTTTATATTGAGGATAACTCTCGGCTACTACCACGCCAGATTTTAGCTCAATATCTTTAGAATTGACTGAGTTATGAACATTTTTGTGTCAGCTACAATCAGTGGGCTGTGGTGGCCATCTTAAATTTGGTTGACTCTAAAAGTTAATCAGCTCTAGATGAACATCCAGTAATTACTTTCTGTAGGTTCATTTAAATCTGTCTAGTGGTTCATGAAATATTTTGCTAATAGACAATTGATGCCAACAGTTAATGCATAAAGTTTTAAACAAAGATGTGCACAATATGTAGCACTCTGAATATATGTTGAAGATGACCCCCAGCTACATTTTAGCTTAATATCTGTAAAATTTACTAAGTTATAGCTATTTTTGTGTTAACTAATGTCATTGGGCTGTCACATCCATCCTAATTTGGGTTGACTTCAAAAGGTAATGAGTTGTATATGCATGTCTAATGACTATTTTCTGAAAGTTTCATTAAAATTTATCTAGCGGTTCATGACATATTTTCCTAACAGACCAGACAGAATTGACTATAGTAGTTAGAGGAAAAGCTTTAAAAACAGATCTCATGCAATCAGTTCATGCTCAGAGTATGCGCTGGGGATGACCCTCAGCTACTACCACGCCAAATTCTATCTTAATACCTATAAAATTGGCTGATTTATAGTCGTTTTTGTCTTTGCTAAGGTTGCTTAGCTGTGGTGGCCATCTTGTATAGTGTTGACTCCAAAGGTTAACCAGTTGCAGAGGTACATCTAATAATTACTTTCTGAGAGTTTAGTTAAAATCTATTCCTCGGTTTATGAGATATTTTTCAGACAAACCAACACATGCACAACGACATGGGCCAAAACATTATCGGCCTTTCGCCTTCGGCTGCGAGTGACAAAATGGAGAAGGAGGTGTTGGGAGGAGGGTGGAGGGGCTGCTGAAGGTTGTGGTCAATCCAGAGGCAGCATCAGTAACCACAGCAGAGATAGCAGCTGAAAAATCAGACTAAATCAGATTACCAAACAAACAGTAAAGAGGATTATTTCGTATCTCTCTCTCTCTCTCTCTCTCTCTCTCTCTCTTCTCAGTCAGGCATAAAATCTGCAATCTATAAAATCCCCTCAGATGATTTTTTTTTTTTTTTCGTTTGTTTGTTTTACTTTGTGATCTTCTTTCTCGAGTCATGTGTTCGGAGTGAAACTCTATTTTTTTTTCTCTTTTGTTCTCTCTCAGGGCATCTTGAAACTGACTGACTAAAACGTGTACCACACCAGTCCTAAAAATACTTCTGCAGGGTCCAAATAAAATCTGCTCAGGCCTGAACTGGTATAACTGTTATGCTGCTTGATGTTGGGAATAAGGCTGCGTCGAAACAAGCTCTGCAGCTGTCCGTTAAACAGGGACAAAGCTTGGCGGGATACGTTTGAATATTATAAAACACAACACACAAAAGGGGAGTAATTACACCTCGTCCATGGCTTTCAGAGAGCAGATATGTTGCTGGATTTTCTTTAAATTAATCTCAGAAACCAACTGTTGGTTAACAGGGATTCAGTGTGTTCTTAAGGTAAAAGACTATAGATTAATTTGGTTAATATTTTATAAAGCTTACAAAGGCAATGGCCATGTGAGGCTTTTCAGATTACTTGTTCTCAGCCAGCATTACACACCACAGGCCGTGCTGCAAGTCCACAGCTCTCCAGCGCAGAGCCGAGGAAAGGCACTTGCCTTTAGAAGGAGCCGTGTTCCCCTACGATGGTATTGTTTGTGAAACAGGAGCCATTGAGATGTGCTTCTCCTTTTTCTTCCGATCTAATTCGAGGGGAGCTCGTTCAACAAGCGCAGCAACGAATCGCTCTCCTGAGTGCTTATAGCTGCTAAAAGATTTGTATTAATATCCTCACCGGTGCTCTTTGATATAAACTGATTCGTTCGGAGCACTCGCCTGCACGCGAACACCTCAGAAGCGCGATACAGCGGCGCTCTTGACAGCTTGACAAACTGACATTCCCACTCTTGATCGCTCCCCGCTCCTGGCCTCCCGCTCGCCCCGTTAGAACTGTTTATTGTAACCAACAAGACTGTAATCAGCGCAAACCTAATCAAATCATTGCTCCAACAAGCCGCCGCTCGGGCTGCCGCCGCTCGCGAGGAACACATCAAGAGGCAGCCTGTTTGTACAGCAGCGTGTAGTGTAAGCGGCCGCTGCATGAAATGTCAGGAGAAGTAGGATTATTTTCAGAAATGTCACTGACAGCATAATAGCTTAGCGGAAGAGTGTCTTATGCTATGTTTGTGTCTCATGTCAGCAGGTGTGATATGTAACTGTGTGTGTGTGTGTGTGTGTGTGTGTGTGTGTGTGTTTCAGAGTGTGCAGCAATAAAAGAGAGAAAGTAAACAGCATGAGGAATCTGTTGACTGAAGCTGGTGTGTGATTGGCAGAGTGTGCAAGTTTACTATTAAAGTGTGTCTTTTGGATCTGCACAAACAAATGCACATCTCCAAACCTCCTCCTCGTTATTGGCAGCAGGATAGCTGCCTGGGCACTGGGACAACGTTTTGTGTGTGTGTGTGTGTGTATCTGAGCTCATCTGTGCTTGTGTGTGTGTGTGAGCGGCGCACGCCTGGCTCAGCGGCTCATTCCAAGATTTTGTTAACCGAGTTGGCTCGCCCTATCACATAGCCACAGAGTGTGCAGTTGCTCCAGCCTCTGTTTCATTTAGTGGCACCCACGCTCTTATCCTCTTGCCATGAAAACACGCAGACACTCGTGCTTTTTTTTTTCTTTCTCTCCACTGCAACAGACATATGAACGCATGCACACGCACACAGCTGAATGAGAGAGTGACAGAGTTAGAGGGTGAGAAAGAGGGAAAAAATAAGAAAGTACCAATTAGGCTCCTGAGACAAATCTGCCAACAGACATTGGAGGCGGAGAGTGTTTGTGTGTGTATGTGTGTGTGTGTGTTAGATAAGGGGGTAAGGGGGCGTTTGACTAGAGCCGCTGTGTCTAACTTTATGTTATTCTTTTGGTTTCATACTTTTATAACCTGCTGAAGTCGCTGGCAATTATCAGGAGCTTGTTGGGGGTTTTTGTATTTGTTTTGTTGACAGTTTTACGCTTGAGTTCCAGGTAAAAATGGGATGTATGTTTGTTCCCTCCATCACTTTAGTACTTGACCTGATACCAACTGCTTATATTTTATGATGTATCTAAAAAAATAGAACTGACAGTTGAATTGAAGACAACAGAGCTCATATAACCAGGTCACATCTGGCTTGGAGTGGTTTCTCACCAAATGTCTCATGGTAAAACTTGTATTTTTTAGGAGAATGTAGCTGATGGTATATCTTTAAAATTACAAAATGCCAGTGTCCTTAACAGATTTCATCAACCAGTACTCATAGATCACTTTTTATCCTTTAGGTCTGTTAATACGATACAACACAATATGATGCACTATGATGTGATACAGTATGCTGTTATTTAGAATATACCTGTCAAACACAACACCATGACCAGTAGTTATGCACGTTGTCTACTCGTGCATTTACCCTAAAGGTTTTTGTTTTTGCATATGAAAATGTTCTGCATCTTGATGCAAAGTGAACCCCCTCTGACCCAGATCTGGATCCGTGCAGATGCGTTGTTTATGATTGGCGGGATGCAGGTCAGTTGAGCCGACGGTCTTTCAGCGCGACCCAGGAAACATTTGCATACAAACTGCTCAAAAACAAAAAAATGTGGCCGTACAGTATGTGGAGCCGTACATCTCAAAACGTGGAAACAGAGCCATTTGAATCTCAAGCCAGCAGCAACACAGTGATGCTGAGTTCGAACTTCTTTTTTTCAACTATAACAGAACAAAATAACTTTTAACATTTGGAGGTGTGCTGGCAACAAGATGTATATCTTGTTTGAGGACTTGACCAAAGCAAAGGCATTGGATGTACAAAACTAATTCACCTTTAGAGTCAATCCAATATGGCTGCCACAGCCAACCAACCTTTATAAAACACAAACTTGGCTATAAATTAGTCAATTTTACAGATATTGTGGTAAAATTAGGTGTAGTTGGAGCTGAGAGTCTTTAACAACACATACTTTGAGCTGATAATTACACAATTTTTGTGTCTAAAATCTCTGTTGGAGTCAACCTTGTTTGTCTGTTAGCAAAATATCTCATGAACCACAAGAGAAATATTAATGAAACTTTCATAAAGTTATCCGTGGATATTTATCTACAACTGATTCAGTTTTGAAGTCAGTCTAATCTAATACAGCCCTGACAGCTAATCAACCTTGGCCAACACAAAAATGGTTGTAACTCAGTCAGTTTTACAAATACTGAGCTAAAATTTGATGTGGTAGTAGCTAAGAGTTATTCACAACACATACCCTGAGCGTCTTATCTCAGGACCTAGCACAATATTTTGCAAGGTATGACCAATACAGCTACAACAACTTCATTTCTCAGCAGAAGATAATCTTTGTCTAAAACGCTCACATGAAGAGTGGTGGGCGATATGTATTCCTTCTAGGAATGCTAGACCTTTAAGCAATGATTAACCAAGATTGTTACTTTCTTACTTCTTACTTACTTTCTTCATGCTGCAAAACAAAAGGCTAGTTTGGCCAAATCTGGACTGACATCATTGGCAACAGCTGCAGGCTGCATGCACTGTGTGTTTCTGCACGCGCGTGTGTAACTGTCGCTGTGTGTGCGCATCTTTGCGTTCGTGCGTTTGCGTCTGTCAAGACGAGGTGACCTGATTGCTCAGCTGAGCAGTGAGGAAAGACCCAGCTTTGTGTCATCAGAGCAGCACCATTAAAAAAAAAAAAGGACGAGAAACGGACCACAATGCACCCCGGTTGGCGGCCCCTCCCTCTTACTGTCTGTGTGTTTTGTTTATGTCTGATGCCTTCTTCCTGCTACACCCCCGCCATGTGCACGCTTACACACAGTGGCACGCCTGACAATGCCAAGGCAGGTTTGGAAATGCAGCTGGCTGCGCGCTGCAGTATCAGCTCCAGATCACACAACCAACAGGCCAAATCCGGTCGAAATGTTCTTTAGCCTTATTGCTGTAAGGACTGAACTGGTTACAGCTGGGCCTTTGTCCTTAGTTCAGATCAAATGTGCCAACAACAAGTTCCATGTGGAGTGAATGCGCCGCTCCATGTTTGACAAAAGAAAAAAAAAACGAGTTTTACACATAGCATCTTGATGTGTGAGTTATTTTTAGTAAACCAGGTCCCACTCGAGGTACCAAGCCTTGCAGAGTTATGATCAATCTCTCCATGAATATAACTCAGTTTAACCAGCTTCAAGTAGCTTCAGTTCTTAGTTTTAGTAAAAGGTGTGTGGTCTCGTCCTTTCCCCCTCCAAGCATGAACACATAAAAAATGCTTTTTCAACACACACACACGAGCAGAAATGGCCTCCGACCCCCCTCGGGCTTCACCTCGGTAGCCATGTGAAGAACTGTGTGTTTGTGAGCAAGGCCTAATAACCTCACTAGGCCTATCTCTCCTCTGCCTGCTCCGTCTTATTACTCCCTGCAACCTTCTTGTTTTTGTCCAGAGGAGGGCAAAGAAACACGATGGGTTTCAAGCAGCACCCTGGAAAGCAGGAGGAGGGAAAGAGGCTGGAAGGAGAGATTTGAGGCTTGAGTATTTCGGGTGAAGGAAGGACACACAGAAAGCAGAGAATAGAGCAGAAGGCGTGGGGGGCAAGAAGGAGTATTGACGAGGCTCAGATAAGTGAAGGATTAGTGGATGTTCAATGAGCCTGGAGCTGCTGCTCCCCCATTCAGCGTAGTGGTGAAGTGGCTCCTCTTAATTAACTGCCAAAATTAAAAAGACATGCTTTCATACATGCACACACAAGGACACAGCATCTGTACTTTTGATCATCTCCATTCAAAACCTTTCATTCTTTCAGTCAGTCAGTGTTTAGTATTATGGACATAAAATTCGGTTTAACCTTCCCTAAAGGTCAGAAAATAATATATTAAAGGAAAAACAGATCCACACAAATTTTTGCCACTTGAACTTTAGCTTCACAAAAATTTTAATTTGTAATAACATGCAAAACATGATGCACAGATGAACACAATCTGACAAAATCCACAACTTTATTATCCCTTAACCTTACATTTTTACATTATTCAGACCCTTATGCAGGCTACATGTGTTTCTGATTGTGTGTTTTGTGTGGCACTGCCTGAGCCCACACACATTAGCGAGGGTCAGGTGTCTGTTTTCATGTCTGAGAGGAAACCCAGAGGCTCAGCTTTCACTGAGGTTCACCTGTCTTGCTCCTCAGAGGTTAAAGTTTACTCTGCTGAGGGGCGAAATGATTTGACTGGGCTTCCTCAGATACACACACATTTAGTCACCTCGTCTCTTTCTTTCACTTTGAGATATTACAAGAATATATCATTTATTTCTTTACAGCTGAGAAAGGTAGACTTAGGTATTACCAACCAACAAAATAACAAATTAGGAGGTAATTTTTCCAGTTAATGAAGTGATCACTGTCCAGACTGTCTCAGAAGATATTTTGAAATCTGGAAGGATAACTTGAAATTCTCAAATTTCTATCAATCCTGACAAGGGAAAATTCTGAAATAACATATCAGGCTGAATTTGTGATTGGAGACTTGGTGTATCTGAAAAAAAAAAAAAGAAACTTGAACCTTTTTTTTTTGATTCTGTCTCCCCCTTTTCCTCCTTTCCAATCTACACATTTTCTTTTCATCTTCACTGTTTCAGTGCAGGAACTAGCCAATGTCTTGGGCCTTTTTCTTCCCCCCTCCTCCTCTTTGCATCCTTGTGTGTATATTCATTACATGCACACATTTCTGCGTTCCTCTCTCTCTCTGTGCCTGTTTGCTGTCCTCGGTCTCTGACTTGCTCTTGGCTAATAGCTTAAAATGTCACAGCAGTTTAATTTCATGGAAACAAGCTGGTTGAAGAAATGACCCAGTGAGCTCTGTGCAGTTTGAGTCGAGTTTTGACATTTTCAGCCTGATGTTCTCATTAAAATGCATTGTTCAGACGTTGTGTAAACACTTTATTGAGAGAGAATAATGGTGTTTTATATGTAAGGTTAATTTAAGATGTAGTGGCATTTTTTTTCCTGCTGCACAGGGGATGGGATGGAAAAAAACAAACACTTTGTATCATTTGTCCTTGTTGTACATTACCCATAATGATTCGATTTTATTTTATTACACTAATTAAAAGAAACAAACTGTGTATAAAAGCATAAAATAGCCAGTTTTGGATTGGGGTACGATATTACCTTGAAATGATGCATTTCGCTTCATTTCCATACATTTTACTTTTCTTTCTCTTAGATATTTCTATCAAAGGGCTGTTTTTTTTCACCTTCTTCTTGTCAAGCCTTTCTTTTCCTGTTTCTGTCAAGCTATCTTTCTGCACTGACAGGTTGACAGCTGTTTTCTTATTTTCTTTCATCAGATAACAAGGGCCTCATGAAAAGTTAGAGCAGTTAAGAGTTTGAACTTTTTACTCCTCAGATGATTAAAGATTAGATTTAAGACTGTCACATTTTGATGTGGGACTTGTAAAAAAAAAAAATTCAAATGGGACAACATGGGCAGGAATTCAAGTTGAAACTGTGTTTTATTTTTCCTGTCTCATTAAACATTAACATGAACTGAACTGTCATATTTGTCATTCTGACCCCCTAATGGCCACTTGTCTGTTTGAAGCTGAACATTTTTTGATCAAAGCTGACTGATGACTCCAAACAGCCACACAGAATAGCCTCCCTAATGTTTGTTTGTGTGTGTGTTTGTGTGCGTTTTGCGCC
>NC_051451.1:15117600-15283139 GCF_001649575.2 Kryptolebias marmoratus
CCCCCCCCCCCCCCCGCTCTCGGTGTGCGTATCGACCAGACTCTGGAATGGAGAAACGCCTGCCCAGCACACACAAAAATCAATGGCTGCTGTTTTCTTCCCTCCAACGGCCTCCTGTTATCTGCAATGAATACAAAGCACATATTGTAGCACACAAGACACTCACGCTCATTCACCTCATTTTTATGTCTCCTCACTGGTTCACCACAGTGGCAGGGGTCACATACAAACCCACAGGATACTTGGGGGTAAATCACTTCTCAGTTGCACTTCATTGAAGGAAGAATGGCTCTTGATTTGCACGGCTGTGTTTGCCATCTCGTCCTCTGTCTCTTAACGCGCCTTGAGTGAGACCGCCGCAGCTGCACCTTTCACCGGATGGTAAAGTTTATTATTTCTCTGTATAAACTCTGTTCTGCGAGCACATCAAACAAGGCAGCAGAGAGTCTGATTGAAATGTCGTTTGTCTTCCGTTGTGTTGAGCAGCATTAGCAAAGTGGCCCACAAGTGTTTACTTAGCCAACGGGGCAGTTCATTTTAGGGATAAGATCAGACCTATTTTCACCACATGTTCCTCCCTCTATCTGTCCCTTTTTTCCCCTTTAACTGTCCCAAACTCTGTCTTCCTCGCTGTCTGTGTCCCCGTCAGGGATTAAAGGTGGTGGGAGGGGGAGAAGGGGGAGGTGGCAGATTAGCGCCGGCCGTCCAGCACGTCCGTCTGTCTGCTGTCAGAAAATAGAATTCATTTGTGTGATCCAGATGCTTACGCTCAGCTCTGTGTGTGTGTGTGTGTTGACGCTCAGTCAGAGGAGAGGATTGGCCGTTGGGTTGGGGGGCAAGGAGGAAGGGGAGGATAAGGGTGTGTTTGATGGTGTAGGGTGGAGGTGCAGGCAAGCTCACATCCGCTATGCAGCTTTTGTACTCACATCAAAGAAAACAGCCATGACCTGATGACAGCGTGCACTGTTTAACCACCATGACACGGTACAGTATAAACAGAAATGAGAGCTGACACATGTACAGAGGACTTAGGTCCTGTTCACACCATATATGGTCACAGGAAACCATTTATCATTTTATTATTTAAAGATGTCCCGTGTGTGCACCTAAATCAACTTTCTGATTAGAGCTTTAAAATCAAACTTTACGAATAAATAGTGAGGTTCAGGATTATTTGTTTGTTTTTAGCAGCCTTTTTATTGACTGAAAACAATTTAATCGTTTGTATTCAAAGCTAACTAATTGCTTTCATAGACCTACTACTGGTTCAAATTATTTATTCTGAAACACGCTTATAATCTAATTTCCAGACAGTAGTTAAAGTATACTCATTGTTTCCCTTGTGGAGGGAAGGCGGAGAGCGCGGGTGGGGGCTGTGCAGGCAGTATTAAGGTTACAGCTCAGGGGAGTTGGGCGAGCTAATGTGGCTGGCTTCTTCATTGATGAATGGACCGTAGTGGAGATCTCGTGGAGGGCTTCAGAGCAGGATACGGAGGGAGGTCTGTGGGGTCCCAGAAGGAAGTACGGCTGGAGTCTGAGAGGGGGACCTGCCATTAATCAAACTCCTTCCACCTGCCATCTCTCCTCTCTGTCTCCTGTCCTTTCTTTATCCTACCTCTTTTGACCCCCCTCCCATTTCTGTGTAACAGTTTTTACTTGTTCCATCCCTCTCTTGTTAGCAGCCTTTGGTATGCACCAGTCTCCCTCTCAAACATCACTTTGCAATGTGCTTAATGCTATTACAAGCCAGTAGCTCAGGCAGTGTGCTCTCAAAAAAAGAAGAGATGGACTCACGCCGGGGTTAAACACGACTTAGTTTCCTTAATTCACTTAAACTCACAAGCTTCTGCTCCCTGCACACTAGCCTCTTAACTTCCTGGTCGGCAGAGCCCTCTAATGCCCGCCTGAGACTTCTATAATGTAAAGCGTTGCTCGTTTTGTCGCTCTGAGGTCAGTAAGAACATTACGAGGTGCTCTGGCCATGTCAGAAGTCTTAGCAGGTGCTTGTATGTGTTTTATTTGCTCACTGTTATTTCTCTCGGCGTCTGGATCAAGTGGGATGATCTCTGTGGGGTAGTGCCATACTTCCTGGGACTTTTGAGAATCGTGGTCCTCAGTATGTCATGTGGAAAGATAACTTGATGAGATTCAGTCACCCTCCCAAAATCCTTCTTTCTAATAAGAAAATGATGAGCACAGTGTAACTCCTACACCAGCAGCTAATTTTGTTGAACTTCTTTTAATTGCTTCTTTTATAGAGCCACTGATTTGGGCAACTAATTGTAGCAAGAGAGAAATTAAACATCTACATCTGTCACTTATCACACCTTTTTTCTCAGTTTATAATTTTTTTTCTTATATCTGAAATGAGCAAAATGTTTCCCAGAGCCCTGTTTACTCCTTTCCAGTTGTTGATACCAAACGCCACCTGCGTTGGTTTCGCCACCTCGGCCTCTCCCACTTCTCACCTCTATTCTTGCATCACCTGGGATCATCAGTAAACAGGCTTTTCACTGGATTTGATGGAATGCCGTGTTTTGATCTGTTTGGATGTGTGTGTGTTCGGGTGGGGCGTTTGCACCTTCAAATGCGGTTGCGTGCTCTGCAGGTGGCAGTGGACAATAGAGTTACAGACAAAGGCAGACTCTCAAGTTTACATGGAAAAGTGTGCAATAGATGGCAAATGTTGCCATCGTGCTTTTTCTTTTCTTTTTTTTTTTTTCTTTTTTCTTTTTTTGACAGGTGCCTGGAGCTCAAACACTGTTTCCTGCCACGCTGTATATCAAACCTGAACACGTGTGTGAAGAAAACTCCATCACCGGAGCGCTTTGGAGCCTCCGTAGAGATATCCTCCTCATCAAAACACTGCCATTATTGTATACATATGGAACTACACGTCTACAACCCCCACCCTGTATTTGATCTGGTGTTTTCAAGAGCATCACTGACTGCGTACCCTTTGAGGATCAAACACGAGATGTACTTCACAGCAGGTGATAAAATAAGGTGATATGGGGATGTTTCCGTAGATGCTGATTAGATATGCTTAAACATATACAATAACACACACGGCAAGTTATCTCCACCTCATTGCACTTCAAACAGCGGAGAGGTGACGAGTGATACTACCTCCCAAACACAGAAACAGCTAAAGGCACTAAGGCGCTTCTGCAGGAGTGCTGGAATCCACTCTAGTGGTGACGTTTTTAGTTTATTAAAAGACTAAACCTCAATCAGCACTTGTGGTCATCAGTTAATCACTTAGCTCATTTTTCTCGAAAAAATGTCAAACATTCAAAGGTCACTGGATGGTGAGAATTTGCTGCTTTGTGCTAAACTGATTTTTTTTTTAAAGCGGTGGCGATTTTATTGTAAAATTTTAAACTATTTGAATGAATCAAAAAAGTTGGGCAGAATGCTGCACAGCTTTTAAATGTCAGCTCTGGTCATTCTAATCACACCTTTTAAAATGCTTTGGGTTTTCTTGTTGTTATAGAGCTGATAGTCTGACAACTATATTAGTACCATTTTCTCACTTCTTTAGAAAAAAACAAAACATTGCTTTGCTAAGGTCGAGACAGAAAGAGTGCCCTCTAGGACTTATTTAAATGCGTCAATTCTTATTAGTCACATAATGCTAGCTGGAAGAAACACATTTAACCAATTTTATCTTGACATTTTTCTTTTGCTTCTTTACTTTAAAAGAAGTGGTTGAAATTTATCACTGACTGGGAAAACTGACTGTAAAAGTCATAATAATAAACTCAGCACTGCAAGTTTTGTGAAATAGAAAGTGTTATAAAATGTTTAAAAACCTGAGGAATTCAAAAGAATAAAATATTTTTTAAAAGTTATGTGTTATGGGGTTCAAATGCATATTTAGTGGCCTGTATTCTGGCTCTGCAGCATAAAATGTCATCCAATGTTACTTGTAGAATTGTGAAGATTTCATCCATATTAAAAGATGCAAGTTACCTAATAACTTGGCTGAAGGAAGCTTTTCTTTCCATTTTATAACTCTTAGCTGTGGAATTTGTCATTCTTTTTGGTTTCTAACTTGGATGGACATGCGGTACATCTTGTGGGACAATCCCAAATACAGTATATTACAAAGTAGATGCAAGAGATTATACTAATACCTTCAGCAAAAGAGTAACAATTTTAAATATTGACCACCAAAATGTATGTATTTTATTTTGACCAGACGAAAAACAAATCATTGCTGGTTCTTGGCTGCATCAACAACACACAGGGTTCATGTTGGTCTAAAATAGTCCTTTTATTTACACCAGGAAGGCAATGCATCACCGTGAAATCAATAAAAGTCATTTGTGAGCAAAGTTAAAAAGAATCAGTTGAGCCTTTCAACTTAAATTGGTGTCTTAATCTTGCTTTCAGTTTTTATTAACACTGTTAATAATAATAAGAAAATATCTACAGAGAAACAGTTGACAGGTTGATCAGCATTAAAAGTAATTAATTTTACTGACCAAAACTCTTGCCGAGCTTAGAAGCCCTGCTGATAGGATATGCTCCCTAAGTGAGGAAAGCTGCCCTTCTTTCCTCATTGTGTTGTTAAAATCAGACTGACTTCATTAATAGTCTGATCTGGATGTAATTAAGAGTGAGCAGAGGGTGGGTTGGCTGGAAGGGAGAAGAAAAGCAGAGAGAAGTTTCTCTGCTTTTTTTCTCACCCTGTTGCCTGTGTGGACGAGTCGGAGAGGGAAAACTCCAGACAGAATCAAGTAAAAGTCAACAAAGAGGGACCCTCAATTTATTTTCCTGCAACAGCTTTTTTTTGAGACAAAAAAAATAGCAAAGACGGTAAACAGTGCGTGAGAAGTTTTGGTTAATTTGTGAGTGATTATAGCCTGCTTGTCTGCCTCTTTGTTTTGTGTGTGCGGATCATCTGAAACACCCCACTTGCACCAGTTTCTTTCTGTCCACGTGTTTACTCGGCACTGGGTGGAAAACATAAATTGGAGACAGAGCGTTCCCCGTCTGAGCAGCTTGGAATAGGGTTTGGACTCGGAAAGCTGGCTTTCCTCTCAGGAAGTGTTGTTCCTCACCACTCTCCATAAACACTGGAAAAGAGACCCAAAGAAAATGTCCCAGACTCACTATTTCCACTGTAAACGTACTGACATACACATATTATACTGCCCCCCTTCCTCTGTTTCTCTCACATGTTTCTCTTCTCTTTCTCGGGTCGAAGGCTGTACATTACAAGTATGGCAGATGGTAAGATCAACAAAGCCAAGTCTGGACGTAGGTAGATCAGCTGCTTTAGCTTTCAATTTTCTGTTATGTTACTTATTTGCCAATTCAAAGTACTTCTCTGGATATATCTTTTACTTATGCACGGAGGCAGACTTTCAAGGCTTATGCAAAGTTCTTTAAGTCCAAAGTTCTTTGTTATGAAACATTTTTTTTTTTTTAGAAATCTTAAAGAAGCTCATAAAAAAGCTAAAGATCAAGATTTCCTTGTTTAAATTGAACCCCTGGGTGGAAATACCATTGTTTCAGCTGAATTACATCTCAGAGCTGTGTAGAAGTTACTCTTTGGTTCTAACAAGTAGCTGGACAGTAGTTCCTCTTGCGTGCAGTTCAGGTTAATACACTTGAGAGGGAAGGGAGGTGGTGGTGGGTTCTCGTTCTATAAATTTGAGTTGTCATGGCATTTTTATCTTATACTGGGGTGTTATTCTGAGTGAATATTATCACCATGCGCTCAAAACCCTAAAACGAGACGTAAAATGTTTGCGGTTTGTTATTGCCGCAGCTTAGATGTGACAACTGGGAGCAGGACTCTGTAATGTATCTCAGACGAGTTCTGTTCTGCAACGTTATTGTAGTTTTTCTTATCGGCAAAGTCTTACAACTACACATGGATCTCTATTTACCCTAAAGATTACAGCAAATTTGCCATGTTTGATGTGCTTTACTGCACAAACAACTACCTTTTGCTGCTAATCTCTGCGCTGTGGTAAAAGGAACCGAGCTTACTTTAGCATTCTTACCTTTGTGTGCATCAGTCTGTAGCGAAGACTGCATGCAGAGTGAAGGAGTGTTGGGGAGACAGAGGTTAGAAACCTCCTTTTTTTATTACATTTCCTCGGCAGAAAAAGGAGGCAAGACGGACACTCCATATCTCCCCACTGCACTAGAAAACTCATCTAAATGGAAAACACATTGTCTTCATTATTTTGCGAGCTGAAAGAACGGGGTTGTCATGGTAACAGCCATCTGAGTGAGCTCAAGCGGGCGGCCAAGGGGTTGTTTTAGGGCCAGAGGAATGGAGAGAGAAAAGAGGAGGAGGAGGAGGAGGAGGAGGAGGAAGAGGGGGTAGGAAGAAGGAGTCTGGAGAGGAGGGGGTAGGCTGGTGGGAGGGGAGGAGAGGGGCTGAGATGGAGGGAAGACAATAAAAATGAAAAAAAAAAAATTGTGGGGTAAAAGAGAGACAGAAAAGAGATGGAGAGAAGATGAGAGGAAAGTTCTTTTTCCACCCGAGCCAGGCAGAGCAAATGGCCAGTTAGTGGTTCTCAGAGAGCAGTTCAGAGGCCCTTATTAATTTCAAGGGGCAGAAAGATGGTAGATTTACCATCTCAGGAAATCTCCTCCAACTGTGCTTCACCGCAGCCACGGTGGTGCGAGCCTCTGTGCTTTAGCCCGCAAATGCATCAGAGTACATGTTATGGCAGAGGACGAGCGTTCTTTGTTGAGTGGGTACTTTTGGTAAAGGGTCTAACAAACTCTGCTGCGATCTCCAGCTGCCTCTGCTCAGCTCCGGCACTGATCGACAACCTGCCTGCTTCCGTCTTTATTAGGTGCTTGCGCCCTGGCAACAGCAAGCCCAACAATAACACACTTAATCAAATATTTAGCCCTTTCCGAATTGACGACATGCACCCAGGACGTGGCAAATAAAACCAAGTGCCAGGGCGGTGTTTAATCCTGCCCTTCTCCTCTTCAACTTCATTTCACACTTTTTCTCGAAATGATAGATGGATTTCCACCATGCTGCTGTCAGTTTAACATCAACAAGGATTATGGTTGTTGTCACAGAGAAAAAGAACTAAGATGATTGTTTATTTAAGTTGCCTTCTGCGTTTCTGTTATATATCGCCAGTGGCGTTGATGTGACTGAGAGCCCTGACAGAACATCATTATGGCAGCCATCAGGCGATTAGGAAAATTAAAGTAATTGCTTAAGTCTTTATCGTGTAAGTACTTCCCCTGGAGTGTTTAGCGTAGTTTTAACACCCATTAGGATTTGACATCCAACCTCGTGTGTCTTCAGAGGAGTCGTGGGATTATCATTGATATTTGGGGTTTGAAGATTAAGTGAAACTGAGAAACCAAAGTACTTGCAGATTAGATTTATTTTCTGCAATTAAAACCAGCAAAGTTCTGTGAAAACCGTGCTCCAGAGGTATCTGCAGTGCATTGCACAATGTTAGTCTGCAGCGTTTCCCTGCAGCCGAATAAGGGGAAGTATTTTCTTAAGGAGAACATCCAGATCTGCTGAAGGTAAACATGAAAAAGCTGTCAGATTTTTTTTTTTTCTTTCTTTGCTTTTCTACCACCGTTTTTCTGCAGATGTGAAACCGTGATCAATGAAAGCACGGATGCTGTGGCTTTTGATTGACCAGCATTTAGGGTAAGAGATGTCCTGCTGCTGCGTTCTGCCCGGCCGACTGACCGGCCAGCTGTGTGGCCGCCTGTAGGTCTTAGTGATTCATGTCACACTGTAATTGGTTTACCTGCTCCCTGTGTGTCTGCGCTCTGAGAGGACCAAAACAAATTACCCAAGGATGACCTCTCACCGTCTCCCTCCTGCTCTGCAACCACTCCCCCCCCCTCCTATCTCCCTCTGCTTGTCTCACCCTCCGCCTCCTGCTACACGCAATATGTTGCGTGACTGTCATTTCTCCCATTCTCCTCGTCTCAGGTTCGCCCCGCCCTCCTTCTGCACACCTCAGATCTCTCAAGCTGAGCCACACTATAGTAATATTTGATAGTAAAAGCAAACTGCGGCACGCTCGCACACATTAAAGCCTCCTGAGGTTCCCGAACGTGTGCGCCGATGTCTGACTGCTGTGTCAAACATCACCGTGACACGTTACGCACACATGCATGCATAAAGATAAGCTGATAAAATGGACGTGGGATCACAAAAATAAATACTTACACGCTATTGGAGTGCTTTCAAGAGTGTTTTGTAAAAGCTGCAGTGAAGCACATTAGCCTTTCTGTGCTGTTTTTTATTTTTTGTTTTTTTTTTGTTTTGTGCTTGCTGTGCCAGATAATACCGGTGCGGTTTGTTCCTTCGGTGAATAAATCTGTTGCTCTGTGTACACCATTAGGCTGTTTTCTTTTCACAGCAAGCAGATGTTTTGTCTTCTTTGCCACTCATACTCTTGCTCTCACACAGTGGTGAATAAAAACTCAGCGGAGCAAGATGAATGAGTGCAGCATTCTCCCGTGTACCTGCGTAGGAAGGTCTCTCAAAGGTTACCATGCTGTTTCTGTTAAAATCTCCTGTCAATGGGTTTTCAGGAGCCTAAAATCATGATTTGTTTGTGTTTGTTGCATCGCTGGCTACTCAGTCCGCTTTGATATAGCAGGATCTAGTGAATGAACTATCAAACATCAGTTTAGTCCCGCATTTCGTAAGAAAAACTTTATGTCCTCTGCTCAAAAAGTCGGCTCAGAAAATTTAGTGATTTAGGATATGGGCTTCTCTTCCTTGTGTTGGTGCTATATGTGGTCCGTCAGCTTCATTCTGCTGTGAAAAAGACAAAAGTCGATGTGAACTAGAAGCACTCAGGGAGCCCAAACCTCCGCCAGGGCCATAGCGTCGTTCAAAAATAGTCCGATGCAGATCATGATTTCAGTCGCAATCCAAAATTTTATCAGTTGTTTCTTGTTACAAGCCTGACTTCTCCTGAAAATTTTATCAAAATACTTTCATTAGTTTTTTTTAGTAATCTTGCAAAAAGCAAACAAACCACCTAACACTGCTGAAAACATAACCGTGGATAATAGGTACCTGCTTTGTATTTCAGTAAAGCTAAGCCATTGTTGTGTTTCTTGCTTCTTCCTATTAAAACATAAAATGTGGTATTTTCTAAGATTTGAATTTTTGGATGAAGTGCTTCAAAACAGCTTGAAACTGTAATCTTTATTTTCATTTTGTATGCATTTCTTCAAAAACAATGCACTCACATTGTTCATATTTCAATAAAAGAAGGCTACTATACGATGCAAAACATTCTTTAAGATAAGTGCTGTATTTTTTTATTTGTCACCCATCTGTAGATAATATCACAAAACATAAAACATGTACATATATGCACTGTTAGAACGATTTAACGGTGCTGAAAGGGCTTGCAAAGTGTTTTGAATTTTGGGAAATTGTAAAAATCCTTGGATAATTATACAAAATATTTAGTTTTTGTAATTAAAACAGAAGTAATGTATCATAGAAAAATATAATTCTATTAGAATATATATATATTTACTCATATGATGACATAATAACTCAAATTATTTATTTGGTGAAATGAATAAGTAAACCAGTCTTAGTTGGGATATAATTGCCATCATCTTACTTTAGAAACTGATTTTTAAATGAAGTTAAAAAGTATGTTCTTCTGTACGAGTGTCAAACAAAACAACAAATCTTTCTGTGATCAGATGTTTGCATTTGAACTCGTTTTATTGACAGTTATTTGTCAAAAACTACTGTTGAATTGTTTGTTGTAATAATATTTTTTCCATCTGTTTGACATTTCTCTTACCTGTCAAGTGATAAAACATCCAAAGACTTCATTCATGTCATTTTATTGCTGCCATGTGTTGTTGATCAGTATTGTGATAACTGAAGAAGTTGGGTCATGATTGTTTTCCGTCACCTCTAAAACCTTTAAGAAATTCATCTTTGCTCAGCTGTCTAATAACCTTTTAGCTGCCTGTCCTTGAAGAAAACGGCATGTTTTTGTGTGTTATTTCACACTGTTTTTGACATGATTTTTAATTGGAAATGAGTAAGAGCAGCCTTTTTATGTTTAATTAGATTTGTCCAATAAAAGATCAGCGGGAGGAAAAGAGGAGCTGCTGCATCGTGGAACGTTTGCTCTCATCAAGTGCTACGCAGTCGTGCTGGTTGCCTTTTTTTTTTTTATATAAGAAATGTGTTTTTAGTGTCAAAGACAAGGAGAGTAGAGGGCAGGCTGGCACAGATATATTTTTGCTCTCCCTAATGACACCAATACCATTTCATGGCTTAGTGAGCAGATTGAATCACACTCTGTCTTTGTAAGTCTCACTCTCTGCCCCCTGTCTCTCTGTTTCTCTTTGCTGCACTCACTTCATCTCTCTGTCCTCTCACCAAGTATCACGCGCGCGCTCATATGCCACCGTCCGTCAGTGGGCTACACTCGCCCCTGGTGGATGTTGTTTAATTGCATGTGGGTCAGCAGTTTGTCAGTGCTGAAACCGAAGGACATGGAATTTGTCAGTTTACCCGTTCAGCAGCCACAGGGGGCGGTGTGTGAGCTAACAGCTCTGCTGGAGTCGGGCCCATAAGGTTAGCTTTACACAAGCCTGTCAGACTGCCCTGTCAATCACAGTCCTCTCCTCTGATATACTATCATCTCTTCTCACGTAGTCTCCAACTGAATAAGACTGATGAGATTCCATTTAATAAACCTTCTGAGGCGTGCTGAGACGGCTCGTCGTGTTGGGTTGTCGTCTTGAAAAAAAAACAGCCCTGTGTTCTCACGTACTAAATCTTGTGCATCGCAAGCGATAGAAATCTTGCCTTTCACGACAGCGGAAAATCGTATGTGGCACAGGACATACAATCCTCCCCAGCTGGTATTTATAGTCTTCAGCAACTGGAACGTTCTGTGGAGTAAGGAGTTCATTCATTCATCATGTGATGCTCAAGCTTTATTCTGCTCACAGATGACCTGATTTTCTGTCTCATGGCGAGATTATATATATATGGCTCCTCCCTCATAGTTCATGCGAAACAGTAAAAACAAAGACATGGTCACCTACATGAGAGCACAAACAAATCACAATACTGCTGTCTGGGTAGTTGGGATTCCAAGTTGCACTAGGACAAAATATGTGCGGGTTTATTACTTTGTCCAAATACTGCCCATGTGTACATTTTAAGCATGGACACTCTTAGAATCTGGTGGGCGGTAGGTGTTGTGGCAAAAAAAAGCACCCTGACTCCAAAAGCACCATTAGGAGACAACTTGGCATGCCACTACCAGTAGCGGGTGTAAAAACAAATAAAAATAAAAGTTGAATACAGCCATTCTAACTCGACTTTAAATATTGCCCATCCCTACCAAAACAAAGACGCTAACACAAAGTTTAGACAAAGTACACTTGTATCGTGGTGAACTTTTACAGTTGTTTTACTGACTCAATTAGCTTCATGAAGAAAGGATCCAACTAATCTGTATTTAGGTGGTAAAAATGTACCCAAGCTGCCTACATGACTCATTTACCCAATCGAACCCTAGCTTTCTTCCACAAAAGCAACAGTCTGTCAACGTAGTTGACTTGATGTTGCTACGGTTGCTGGTTTTTGGTTGCATGTATTCCTTGTAAATGATTTATCTTAAATCCTTCAAAAGCCTTTAGGATTTAAAACCATAATGGCAACATGCTGATAACTCATCATCTCAGTCATTTGTTTCTCTCAAATTTTGAAGAAACTTTCTTGAATATAAAAGTTGTGTTAAAATTATTGCATTTTTTCCACACACCTTTGTGTTATTGGTTTTAAACGAAGTGGGGGAAAAAAAGCTACTTCGCGCTTGCTTTTTGTTATTAAAAAAAATGCAGATTTGGAGGCATCAGCTTCAAGCAGCACAAAACACTCAAAGTGTATCTTGATCACAATGTCAATGTATGCAATCTCAATAACTGCAATAAATCATATTCTATTATATTCCAAGGGCCAAACATTCATATTTTGTATCTTTAATAGTTTTGGACAATCAGATGACCTCTCCCTATCACAGATGCCCACACTCAGTTTAGATGGCCAGGATGATAATGTAAACACAGAATGTTGTGAAGGCAAAAGAAAAAAGAGAAATATTGGTTCACCTAAGATTCAACAATAATATCCCAATAAGACATTTTGTAAATAGTGTGTAATCATCATGGATCTTGAGCTTTTCCTTAAAGCTTGAGTAAGTAGGATGTGGTGTCATCTAGACGCCAAAGTATCAAACTGCAACCAACTGAAACTCGTTAGACTGTCGGATGAAAAAACGGTGTCTAAAACGAGCTTAAAAAGCTTTTTTTTTCGGCCACTGTTTGCTTTGTGTGTTTTGGGCTACTGGAGAAACATGATGTTGCAACATGGTGCGCTGCAAAGGGAAGGACCTGCACCTTTTTATAAATGGTAAATGAGACAATGGATTATAATGATGATGTAATAAAAACACAGTAATTCTTATATTTAATGGCTTGCAGCCCTAATATACTATGTGTGCTCTACTTAACTTAACCTTCCAATGCACTGCCCTGATAAAGTTTATAATATTACAGTGTTTCAATATTATGCATTTTCATTCTGAATGAGCCGAATCAGCTGAGATCCTTTCACTTTTTCCTGATCTCACACATTGAGTGTTGAAATAATCGTCTGTTCCCAGGAGGCGTATCTCATGGTGCATACCTGCAATACTCCACAACCGACGCTCCATATTTATAGACGGCAACAGAACGGCTCGTATATCCCCACATCACAGCTGTTTGCATTGCAGTGTTGGGTGTCACATAGCTGCCCGCTGCTCCTGTGGTTGTCACATTAAAACAGAAGATAAACAAACTGCACTATTTAGGGCTATTCATTTATTTATTTATTTATTTTTCGTACCCCGCCCCTGGGATAAGTCATTTCACATTTTTATTGAGGCTGGTGGTTGTGGTGTTGTGCAGAGGGTTGAGTTTTATAAAGCCCAGAGGGAGCAATATGACTAATAGTTGGCTTTGCTCGGAGGGAAAAGAAGAGCAGGAAAGATTAGTGGAGGAGAGGATTAACAGAGTCTACAAAATAAGTCACAATAAAAAAATACAGACTAAGGTATGACGGCGAAAGTAGGTTTGGAGACTATGAAGATGAGGTGGCTGTGGACAGAGAGAAGCGGACTTGGGGAAAATAAAAGGTAAAAAAGGGAGCACCTGGCTGTTGGAGTTTGCTAATAGAGATAATAGAGATGGCTGATGGCTTTTTGCAGACATACTTAAAGCAGTGAATGTGGGAGGGAAGGAGAGACTGAGGCCGGCACAGCTGAGTGGTGTTGATTGGCCTGTTTGAAAACACATGAACTGCAGACGGTGAGGGAGAGCAGCCCCTGCGCGCTGGGATAAAGTGTCGCTCTGTGCCGTGCCACGCTTCAGCCCAAACCACATTAGAGCAAATGAATCCATTCCACCTCCTGTTATGGCAGCTCCCACTCGGGGCCCCGGGAAGGAGGAGGAGGAGGGGAGTAGAAAGGAGGGGAGCAAGAGTGGCAGGAGGGTTGAGATGTGAGGGATGAGGAGAGGAAAATGATAGAACAGAAAATGGAAGGTGGTGTAAGAGACGTCGCATGCTGGGTGGCTCTAATGATGTCTGAGGGCTATGGAAGAGGAGAGCAAAAAGCACATATAGCAGTGTGGGGGGTGGGGAGGGGAATCTGTGGTCGTATAACTGAAGATGATGAGGAGAGAGGATTCTCTGCTGTGTCCAGAGAGCAGAAATGATAGTTTCTCTCTTTTTCTTAATGAAGCTGATCTCCGGCCAAACTTTGCTGCAATTGCTTTTTCATGTTGTTCAGCAGTATCGTCTCCACTTTATGGTCTGCAAAGCCTGAGCTTTTAAAGACGGAGCATTAAAACATCACCTCTTCCATTTTTCTGTGTAATAATATCTTATTATGAGCTGAAAGTCTCTCCTGTATGGAATAAAGTTCCTCCCTCAAGGCCCTTTTTGAAATCCATTCAAACCACAACTTTAAAAAATTTAATCAACAAGTCCAAGATAACAGCTACGGTATGTTAGCCTTGAAACGCAGCGCTCACGTGTTTCTGCAGGACATGTCGTTGTTAATGGGGTGAATTTGTTTTCATTGTCAAAACAACTGTACTTACGGAATCAAACTAAGTATAAAGGCATGTTACCTTTATATTTTAATTTTCATAACTAAGAAACAAAAAGAGCTTCCTTTTACAATTCTACAGTGTAAGTATCTTCATGCTTTTTTTTTTCAAAACATAATTATGATTAAATACTCAAAAAGTAATTTCAAATGATTAGCAAGACTGCATAAGTCTGGTTTCTATTCACTAGTGAAGCAAAATGAAACGTTATGATAAAAGGGGACCAGACACTATGAAATTAACTGGTTTAAAGCAAAGGAAAATTGGCCCAATTACTCAATAGAAGGTGACGACTTTGTTTCTTGTAATTTTAACTCATTTAGAAATTAAGTTTCTAATACTCAAAATAAAGCCTTGAAGAAAAAAAATAAAATGATGTAAACAGTCATGCAAGGAAAACAAAGAGAGCTCTTTGATAAGAATTACTTTAATCTCTAGGAATATCTGACATCTTATATCAGGTAGATCACCTGTCAGGTATGTGAGTTTACTTTATGCAGAATTAAATCAAAACAGCTGGTGAGTCAAATTGTTTAAACTTAGCCTGGGTGGACGCAAGCTAAAAACAAATTCCACCTCAAAATAATGTGTGCATTTTTTTTTTTTTCATGTGTTGATGTCTTTTTAAATATATCATTTTTGCAGTTTGTGTACATTTTATTTTTGCATGTGCAGCTTCTGAGCCTGGCTACAATCCTTGTTGACTTTAAAGATGTCATGTTATGATTTCGATTTATATTTCCCATTTTTAAAAAATATATTCTATTTTCAAGGTATTTAAACATGTTACAAAGGCCAAAGATCTACCTGAAAAGAAGTTTTTTTTTTGCCAGCAACAAAGAATCTGTTCCTAAACTGCTGGAAACCCTTTAGTTTAAGTAGCCATCTTTCTTCAGTTCTTATCTACCTCATCATGTACACATCATATACGCATCAATTTCACAATTAAGCTCTGCCATTGCTCCTGTTGTCGATCTACTCGTGCATGTGCAGAATAGCCACTGACTGACTGCAACCGTAGTGTGCATGTGCAAACATTTCCACTTCAGGTAGATTGTATTATTTCCCGTTAAACAAGGCCGGGAGTTTTGAAAAAAATAACAAAAAAAACTTCCACTCTGAGGCTTGGAATCCAATCGCTGTTGTTGTGTAGAGGAGCAGACGGAACGCAACAGAGTTGTTTTGATTCCACTTAAAAACGGTGTTCTGTAAACTGGTTGCAAAAGAAATGATCGAGATCACTTTGCACTTGTTTAAATAGCTAATTTCAATATGTAGTGATAACTGCTCGTGTCCCAACTTGCTTGTCTTGGTGCTGATAGCAACCGGCTTGGGTGTAACCCTCAGCGACAGAGCTCATTCTTAAAGCAGGCTGCACTCGACAAAGGTAGAAGTCATTTGTCTGAAATGAGAAATCACTCACGCTGCGAGTCATCCCAGACCAAGTGTGTGTTGCTGATAATAATGAGATAATTTCAACACTCGCTTTTTTTTGTTGTTTTCCTCTGTCTCCTTCCCTCATCGAGCCTGGTCCTTCTTGCCCTCCTCCTGCCATACTTCAGTGCCTTTCATATTACTGTGCTTTTGTTTCAGCGCGCTTATTTCTTGCCCCGCTTCCCCCTGCTTGTTTTGCTCAGAGAAGAGGGAGGGAGGGGAACAAAGACAGCAAGAAAAGGAGACAGACGCCTCCTTGGATGTTGGTATTACTTGTGGTTTGTTACCCTTCTCTGATTCATAGCTGCATCCTCCCACTGCTGTTTAAAAGGGGAAGTTGCAATGTGCACATCATAATTGGATGTGTAATCCTTTCCTTTGCACCTCTGGTGAGCAGTGCCGAGTGTTAGAAAGACAATAAAGACTTAACAGGTCTCTCTTTGTTGTTTGCATGCCGAAACAACAACCGAGTAAGCCTAAAAAGTCAGACAAAACAGTCTGTACAAATGCAACAAAACACAATTTCCAGCGCAGTTTTACACTTGATGAAAACAGAAGACGGAGATAAAACATTTGACTTTGCCTCCTATGATCAAATGGGAAGAGGTTTTGTTTCATTTTGACAGCAGACAAGGGTGAAGATGAAGAGTTCAGCTCTGTTTCCACTCAAGCATAATTTGTTACGCAACACATTTTCCCCCCTGAACAAGGGTGTGCCGCTGGAGTGTCTGTCTGCCCGAACAGTCAGCCCATCAGGTGGATTGACTTCTTATCTGAGTTACAATGCCCCGGTCGGCCACTTCCACCTCACTCTTTCTCCTCGCGGAACCCGAGGGCTTGTATTTGCATCGACTAACAAAGGCTCTTGGCATGTTTATGGGAGCGGAGGTGCACGCTGGATTGTGCAAAAAGAATAACAAGGTACGAGCAAAAGGAAGAAAACAAAATTTGTGTCAAAGACGCCGCTGTTACCAACCCTCCACCTCCTTCCTTGTTTTTCAGTGTTGGCTTCAATGTGTAGGGACAGCAGGAAGGGGAGTTGCAGGGGAAACAGTTAATCAATAGCCACAAGGTCAGACGGCCAGCGGCAGGCTGGAGTGTGCCCTGTTAGCGTTCTGTGAAGCAGCCTGGCTGCTGAATGGGATTTGTAGCACTTGTCAGGGCTTAAAGGAGCCCTTTCTGGACCACTTGTTCCAGGTGGAGTGTGTGAAAGAGACATGTTGGTTAGCAGCAGGAGAGGGAGACATCTGCTGGATGTTGGGAGACATAGCAGCACAGCGGAATTAGGCCACCCAAAGTTATGAACCTGTTATGCACAGTTAGTCTGGCTCTGTGCCCCGCTATATGCAAATGTGGCAGTTTAATTTTTGGTACTTTATAGAGCAAGGCATCTCTCTGTGTATAAGCTGATAAGTGATAAGTGGCTGACAACATTTACTCGAGAATTCCTCTTTATTCGTGTGCGCGGTGTGTTTGCTCATGTTTAAGACTTTAAGTGCACTCCAGGTAATTCTACTCTGGTAATGCTTAAAGCTGAGAGGATTAGTAATACAGCCTTATTTTCAAAGTGTTCCTTTGAAGTTTTACCTTTTTGCTTTTTATCAAAGGAATAGGATTCAAGCTTTTGGGTTTACATGCTCTTTAAATGAATGCATGCGTTAAAAAACAGAAAGATTGTGCATATATACAGCACTGAATCAAAGATAAGCACACCAGACTCACCGGCGAAGCACAGCGCTTCTGTTGTATTGGCTTTTTTTTTTTTTTTTTAAACTCTGTCTCTCTCAGCGGGGAATCTTGGGGGAGCCTTTATCAGCTCTGAGCAGCTTTCTGGAGCCCTGCCCCCACCCCCCACCTGTGGTTCCTCAGTTGGCCTTTTGTGTGGAGGAATGTGGGATGGACCGAGGCCGATGGAGATAAACTCCGAGGGATGGCGAAGGAAGGAGGCCTTGCTGGCAAAACCAGGACAATATCTATTAACCCGGAGTGAATCTATCCGTGTGAGACGTTGTAAGCGTGAAGCAGAGATTGTTCCTGTTGTTGCTGCTCGCTGCCGGATCTGAACAAAATATGCACAGACAGAAAGTGATGTTATAAAGCCGAACCTTATCTTTTCCTTTAAGATGTTGGCACAAAGTAATAGTGTATGTCACTTTGATAACCTTGAATATGACATATGCTTTTTTTTAAAAACTGAGATAACAGCTGTCCTTTCTTTGCTGCAGTGAGATTGTGCTTCCTCCGGCAGCAAAAGCAGCAAACTTTTCTGTGTTTCATTATGTTTCCGTTTGCTGCTAACAGTGCTGCTGTGGTTCATCTCACCGTCTTGCCAAAAATAAGTGCTTAAGGCACTTTAGGTTCTTCAGAGAGTTGGTTCATAAACAAGCTTGCTTCTCTGTTCGAACATTTGTCAAGCTGCTAAAATGCTGTTTGAACTTTACAGACCTGACAGTTCTAACAGGTGTACCCCTTCTTCTCTCTTTTTTTTCTTTTACAGAGTACAAAACAAAAACCCTTTTAATGGAGTCCCGGTAGAGGCATCAAGATGAACACGTTACCATCGATGGACCGGCACATCCAGCAGACCAACGACAGGCTGCAGTGCATCAAACAGGTGTGCACAAAGACCCGTGTGTAGGAGTCCTGCTTCTTTAGCTTGATTTTACTGCAGCACAAACGTGGATTTAGGATAAAAGCACTTTCCTACATTACATTACCCCCCTCTCTGCACCTTATATGGGCATGAGTTTGTCTGACCATCAGCTGCAGTTGCCCAGATCATGTTGCACGGGGTCGCAGAGGGAGGCAAATCTGGCAGTGAGCACGAGAATAGACTTCAAAGCAGCAAAACAAACCGTCTCTTTTTTTCCCCCTGCACTCCTCGTCAAGCATTCCCTGACATCATGTTCCTGACTCTTGACGTTTGCCAGCGCTTGTTTGGTTTTGCTGAATTTCTTCCCTGACTGTCAGCTTCACGGAAAGACATACAGACAGACTTAACCCAGGGCTACCGCCTCTGCTTGTGATTAATAGTCTGTAGAACTCATAGACTGCTTGACTAGCTAGCTGGCTGTTGGCATATTTGTTTATGATATGTGGGTGTGATCCTTTATATCTCCCAACATCCATGTGACACCATGCCTTTGAATAAATTAGCAAATGATGAAGCTTTCAGCTCGAGATTATGATGTGATGCATCCCTTCTCGGTTTCCACTGTTCCCACCTAAATTCCACCATAATAACCTCTTTTCTGAACCGATTTCCATCACTTGAACTCGTTTACTTTCAGTAAAATCATCTATTCACATCTCAAAAGGGGCCTTATTTTCCTGCCAGTCTTTTTTTTTTTCAAATTGAGAAAATGTGATGATGCAACCCATTTCACAAAACCTTGTTATTTTAGGGGGGTTTGTGGCATTGCTAAGCCCTATTTAGGTGTATATAAAAAAGTCTAGCCTAATAAATGTTTTGATTCCAGTTTATCTCCTCCTGAGCTCTTGATTTTAAAGAACTCATTGTAAAGCAGACTTCAAAGAGACTCTGTTAGTCGGTGGAGCTCTGAGCTTGTTGCGACTCTGTCAGAAGGATGTTGTTTTGGTTTGGGGAAAGTCGCTGGCGCGGAGCCAAGCGTTTCGCAGCTCTTCGTGCACACCGGTAAATGTTAGCCAGCCAAATCTGAGACTGGCCTGGAACGGAGGTAAATCATCTTGTGGAGGGCAGTTTGTCAATTGTCTGGCTCTTTGACCATCAGTAATAACAACAGGAACAACTCCGCCCTCATCCTCACGCCAGACTATAGGTTGTCGGACAGAGTCGGTGGCGAGTGCTGCAGCAGAAGGAGATGGGAGTTCAGATCTGGACTGACAGCCCCGGCTGGGCTATGTCTGATTCCTCTCACTCTAGAGGCCAATATGCCCTCTCCCCCCCAATCAAGCAGCAAAAGTGCCAGATCATATTACTCATCTAGAACTGGCTCTCCTCCTTCCTCTTCCTCAACAAAGGCATCTCTCACTCTCAGTACTTTTCTTTTTATCACTCAAGTCGTTTGAGAGTCTGCAACTAACTCTATAATATCTTCTCATCACAAAAGATGAGTCACTCAAGGCCTCTCTTGAAGCCAATGATATTGCCTCTTGAATCATTTTTTTTTCTAGGGAAGGCAACCATGTCTGACATTGCAACGAAGTGCTGTTTTTTTGTGGTTGCACATTGTCAAAAAAGCCACCTTTACAAAAAAAAAAACGCTCATCTCGGCTGCCCCCTTAAAGACAATAGTTTTACCCCCTCTGCAGGGAAACACAAAGCAAGACGCCTCAGCTCTAGATAGGAAGAATAAATGCTTTCAAGTGGGCTCAATCTCGCCGAGTGAGCAAGCCACAGCTCTGCGCCATCTCAGAGCTATTAACCTCCTGAGAAGTGAAGAAAGGAAGCCCACTTTTAAAACCGCTTATTGTGTCCTGCCAGCCTCGGTAGCCCTCAAACACTGGGAAGAAAAGACTCAACTGTTTCAGGCCTCAGTGAACAAGCGAGAGAGACAGACAGAGACTGAAAGAGATTAGACAACACACCAACGGCTCGTACTGAGTCTGCACACATAGCTGCCAGGACCGAGGTTGTTTTCTTTGTGAGCGGCCAAGTCAGTCAGCGGACCTCTGGTGCCGAAGCTCTGTAACGCTGTGAATGAGGCACGAGAAAGAAGATTGGAGGGAACGATTTGGTTAGCTGTGTTGGGTCATGGAGGCGAGCGATGGGTGTTGCCAAGAGAGATTAACCAGAAACACTGGCATCATTGTTGATATGGGTGTGATCTTCTTCCCACAATGCAGCAGAGCCCTGAGTGGGCGTACATCGGAAAGAGTCAAGGTCCTCACAGGGTTGTGCAGAAACACAAGGCATTAAATCAAGGCAGTTTGGAAGGAGAGCGCAAGGCTGCAAAGCGATTTGGTTTCAGCGTTTTTCCAATTTGTACTAAAAAGTGAGAAAAGAATAACACTTATCCCCATTGTTTCTGAAGGCGGACTCCTCTCTGTCTGTTTGCACAGCACTTACAGAACCCGGCCAACTTCCACTCAGCTGCCACGGAGCTGCTCGACTGGTGCGGAGATCCCCGGGCCTTCCAGCGACCATTCGAGCAAAGTCTCATGGGATGTCTGACGGTATGAAAACACTAATTATGGTTTTGGTTGAATTTTTTCAGGTATTTTTTTTAGGCGATGTGAGCAAAACAATAATTAGTTTGTACATACTTTGAAAAACAAAAAAGGACAGGTTGATGTGCCCACTTTTTTTTAAGAATAAAAACAAATCTATGTCGAATATGGTTAAATTAAAATTTCATTTCCATGCAAATAATATAAAAGCCAAAGAGCAGATTTGTAACAGGTTGTGGGTTAACGCCTTCAAGCAAAGAATTAAACATTTTCCTTGTTTGCTACTAATATCAGTCTTTGAAAACTTGTAAGGGCATTGTTACCACCTCACGTGAGCAAACAGATAAATGCTTGTTAATGAACGAATCACAATAAAAGCTTCTTAAAGGGTGATAAAGAGCTATACAATGGGGCCCACCGCTGAGATCCGGCTCAGCATGGGGGTCTCTCTCCATCAGCTAAATTGTTTCATTAGACTCACAGAGCAAACTGCTGCTTATCTGGTAAATTACTGCACGTAACAAGTCTGCATTCTTTCTAGGATTTTACTTTGTGGTGAATTCCGATTTTGAAAGTGGCAGGTTATCACGGTAACCAAAATGGCTCCAAAGGCAATAAACATGCAGAACATCTTTAGTTGTATTTGTAGCCTTATGTGGCCACTTTAACAAGCTGGTAGAATTAAACCACAAAACAGTTTTTTATTATTTTCTCTATGAGTGGCCCACTAACCTCCCTGCAACACTGTTTTCATATTGACTGGAATATGGGCCGGGGTGTACATCCTCTGAGGGAGATTAGGCTGAAAAAGGCTTATGAGGTGAAACACTGTTAAATCCATGTTAAATCTATGCTAGCCCTTGTAGCTGGCTGCCTGCCTGCCTTGTGCAAACTCCGGGCCCGACTCGCTCACTCACGCAGCAAATTGAACGATTGACAGCAACAGGGTTTGACCGTTTTTCAGGATGGTTTGCATAATACAGTTTGGCTGAATAGATTATGTTTTCCATGCTGATGGCTCCTAAACAGCTCCAGATGAATGCAACACGACCGCACAGGACGTGTAAAATTATTTATTCTCATCTCAACTCCGGTCTAATAAATCCAGTTATTGACATGAGTTTCCCTGACTTGCATTCAGTCATAAAGTAGCCATGCTATTTGTGAAAGAGAGCGTTTAATAAAGTCTGAATTTGTTAATTAATTACAGGTCAGTGGGAGCAGACGAAAACAAGAGGTGGTTTTCTTCTAATATTGATTTACTCTTTACATTCCTCAGCATCCTCTGGAATATTATTTGACCGCCACCTAAAGCGAGATGTGACAATGTGATTGCCCATGTCTTTGTGTGTTTGTCTGTAGCGTTAGCAAAATATCTCATGAAACAGTGAATGGATTTTAATGAAGCTCCCAGAAAGTAATCATTGGATGTACATCTACAATTGATGGCCATCACAGTGAACTAAACTTAGGAACCACAAATATGGCTACAACCCTATAAGTTGTACAGATATTGATCTAATATTTAGTGTGGTAGTAGCTGAGAGTCATTCACAACACATGAATGAGCTGTACACGATGTTAGTGTCAACACTGTCTGTTTGTTAGCAAACTATCTCATGAACCACTGGACAAGTCTAAGTGAAACTCTCAGAAAGTAATCACTGGCTGTACATCAAAAAACTGATTAACATTTGGAGTCAACCAAATTAAAGATGGCCACCACAGCTAATCAACCTTGGCTAACAGAAAAATGGCTCTAACACAGTCAGTTTTACAGACACGGAGCTAAATCCTCGGCTCAGTTTTGATGCATCCCATTTCGAATCGTTTCCACATTTTCTTTACCTGTTTGAATATTTGATCTTGCTACCTTTTTGCCCCGTGACACACTCTTTGTTTTGGTGGAGCCAGAAGGGACTTGTTTTGACTTTAACCTTGCAGAAACTCTGCTGTGACTTTGTGCAGGGCGACTGTGGTTTTGGCTCCAACACCTCTCTTGGAAGAGTACGCATCTATTTCACCTTTCCTAACTAGGAATCACTGGACCAATTCAGAACACAGACTCCATATTAATCTCAGTTTGTCTGTGTATGTGCATGTATGTTCGTGCTGTTTGTGTCTCTCAGGGAAAAAGTGAAAGTAAACCTGGCTGAAGAGTATGAAAACAGCTCAAAAGGATTGTCTAGATGTGGGATAAATGTTGATTTACAGCTGTTATCATTAAATAAGGTCCAGAAGAATGTACTGTATTCAGTTTAAGATGGACTTAAAGAGCTTATGCTTATGATTTATTGCTCTTTCTGCAGGTGGTGAGTCGTGTCGCTGCTCAGCAGGGGTTTGACTTGGACCTGGGCTACAGGTTGCTCGCCGTGTGTGCCGCTAACCGGGACAAATTCACTCCCAAGTCTGCAGGTAAGACCTTCCACCTGAACAAAGTGCAAGCAGATGCATGCTCATCAATCATGCCATCTACTAGTGTTGACTTGTAAAGCAGAAACACAAAATCTCCCTCATAAAACCATCCTAAAGTCACAGATAATTTACAGGATAACACAAACCTAGAGCGTGGGCCGTTGCTTTGCCCTCTTCGGTGCTTAAATACAAATAAAAGTGTACATTAAAGCCATCATAAATCTGTATTTTTGAAGTGTTTGATTTCCTAAGAACAACTGCAATCACAGACAATTCACAAAAAGCCCGGAGTGTATTATAATGTCAAGATATTTTTAGTTCCCATTAAACATTAATGTGCCATTGAGATGAGCTGTCTGAGTGGTAGCCTCAGAAAAACAGTCTACTCAACAGTCTTGCCACACAAACCCACATTTACAGCCTGTGCAGCCCTATCTGTATGTGTGTGTGCAGCCTGCATACACACACACACACACACACACACACACACACATATGTAGCAGGGAAGAGAAAGCAGTAATGCTATCCTCAGACATTTATCTATCAAATCCAATTTCCTCCGATCCATACCTCCGCTCCCCACCTCCCACAGTCCTGCAGGAGCAGCCTGTTCTGGTGCATTTGTCAAAGTGAAACATGCAGAGGCAAGAGGGAGGGAAGGAAAAAGATGGATGGCCAAAGAGGTGTTGCTGGTGTGTGCTGGGCCGCTCACTCTGCCTGACGGAGACCTGACGAAGCTGTTGCCAGCCAGTCAGAACTCAGTTAAACCTTTGTTCGGGAGTTAGATAAACAGGAGAGTCAAATATTTTGAATAAACTCAAACTTCCTTGTTGTTTTGACAAGGCAAATTATGTGCCGTGTTTTAAAAAAGGAACTGCAGTCACAATATTAAGAGTAATGCTTTTTAAATCTATTCTGTCACTCTTCATGCAAGCTGCTTTGTGTTGCAAAAGAGCATTCAAAAGCCAGACATGGATCGGTTTCAGCTTTTCTTTGCTCACATGATAAGAACATTTACTAAAGCTGCATATCTTCTTTCAGTTGTAGCGGAAAACATCTTGTTGGGAGGAACCTAAGTGGTCTGACAGACGTCAGTGGACAGTATTGATTGCTGGATTTCTCCCTCTGTCTGTCTTCTTGTGTTGGGATAATGTGATTGTTGTCCGGCAACTGGCGGGCTGGGCCCAGCTGACGGGCAGAATCATCTTCAGGTCGGTTGATGGCTCTGGAATCTAATAGAAGAGAGCAGTGAGATTCAGAAATAGCTGTTTATGCTTATCGGACCAACTGGAGCTGTAGTGTAATTATGTGGAGTTTGGGGCGTGAGGAGATGAGATGCAGGCTGGGTGTGTGGGTGTGTGGTGGGTGGGAGGCAGATGTGACTCAGGGTGGATCCATCGAATCTTCAGCAAAGATCTAAAGTAGGGGTCCACAACTGGTGGATCGCTGTCCGGATCAGGACCCAAATATAGTCTTATTTGGACACAACTTGGTTGTTAAATTTAAGTGAAATTATTATTTTATTTGATTTTATTCACACATTTTCCTGTATTTATGGTAATTAATTTGAGGTGGTACAGCTTTTCCTGCATTTACAGCAATTCATTTGAGGTGGCGAAGGTTTCCTTGCATTTATGGTAATAAATTAGGTGACACAGCATTTCTAGAGTTACAATAACTCAATTTATATGAGGCACATCTAATAGAATTTACGGTAATTTATTTTAGCTGGCCCAGCTTTTCTAGCATTTACAGGGATCCCAGCATCTGGCCTGTGGCTTCTCTCTGCAGAGAATTAGCAAAGAAAACTAGCATGATATTCAGTAAAAGACAGTTTAAGTATATATAGTCTGGGCTTTAATAAAAAAATATTTCTTTAGACGTCACTCAAATCTAGTTGAAAACCACTAATCTAAAGTATATTTTGGCTTTTACAGCTGCTTTAGCAGTCTGCATATGTGTGTGTCTGTGCATGCGTGGATGTGTGAGTGATCGTGCACCCTCAGCAGAATATTCTGACAGTCTGCATGGCGACAGAGGCTCGCAGATCTGACACCTGAGAGGCCAGACAATGGCCAAAGAGTCTGGGATGCTGCCTTCAGGCTCCTTGGGGGGGAAAGTGGCCGACTCGCAAGAGTGCAGCTTAGTTACACCGGCACTTTCTTTCCAAGCATCAGTCAAATAAAGAGTTTATAAAGCTGTTGTTGCAAGACAGAGAGACAGACGGATATAAAAGATTATTAATCCCACGAGGAGCGTTGTTTTATCTCAGCGGACAATAAAGGCAGAGTGCAAAAGACTCAAGATAAAAATGGTGTCTGCAGCTTCATATTAAGGAAAAGGAAACAATTGGAGTCCATGCTGGATGAAAATTTAAAATACAACATGTAAAACACAAAATAAAAACAATAATTACAGGAGTGCTTTTGTATAATCAAGCATTTTTTTCTGGAGTGTTTGTTTCTTTGTGACAGGGCTGAGTAGGTGTTCTGTCGAAAAAAGCACCCCAACTGGAAAAGACGGCAATGACGATAGCCTTCATTTTTTGAATTCACTCCTTTTTAACTTGACATTGACTATTCAAAAATCACTGCCCATTCCTAATAAGTACATCATGTAAATTTGCCAGATTTAGCCGTACAGGCTAATTTTTATCTGCAGTCTCTGGCAGATTGATGGTACAAGATAAAATGAAAAACAGAATAATTACAGCTTAGAACTAAGAAAAAAGTCACGATGAATAAAATGACATGATTTTAATAATAATAATAATAAAGATTTAAATTCAAAACTCTAGATGAAATCCAACAGCTACTACTCTAAGTATGATGAGATATTTAAAAAGTAGGTTTGTTTGTTTGACATATTCCGCTAAAGGAGAAACATCCTTTGTTCATTTTCGATTTCCATGTGGGGGGGGGGGGAGAATAAACAGCTGACTTGTGAGACCTGTCGAATAAAGTGGAGAGATTTTCAGCAACAGCAGGCTGCTGCTGATGAGCTGTCTGGAGATTGTGACCCTGCAGTGAAGCCTGGGGGATTATTGTGTTGCTCTAATCTGGAATCAGCCAGTGAAGAGACTTATCTGCTGTTAGGCAATGTAGCATTAGCACTGTTAACTCTTGGAGCAGAGAAGATATACAGCTTCAGTGCTCTTTGCACACTTGTACCTAGCATTGTTGCAAGTTTTTCATCTTTTAAAGAAACTGATAAAGAGTTATGGATTTTGCGTAGCCGTGGCTTTAAGCAGGGAACAGAAATTGATAAATGTGTATATTTTACACCTGGTAATCTGTAATCTGCTGCCACCAGACTTCCAACTCATTAGAGGTTTGTCATATATTAGGTGTCCAGCTGCCCTACAAATACAACCAGCCCCAACAGACTGAGCTGTTGGTCTGCTGTGAAGTTCGGCAGACAACAAATCAGATTAGCCCCATAATCTGTCCAGGGTTTTTGTGTTTCCACCCTCAGTGAATCTGCCAGTCTGCCATCAAGCTCATAACAGTCCTCTTTAGGAAGATAACCCCCCCTCCCCATATAAACATTTAAAGTCTTCATTACCACATTTAATCCACTAAAGGGAAACTTCTGTTTCACGGTGTTACATTTTAATAGATTAAATCTCAAGTATGTCTTGTAAATGTTTAAACACGACTAAACATGCCCCGAGTTTGCAGGTAGCTTCTCTTTGGAATGATAACTATTTTTTTTTTTTTTTATCATTGTTAATGTTAAGGTCAGACACACGTAGCTGCTTATGTCTTGGTGGTTGACTTATCGTCCTGTCGAGTTATTTGTGGAGTATCTCAGAGGCTGATTATTGCCTGTGTTCTGACTTCAGCTGAGTTTCACGAAATTACTTTGCCTGTGTCTGTGTGTTCATGTATGTGTGTTTGTTTATCTGTACCATTAGCAAAATGTCTAAAAACGAATCCCTGAACTAATTTTATTAAAACTTTCAGTAAGTAATCATTGTGTTATAACAATCCGATATAAGACGGCCATGACAGCTAATCGACCTTAGCCAACACAAAAATGATTATAAATCAGTCAGTGTTACAGAGTTAAAAGTGAGGTGGTTGCAGCTGAGAGTCATTCACAACACAATACTACAAGCACTAACAGATCTCAGTTTTAAAGTTTCACCAAAATGGCTACAACTTCATATATTCTCAGTTTAAAATTGGCATGAAAGGCAGCAGGTGATATGCATTCTCTCAGGGGATGTTAGGCCTTTAATTAAGAATGTGTGTTTGCAGGGGGGAAAAAATGACAAGCCTTTTGTTGCAGCTCTCTCTCTCACACGCACACCCACACTATCTCATGTCAACGCTCTGTCAGTCAACAGAGCGTGCTCAAATCTGCACGTTCACTAGAGGAAAACCAGGTAACCTGTCAACAGGTGACAGAAAACTTCCAGGGTGTGGTTGGAACTCACCTCTTGTCCTTTAATTGACACAAAACACTACAAGCTCATGACACATGTAAGCACGCCCTGTACGTGTGAACAACAATCAAATACTTGTTTCTATTTCAATTTCCTCTCACTTGATTGGTTTTCTAACCCCAATCTTCTTGTCCAAACTTCAAGCTGGAGAAAGGTGCGGGCATCCTTTGATTGTATCCAATCAACCTTACAGACTTTTATATTTAATTACTGCTGAGTAAGAGCAGTGCGCTGAATTATTAAGGGGAAACAGGGTTTATATTTAGCAGGCAGTCCTTTTCCTCTGACACTCTCCTGTGGCGTGCTTCAGATGATGAAACCCCTCTGCAACCCAAATCTACCTTCAGAACTTCACTGGGAATTTTATTTTTCTTTCTTTTTGACTTTAACTAAATCTCCCGGGATGGTTCTTATTAGGGTGGCTGCACTGGGTCCTCTGTCACTTACTTTTTAATGAGTTTGTTTTACAGAATTGAAGGCAAATTCTTTTTTTTTTTTAACTGTGCCTGCACTTGTAATCCTAGCCCAGATCACTTTGTTCTTGTAGAAGAAACGATGAGCAAATCATTTAAATCCTCCCTTTGTCCTCGGTTGACTGATCTGGCACCCACACCTCAACAGGCACCCTCCCACCCACCTCCATAATCGCCCCCTGTCCTCAGGGACTTTTGACACACCCTGTTAAAGTTATATCTCTGTCCAAGAAAGCCTCGGTCGTGAGTGGGTGTATTTTTTCTGCTTGAAACTCTTGATGACTGAGTGCACTTCACAAAAGGCCACTTATAAAGAAAACTTCCCCCTGCTGACATGACGTTTCTGCTCTCTCATGGTCGTGCTGTCAGGTTGGTTTGGGTCGGGACGAGGTGGCAGGCAAGTCAGACTCGCCATCAATCTGCTTCCTGACTCAGATTTTCTGTTTTTTTCTGATCATGCTGTTTGGATTTCCAAAGTGGCTTTTGATGAAGACAAAAGGGATGCTGTCAAATGTTACCCCCCTTCTCTGTCTCCCCGTCTTCTGTGATAGGTTAGAAAACTCACAACTTGTCTGTCTTTGAATAGATTGATTTTTCTTCCTCTCCCACTTCCTCTCTCTCATGTTTTGGCTTCCAGCCAGCCTGCACAGCATATTTAGCTCCACCCATTTATGCAAGTTTGCAAACTGAGCCTGCCGGTTTTTTTGGTTTTTTTTTTTGTTGTTTGGTTTTCTTTGCCCTTCTTTGACAAATAGCAGTTGCGTTGCTGGATTACGCATGTGCGCTTCCCTCTGTAGCAGCTTAGAGAAACAAGGAAATGGAGAGCTAGACCGAACCCATCAATTACAACAAAAGGTGAGAAGCCCTCGAATATCTTCTCAATCTCCTGTTTGTCTGCGTTGGCTGTCTGTCTTTATCTCTTCCTCCCGCCTCCTCGGCTTCCTCCGCTGCTCCCCTCTGTCTGTTTCCCTCCATCCCTCCCGCTGTCTCCGGAGTGTGTTGGAGCCGGCAGCAGGTATACAGCAGGAGCCCATTAGTGCGGAGTCCCGTTCTGATTGGATAAGTTGGAGAAACTGGGAGACTGCCTCTGAATAATTGATGTGCATTGTGCAGACACTGGACAGGGGGAAACAGACGGATCAGAGAGCAAGGGTGGAGAGAGAGAGAAAGAGAGAGAGAGCGAGAGAGGAAGTAAGAAAGAAAGAGTGAGCAGAGTGAGGGATGTGTGCAGAGTGAGAGGAAGGTGCTGGCAGGAGGCTTGGAAGCAGAAAAAAGCTTTGAGAGTTGGCCTCTGCGGGAGCATCTGTGACAACTGAGTCTTTTCCTCTGCGCTATGAAGGGAATTAGATGAAATGTGCAGCTTTGCTCAGCTTTGGGTAAGTGTGAGAAAGTGTCTTTGAGTGCTACTACGGCACACACGCGTGTCTTTGCAGAGTAGCGTCATATCTGAGTGTGTTTTCGGTCTGAGATGACGCCGTTTGAATGATTAGCAAATGAAGCAGAACTGTTTTTTAATCAGCCCAAAACAATGCAGAAGTATTCATTTCAAACCCAGCTTTGTTATTATCTTTATGGGCCGTGCATCCTGAATAAATTTGTGTGTTGTTACAGCTACAACTGGTTCAAATTTTGAGTTTAACTGATTCAAAATGGCTGCCACAGCCAACTAACCTTTGTAAAAAAATTAAAAACTGCTATAACAATATTACAGATGTTAAGTTTAAAATGGTGTGGTGGTAGCTGGGACTGATTCCTAAAACATATTCTGAGCTCTAACAGATTACATAAGAACTTTATTTAAAAAAAAAAACTATTAACTATTTGTAAAAAATAATTTGGTAGTAGATGAGAGTCATTCACAGCACATACATAACATTATCTTCAAGGTTTGACCACAACAGCTTCTCAGCACAAGAGTTTTTATCTAAAACTCTGGCATGAAAGATGGTGGGCAATATGCATTCCTTCAGGGAATTGTAGGCCTTTAATTGAGTTTGCATTATTCTTTTTCTTTTTGTGGTTTTGAGGTCCTTTCTGTTCGGATTAAAGAACAGGAGCACACACACGGTGGGTTTGTTTTCTATAATTATGCCAAAAACATGGGGAGAGCTCATGTTCATGCAAGTGTTGCTGGGTGTTTCTTTTCCATCAGGAGAAGATGACCCACTTTTCCTCAGTGGATTCCTTTTTTTTAATGTTCACCCTCTGCTCAGAGCCAGAGCCTGTCTGCCTGTCCACTCATTATGGGAAAAACAGGGGGATGAGGAGGAGGGGTTGGAAAGACTGCGCAGTTAGATCAGGCAGGCCGACTTCATTTCTCTTTTGAGTTTTCCTGTGATGTTCAGTAAAATGTTTTGATGTTCTTCCCTCCCTCCATCCCTGTGCAAACGTCTGCCTTGTGAAGGAAAACAGTTTGAACTAGAGAAACTTCATTTGCTGCTGAAATACAGCGGGAATACTGAGTGCTGAATGACTGTGCTGAAATTTGTTGAAGAAGCTGAAGCTGAATTCTTCAAGGAAGAGGAACACTAGCTAAGAGGAGCAAAGCATTATCTAAAAGCCAAAAAAAAATAATCCAAAAGTACCAAAACACTAGCTAAAAGTAGTAAAATACTAGCTAAAAGTGGCAAAATACTAGCTAAAATCTACAAAAGGGGAGCTAAGAACTAAAAGTAGGAAAAGTCTAGTCAAATACTAAAAGTAATAAAAGGCTAATTGAAAGCTAAAAGTAGCAAAATGCTAGGTAAAAGCTAAAAGGTTTCTGAATGCTAGCTAGAAGGTGAAAGTAGCAAAAGGTGGGTTAAACGCTAAAAGTAACAGAACTGTAGCTAAAAGCAGCATAATATGACAAAAATAGAGCAAGTGTGCTGAAGCAGATTTCAAAGACAACAATGTTTCTGAAGACATTTAAGTGAAACTAATATGAGTTTCTATGGGGAAAATATTTGTGAAACAAGTTAAATATTTTGAGATGTAGAAAAGTAACAAAAATCAAAGGTCAAAGCACCCATCTCCTGAATGAGCTGAATGTATGAACGGGTAAAATGGCACAAAGTATCCGAAAGTAGTTAAAAGTGCAAAAAAACATGCAGAGAAGGAATTAACAGGAAACCAGTTGTGTAAAAACTGAATCAGCATTCACACAATGACTAAAAAAGACATTTGGGCTGTAAATACAAACGGACAAGTTCATTAGCGACCAGCTCAGGCAGACAGTCTTCAGCTGACCCATGCGGGGAACAGCCCAGTCTGACTTCCAGCGAGCTGCCTCAGAGCTGCAGCACTTCCTGTTAGCCTGTGCAAGGTGAAAACCACTGACACCATCTGCATCCTCACTGTCACAGCCACGCGCTGCCTCTCCTCCTCCCCCTCGCTTTAACCTTCCTCCTTTCCCCTCCTACGCTCGTAGCTCCACACAGTCTTGCGACCTGCCATGACTGCACTCTGAGTACTTCCCATCAGACTGTTTAGTGACTCATTGGTGACATTTGGCTTCGGATTTTGTGTTTGTTTTTCTGCAGTTTGGTACTTCTTTTTTTTTTTTTTCTGTGAATCATTGCCGTTCCTTGCACCCGTCCACCCCCATTTTCCTCTCTTCAGAAGCTAGTGGCCGAGAGTAGTTTGTGTGTTGGAGTTGTTGCTCAAAAAAATGAGGAAGGAATTTGTAGTACAAACTGATGACTCGTGTTGATAACAACGAGGGAGGAGCTCTCAGATACTCTGGCTGCACAGCAGGACTCGCGCTTTTAAAAAACATTTTGAAGATTTTCAAATTTAGTCTAGAAGTTTATTTAAAATGTGTCCAATGTTTCATGAGATGAGATGCTTTTAGCGCTGAGACAATGTGTTGAAAATGACTCTCAGCTTTTAGCTCATCGAATTTATATTAAATATCTATAAAATTGACTAAGTCATAGATATTTTTGTGTTTGTTAAGGTCAGTTAGCCATCTTGATTGAGGTTAACCCTAAAAGGTGATCAGTTGTAGATGTTTATCCAATTATTAACTTCTAAGAGTTTCATTAAAATATGTCCACTGGTTCATGAGATATTTTGCTAACAAACAAACAGACAAACACACACACAGGCAGTGACATCATTGCTCACATTTTTGCCCAGACCACGTTTTAAGAAATCAACATGTTAAAAGGCACCAGCTAGAATTTCCCATTTTTTAAAATATATTTTTAAAGAAAAAGTCTCAGAATTTTTTTTTTTTTTCACCTGATTGGTTCGTTGAAGCAGCAGCAGATTGAGATGAAGGAGTTATTGTGAGCCAAGTAGTTGTCTGGTTATAATAAAGCGTGTGATATTTACTAGTTTCCCTCCAGTGGTGGGGAGAGCTGCACCTGGCTGATAAGAGCCGTTCGTTCTCTCAACGTGAGGAGTTTTGCTGTAAAAGCGTTGTGTGCTTAACGCATACTTTAGCCTCCATATTTACATTGTTGTAGGAGTTTTATTTCTGTGTTTGTGCCTCATAGCCACGCCGCTGTTCGCATTCATGTTTGCTCGCCGTATTTCATTTGAATTGTTAGCATGTGGGATTGTTGTGACGGTTGCCAGATGCAGATTTCGAGACTACGAGAGGATGATGAGTCAAGGAGCCTCTGACAGAGATCTCACATCCCTCATGTGTCATTTCCTTACATCAGGGTGCTCAACCAACCATTAAAACAAAAGATATGCTAAACCTGTGAAGTGTATAGAGCGAAAACGATTACATGTATTTGATAATGTTTTAATTAAGTAGTTTATCAACCACTGAGACATTTACTTGTGAGTTTTATCCCGTTAAAGAATCCAATCTTGTGGATTTCAGACCATATGGATCCAGCGCAATAAATAAATTAAAAAAAAAACTCTTGACTAATTTAAGAAATGTTGCTTGAAATTCTAATAGAAATTATGACTAAACTTGCATTTCTAAATGAATAATTGTGCAAACACTTTTCATTGTTTTAGATTTATATGATACTTTGTATGACCACACACAGGATGAGAGAACAACCCCAACTGCGACAGAATTGGGACATTGTGTAAAATGTAAATAAAAGCAGAATGCAGTGATTTACAAATCTCATTAATCCATATTTTATTCACAATGGAATATAGTAAACATCAAATGTTTAAACTAGGAAACTGTACCATTTGTAGGAAAATAAACAATGGTAATTTTAAATTTGATGGCAGCAACACATCTCATTAAAGTCAGGACAAAACCATGTTTCCCACTGTGAAGCATCTCTTCTTCTTTTAACAACAGCCTGTAAACATCTAGGAACTGAGGAGAGCACCTTTTTGAGGTTTTTGAGAATATTGTCCCATTCTTGTCTGACTTAGGTTTCTAGCTGTTGAACAGTCCTGAGTCATCTTTGCTGGATTTTCTGTTTCATGACACGTTAAATGTTTTGAATTGGGTTAGGGTTAGGGTTCCAGATGTGTAAGCTGCCCATGCCATAGGCACTAATGCACCCCCATACCATCAGAGAGGCAGACCTTTGAACTGTTTCTCCAGATTCTTGAAATATTTTGACAGTATTATGAACTGTAGATGATGGGAGATTCAAAATCTTCCCAATTTTCTGTTGAGGAACATTATTCTGAAATTATTCCACTATGTTTAGACACAGGTTTTCATAAACCGGTGAACCTCTGTCCATCTTTACTTCTGATAGATTCATCCTCTTTATGCCCATTTCTCTGTCTGACCTGTTGCCAACTAACATAATTAGTTGCAAAATGTTCCTCCAAAAGTTTCTTATTAATACCACTTACTGTTACAGCCTTTTGTTGCCCTTGTCCCAATTCTTTTTGAAATGTCTTGCTGCCATAAACTTCAAACCATTCAATTTTTTTCCTTAAAAACTACAATTTCTTACTTTAAACATTTTACATGTTTACATTGTGAATAAAATATGGGTTTATGAGATCTGCAAATCATTGCTTTCTGTTTTTATTTACCTTTTACACATTGTAGCAACTTTTTGGGGGAATTGGGGTTTTAAATGGCACACAAGAAAACTATTTAAAAACTGTAATAAATAATAAGCAAGATGTTTGTCTTTGTATAGTTTCAGTTGAACAATGTATAAACTCACATAATATATATTGTAAACAGAATTTGTAGCTTTTAGTGACCACATGTGACCAAAAATTGCCCTCCATTTGCCACCAGAGCACCCACATTTTGCACCTCTGACCAGAACGAGCCATGACACTGCTTTATGTTTGGTGTTTCTGCTTCTTCTTCTACCTCTGCCCCATTTAAAAATGTGCAATTTGAACCCCACAGAAACCAGCACCTGCAGGAGATGTCAGAGTGACTCAGGTAGAGCTTTACCCTCCCTTCTGGGCTGCAGCATTATTGTTTATTTTTTACCATGCCCCCCCACCCCCTCCCCTACATGTCTTGGAGAGGACGCCATGTTTACCTGTCCTCAGTCTTGCATCTCTTCATTCATGCTCCCCCTCTCCATCCCCATCTCTGTGTCTTCATATCAGAAGTTGTGGATGGAATCCTGTCGAATCAGATAGAAGTGAAAAGAGCTCTGCTTCTTCTGCTGCAAAATTAACAAGTTTTGGAAAATTGAAACGTCCGTCAAATGAAAAGCAACTCAAAAAAAAAAAAAAAAGAACAAGCGAGAGCCTCCGATTCGGAAGATTCTGATTTGGACAAGCTGGTTATGGCAAAGTGTGATTTCTGACAGAGCTTTTCTCTCTGCGGGGCATGTTTGAGTAGCTCTGCCTCCGAGCTGTTGAGACTAAAGCCCATTTGATATGCTCCTCTCCGAGAAGAAGTTGGCTTTACAGAGAGAGAGGGGGCAGGAAGGGGGGGATCTCATTGACTGCTTAAACGGCTTCCATTACACTTCAGCAAAAAAAAAGGCAAAAAAAAAGCATGACTTTATTTTTTAATTTCAAAGGATCTTTAAATCCCTTTCATATTCTCCCTCTGCATAATATTTTGTGCCCACACAGCACAGGCCTACCTGCCAGTGTTGTACAGACCCCTCCTTCGTAATATCGCTCATGAATTGCTTCTTTATCATCCCACACATTGTCTCAGAAGGCTTCTTTGTCTGGTGCTGCAGTGTTCATGCTCAGAACTTGTAATTTTTTTTTTATGTAGTAGTTTCTTTGTTTGTGTTATTATGAACATGTCTGATTCCACCTGCCGTGAAGAGTGACAGGTTTGCTAGACTTGAAACGAGGATGAAAGATAATAAAGCAGGGCTTTACATTCCACCTGGGTATTAAAACGATTAAACTAACCACAATTAGCACAACTGAGCTTTTTTTTTGTTTTTTTTGCAAACCTTACTAGGCATAACTGTGCCTCCTTGTGCTTGTCATTATCAGCATCAAGAGAGCAGAAGCATAGAAGTAAATTGCTATAAAAGAGCACTTTATCTCATTTTACTTTATAGTATTTTACAAATATAATATGCTTGTTCAGCATTGTTTGTTCTTGCTATTCCTTTGAGACCAAATAAACTTTGAGAGGAGAAACTAAGTCCCTCAGCTGCTGTGTGAGTTAGTGACTGATGTCTCATCAGTATTATGGTGTGAAAGTGCAGAATCATGGCTTAAACTGCACCCTTAAGAGCAAACAAGTGCACTGTGCATGCAGTGAATATTTGTTCCTCGGAAAATGGAAAAAAAAAAATACTTAGAAAAGAGATGCCGCTCCAGATTACTCTTCTGAAACCTGCCTAAACTAACACGCTGCCTTTGCAGTTTCAGTAAGATGTGAAACAATCTTGTTTTGTTGCTGTTTGCTTCCTTTAATGATATACTTAGTCTAACACAGCTAACATCACGGGTTCTTTGAGTACTATCGTTGAAAGAACCGTTAAAAACATCTGCTGATTGAAAAAAAAAAAAACATTACGTAAATAATATATTTATATTAATAGTTTATGGTTGTTTGGCAAAGATGTCAATAAAAATTGAAGGAGTGCTTATCATCTACCAACTTGTATGCCAAGATTTAATGGCTAGATCTGTTAGTTCTTGGAGCTTGTGTTGGGGAGGACTCTCAGCTACTACGACAGCAAATTTCAGCTCGTTGTTTGTGAAACTGACAGGGTATAAAACTAGTCACATACCAGTGTTTGCATCAGTATGTTTGCCGTTCAGTTGGTGTTTTTCTTAAAGTATGTGAAGAGGGAAAAAAAGCTGTGTTGAAATATAGTACGGACATTTGGGACATGCTGAGGAGAAAAAAAAGAAAATCTGGTTCTCTTTGTGTGTGTGTGTTTTCTTTCTCTTGGAAAGTTATCACCAACTTGTGAACAAAGATTCACACTTTGGAACCATCCAACACAGTAACACTCCTCCTCTGCTGGCTTCATGCTTGTGTAGCTTCACATTAAAGCCCGTTAGGTGCTCAATAAGAAAGTCGGCTCGCCACGATGCAGCTAACTGATTTATATCGAGTCGCACACATTTGGAAGTGCTGTACTGTCGTGATTTCTCTGGCGAATGATTTGCTCAGCAGCAGAAGGCTTTTACCACACACACAGCCCTATCAGAGTTCAATGTAATTAGCATTTGGGTTTCCTTGTAAAAAAGGACTTGTGCTAACACTCTGTCATTAGTTATTGGGCCGGGCAACCTGTTGCCAGGGCTTACTTTCTCTCTCTCGGCTCCTCCCAGAGGGGCCGAGGTGAGGCGAGAATGAGCCAGAGCTCCTGCTGTCAGTAAGCCACACGGCATTAAATACAGCCCGAGCACGGAGGACCCATATGTCCCATATGTCATTACAGGGCAATACTCAATTAAAAGCTCTAGCTTCTAAGAAATGGAGCTGGTTGGCGAGGGATCCAGGAGCACTTCCTGAGAATGTCAGCTTATGTCCTGATGGCACAGCAGAGCAGGACAGAGGAGCAGACCACTTGTCGAAGAGATGTTCGGTGTCAGAGAATCCACTGAAAGCAGCCTCAGTACAATGCAGCGGCTTTTAGATGAGCTGCAGAAGCTTATAAGTGACTGCAGTCTGTCAGAAGAAAAACAGTATTTTTAGTCAGGCATTTAAAACATTAGTTTGGTTTGGTATAAGTCTTTAACATATTTTGTTTTCTTAGGAAACCATTAATTCACTTTGATGCCTTAGCTTGTAGTTCTTAATGTCTAAAGGAGGAGAATTTAGCCACTGCGTTTTCAACCAGCAGCTATGCTCTGCAGAGATAATATAAATATCCAATTTTAGCATTAAAACTGCTTGTGATGACAAAGAATGAATTCACTGTATTATTTCTCAAAAAAATCTAACCGTCTAATTTTTGTGATGTAAATCAAACTTACAGAATAAATGTTGACAGTCTTTGCAAAGTTTTACTCAACAGTGGAAGCTTTGAAAAGAAAAGACGGTATAGAGGTAAAACAGGCATGAACAAAACGCCTGTGAGTGGTTGACTTTGGCTCGTCTTCATTGGGCTGCTCTTAGCGCCGTCATTATGGAGCATTTGAATGAACAGTAAAGCTTTAACGTAAACGAAAGGGGAATAAATGAAAAGATGAAAGAGAGGCGTAATTAGACTGAGACCTCGACTTTGTGTTCTCGTGTTTTTGTTGGCCGATTGTCTGAGCTCTCGGCATCAGCTTCTCGTCTTTTTAGCTAATGACATTAACAAACCACTTAGTTAAGACGATTTCAGAACGATGACTTTCGACGGGTGTTTAAAGTTGTTAAGAAAATTAAAGAAAATGAGAGAAATTTGGCCTTGCTGCATATATTAAAGGGGCTTTCGTTTAAAGTATAGAGCCTAGTATTGTAGTGTAGTTGTCTATGTTTGATAGTGTTGGTAGAGGTTTTACCACAAATCACTTCAAGGTGAGAAAAGGATTTTGTTCACTTTAATAAGCTTGGTAAATAAGCACAATGCTCAGAGCGAACTCTTAACACTCTTATGATTGATTTCAGACCTTGGCAGATTCAGTAACGTGATGCCACCGAATCTCCTCGGTTCTCCGTCCCTGCATCTTGTCCTCAACACAACTGAGTTTTAGGTCTAAATGGTGGGTTGCCTGTTGTGGAGACAATCCCTCTGTGTGGAGGTGGTGATTTAGTGGGGAGATAAGCTCTCAGTAATGGCAGGGTGGAATAATTCCACTTTAACTAGGAGGCTTGGCTCTCTCCGCCCTCTAGAAGAAAACATCTCTGTTGCTCTCTTTCGCTCTTCATTCCTTCCCCATTTTTTTTTCCCACCTGCACCCCTCTTCTGTTTTGTATTTTGAATAAATAGTCACTAGTCAAATAAAAACAATAGCTTTAATTGTACATATCTTGAGTTTGAAATTGCACTTTTATTTTTAGTTAGTTTGGATGAGATTTTAATGGACCTTATGAGTAGATGCCAAATGACGAAGGTTTTTTTAAATGGCCCATACCGATATTACTAGATTTTGAAAAACGGGGGTGAAGATGAAGGGGTGGGGACAAAAAAAAACAGGAAGTGTCTTTGATTTATCCCTGGTGGTGTCCACATTCTTACAGTACATGTGTTAGAATTTATTGAAGACTTGCAATGAATCCAATTCCAACGTATGTTTTCTCTCTAAAAGTAACATTTCCTATGAATACAGTTAAATATAAATAGCTCTGAATTATATCAATGAAGTTCTCCTAGTAAATACAATGTTGCTGGTGTTGTACTCAAAAATGGACCCTGCCATGAAAGGATTCTCTGACGTGGGACGTTCGTTGACAAAATGTAAATGTCAAGTGTTTTAAAGGTTCAACGTGTTCTTGTCTCATTGGTTTAGTTGGTGCAAGTGTAGCTGATGTTTATGATTGCTGATAATTTAAAATATGGGGGGAAAAAGAATGACCAACTTAAGTATCCAACAGACCAACTAGTCCGCTTTTATGTTCAATTTTTCAGTAAAGTGTTGATCACGTTGACCGGTTTTGTTTTGTTAAGTAGATCCTTGATAAAACAGTTTTTTACTGCCAAGGAAAATAATGTTTAAATAAGACAAGTTAATTAGCATTTATATAAAATAAAATACAGAAAAATTGTCCAATTATTGACAAGAGTACCAAAAAATGTGTATACTGTTTCACAGTGTGAGTACACGTTGGTGATATGAGTAGACGTGGTTGAGAGTGAAGTGGTGATGCTGAACAGAGGAAGCGAAGGACAGTGGAGATATCAGTTTCTTACTTCCTACATTGATCTTATCGGTAACCCCAGTCATTCGGTCTCTGTCTGACTCCCACGCTACATTTCTACCTCTCTGTGGCAGAAGAACTCGGAGCTACTGCAGATTGATTTCTCACTGCAGGTAGATATGACAGGATGGATAACGCTTTAGAAATACACACTGGCAGATGATCAACATCCATTCTGTTGCTTTATGCTGCCCTCTGTAGGTTTTTAAAACAAGCACAGAACTACGCTCAGTGACTCCTAACAGGGTAAACATAGCCTTTGAGGCTGACATTAAAAAAAAAACTGTTTGATTTTTGTGTGATCATTTACATAAACATGGACCTAATGAAACCTGAACAGGTAGCATTCAAACAGAGGAGGCTAACACTTGTGCATGTGTGCGTGTATGTTATTGTCTTTTCCTGGCAGCTCTGCTGTCGTCGTGGTGCGAGGAGCTGGGCCGTCTCCTCCTGCTGCGTCACCAGAAGAACAGGCAGAACGAACCGCAGGGAAAAGTCCCCATGCAGCCCAGCATGAACAGCATGAAGCCCGGCCTCACACACAGGTCAGTCACATGTGTGAGACGTGTCCTGTCAGGTGAACAAAGTACACAGAAATTTTAAAAAAGACGGAAAGCGGGCATCTGTAAAAAAGCCAGCAAGGGATGATTATATGTGTGCAAATTAGGCTCAAAATTATGATTTTTTTCTTTTTTTTTTAAATGAAAATGTGTGTTCTGAGAAGTGGTTTGAGGTGGCGAGACAAAGCAGTGGAGATGTGAAGTCATGTTTTAGGGGATCATTGTGTGCTCGTGCCTTTTCTTTTTCCTCTCGAAGAAAGATCTTGGAATTAGCCAAGAGTTCTGTTTGCCTCTGCTGAGGATCTTGTGTGTGTGTGTGTGTGTGTGTGTGTGTGTGGGGGNNNGGGGGGGGGGTTGTGCCTTTATGAGGAAGTATTAAACATGTCATCCATTCCAAGAGCTAACCACTGAGTGAAAACAAGCCTCTCTCCAAAAACACTCCACTGGCCACTTGTCTCTCCCCAAGAGGATTGTAGCTTGTTTATTTGACGTTTCAGCCTCTCATGTTTTATCTCGCAATTTGTTTTAAGTTGGAGTGCAAAAAAAAAAGAAAAATCCAGCTTCAAGCTAATTGATTATATTCAAATACTTCTCAACAGCTAAGGATTTATCATCGTTAGTTTTCTCTCTGCAACCATCAGTTGATATCTTGGGTTATTTAAAAGTGAAAATGCCAGTCACAGACAGGAAGAAGTCCCAACTTAACGTGACATGAGGCACATGTGTTTTGATCTGCTTTGCAGTGATGGATCCTTTCCCTATGACTCAGTCCCCTGGCAACAAAACACTAACCAGCCTCCTGGGTCATTGTCTGTTGTTACAACAGTGTGGGGCGTGACCAATACGTCACAGAGTCAGGTACGTTTGTGTCATTAAAAGCACCCTCGCTGCTCTGCTTTGTTTTACTAACCTGATGTACTTTCCCCCACCTTTACGATGTGTTGTTTTTTATGTTTTTTTGTAGGTGTTGTGCAACCCCATGGCGAACAGCAATAACCACATGAATCCCGGGGGAAACCCGATGGGATCGGGTATGTCTGCCAGCGCAGCAGGGCTCAGTTCCCCTCAGTTCAACGCTCAGCAGCAGCAGTTTCCAAACAAAGGAGGTTCCAACCAGTCGTACATGCAGCAGAGCATGTACGGCAGGCCTGGCTACCCTGGCGGCCCTGGAGGATACAGCGGAAGGTAAGAGACTAAATCGAGTAATTTATATTGAATGAATGTGTCAAAGGCCAATTATGCTGTTCCTGCTAGGAATGGAATAAATGATGGCATATACAGAAGACTGCAAAGCCACATTTGGAAAAGTAACAGATGTAACAGACATTTCACATTTAAAACCACTTAGAGGCACATTGCTGTTGACTTATGTCATGGAGTAACGTGCAGGTTTGCATTTGTGTTTACACCTCATGGAATGGGTCTGCCTTCAGGACCTTCTGCCAGATGGCAGGAAGGCCTTCTAACATGTGGTAACCTCTGTGAATGGATCTTTTTCAACTCAAACCACTTTTTGAAAAACATATTCCAGCAGTTTTCTTGATTAAATCTTATCAAGTTGTCACTAAAAACTAAAAATAAAAAGTTGGTATTTTGTTTAGCTTCATACAGAATAAAAATTATGGTCTTTTGAGTGAAGGTTCCTTGTTTGCTGAGAACACTTTCCACTTCCGATTTTCAGGTTTTTTGCTGCTCACCTAACTTCCAAAACATTTTATGCTAGATTCCTTTCAGTCAAAAAGCCCTGAAGACAAACTTCTTAAGTTTTCTTTTTCTTTTTCCCTTTTTTGTTGAATCTAAGAGGTGGGGCCTACAAGTAGATCTAATTAGTCAAACAATAGCCATGTCACTGCTCTTACACTGGGGCAAAAAAACAAAACAAACAAAGTTCTTATAGTGAAACCTACATTTTGTTATCTTTTAGTTTTTCTGGAGGCCCAAACGCTCCACCTGGAGGTATGGGAATGACCACCCACACACGTCCTCCTGGTGACTTCACTCCACCAGCTGCTGCTGCTGCAGCTGCAGCCGTTGCTGCTGCTGCTGCCACGGCGACGGCCACAGCAACGGCCACGGTGGCAGCTCTGCAAGAAACGCAGAATAAAGATATGAACCAGTATGGACAGGTACAGACCACCCCTGCTAATAGAGTTGTAAGCACTTGGCATATATGTATGGGAACACTTTGTATTTAACACCTAAACCTTTTGTTTCCCCCAGATGTGTCCATCGTTCCAAATGGGCCCCACTCCAGCCTACAACAGCCAGTTTATGAATCAGTCAGGCCCTCGAGGCCCCCCGGGAAGTATGAATCCAGCCAGTATGGGATCCGCCATGAGCAACCCCAATATGAGTGGGCCTCCGATGGGTATGAGCCAGGCTCGAACCCCTGGCATGACACCTTTTGGAGCTCACAGCCAAAGGATGCCTCAGCAAGGTTATCCTGGGGGGACTCGACAGGGCATGCCCATTCAGGGGATGAAGAGGCCGTATCCTGGGGAGGTCAGTGGAATGATCAAACTCTTGAAACAATCTGAAAATTGTGTGTTTTTGTTGTATTTAATGTTGAGGTTTCTTTTACCATTTCTTTTATAAAGGGGAGTTACGGGGGTCAGCAGTATGGGCCAAACAGCCAGTTCCAGCCTCAGCAAGGGCAGTACCCCACATCAAATGCCCCCAGGCCACTGCCCTCCCCCAACTACCCCAGCCAGAGGATGCCAGTGCAGCAAGGCCAAGGACAGTACCCTCCTGGTATGCCCATGGGCCAGTACTACAAGGTCTGTGTTCCAAACTATGTAACTATAAAACTACACGCTTTGAAAGGAACTAATAAATATGTGCCTGGGAACATAAGAAATTATACCAAATAGTCATTGCTTTTTGATTTCTCCCACAGCAAGAGCCCTTCAATGGTCAGAACACCAACTTCTCTGGAGGTGGATACTCCTACAACCAAGGCAATGGGGTACGTTTGCACTTCCTGTCCCCAGATTCAACTGTATCATTTGAGCCAGTCATGTTTGTGTATTGTAATTCAGCAGATGTTTTCACAGTTGCAATTTTACTGGTTTTCACAGCCTCCGAGGCCTGGCAATTACCCGCACTCCCCCGTCCCTGGAAATCCCACACCTCCTATGACCCCTGGAAGTAGTATTCCTCCGTATCTGTCGCCAAACCAGGATGTGAAGCCGCCGTTTCCACCTGACATGAAACCAAACATGACAGCACTTCCGCCCCCTCCAAGTGAGTCAGCGAGCAGCTCCTAAAAAACAAATTCAGTTCATGTTCACATGACACACGTGTCTGTCCTTGGGCTTTTTTCCTTTCCTTTTTTTTTCATTTATTTTATGACTTTGCCTGTTCTGGTTGAAACGCTGTAATTCATCTTCTCCAGATAACCCCAATGAGGAGCTGCGCCTGACGTTTCCAGTCAGAGACGGAGTGGTGCTAGAACCCTTCCGCCTGGAGCACAACCTGGCTGTCAGCAACCACGTCTTCCACCTGCGACCGTCTGTCCACCAGACCCTCATGTGGAGGTAGAACCACCACTTCAGCACTTTAAAAAAGAAACTCATCTAAAAGCTATAAAAATAGCCTTTTCTGCTAAAATGCAGTGTGAATGCTTAGTGCTGTATGACTGATATTGAGTTGTTGAAGACAAAAGAAACGAAAGGCTAGCTAAAGCTCAGTTATCTATAACACAGTGTGTTTTACCTCCTCCAGGTCAGACCTTGAGCTGCAGTTTAAATGCTACCATCATGAAGACAGGCAGATGAACACAAACTGGCCCGCCTCGGTCCAAGTCAGTGTCAACGCCACACCCCTCACCATCGAGAGGGGCGACAACAAAACCTCCCACAAACCGCTGCACCTGAAGCACGTCTGCCAACCTGGGAGGAACACCATCCAAATCACGGTCACCGCCTGTTGCTGTGTGAGTACATACTTCCAGATCGGTGCAGACGGCTGAATTTAATTCAAGTATTATTTGCAGATTAGACAAACAATAAGGGTGTCTGTGCTAACTCTGCTAATTTTTTCTGCTCTCGCGTTGCTTCGCAGTCCCACCTGTTTGTGCTTCAGCTGGTCCACAGGCCATCTGTGCGCTCCGTCCTCCAGGGGCTCCTAAAGAAGAGGCTCCTTCCCGCAGAGCACTGCATCACCAAGAGTACGCCTCCTTTTTATGCCTCTCAGTGTGGTTAATGTGTAAATTATAATTCCGTAAGCTCACACCTGCTTCAGTTTATCTCGGTGCTTTAAAACGTTGTCGGAGAACACCTGTGACTGTTGCGCAAAATGTTTCCATCCTCAGTAAAGAGGAACTTCAGCAGCGTGGCTGCGTCGGCGGGCAACACCACCCTTAACGGAGAGGACGGCGTGGAGCAGACAGCCATTAAAGTGTCGCTGAAATGTCCCATTACCTTCCGACGCATCCAGCTACCTGCTCGGGGGCACGACTGCAAACATGTGCAGGTACGTTTCAGCTTTAAACAGCAGCTAAAAGTGATGAAAGAAGGTACAACATTCTAACGAGGCTTCACGATGTCGCCTTCTTCAGTGCTTCGATCTGGAGTCCTACTTGCAGCTCAACTGTGAGAGGGGGACATGGAGGTGTCCTGTGTGCAAGTAAGTGAAGCTTTTTCTTTTAAAGGTGTAAAATGAGATTATTATTATTATTAGGAATGAGCCTAACTGATTGTATTTTATCTCCCTTTAGTAAAACAGCATTATTAGAAGGCCTGGAAGTGGACCAGTTCATGTGGGGAATTCTTAACGCCATCCAAAAGTAAGTTTCCTTTTTGCCTTCTCCTCAACAGAACCATGAGTTTGAGTCATTTGGGTTTCAAACTAAAACATCATTTATTGTCTCCTTCTGTAGTTCTGAGTTTGAGGAGGTCACCATCGACCCTACATGCAGCTGGAGACCTGTTCCCATCAAGTCTGAGCTGCACATCAAAGAGGACCCTGACGGACCGCTGGCCAAACGCTTTAAGACCATGAGCCCGAGTCAGATGACCATGCCCAATGTGATGGAGATGATCGCTCAGTTAGGGCCTGGTTCGGGCCCAGGACCTGGACCTGGCCCCGGACCGGGTCCAAGTCCCTACCATCCTCACCCTAGTCAGCATCCTAGCGGCAATGGGGGAGAATACCCCGGAGCAGGTAATAAAAAGTCAACATAAAAACCTGTGTGCCTTCTTACAGCAGGAACAACAGACATGTTTTAATGCTTTAAACAAAGAAACAAGTGAACGCTGTTTTAAAATGTCACAACTCTGACTCACATTAATCTGCAGAAACAAAGTGGAAAGTTTTAGATATCTACAGTAAAATCAAGCCTTTTTACAGGCTGGTATTAAAACAAAACAAAAAATTTGTACAGCCGGGATGTATCAAACAAGTCAGAAAGGTTAATCAGTGTTTTCTCTTTTCTATCTTAAGGCAACAGCTACCACAGCCAGGGGGGCTTTGACTTTCCCAACGGGAACCCCTCTGGTGGTGGTGGGGTTGGAGGAGGAGGTGGAGGGGGTCCTCCGATAAATGATTTCATCCATGGCCCTCAGCTGTCCCACCCTCCTGATGGACCTGGTGGTCTCCTCTCCCAGGACAAGCCCCTGAGCCACAGCATGAACGATACAGTGAGTGGCTTTAACTCGCCATAACAAACAGCAACGCTGTGTTTTATGTGTCAAGTTTGCCTGAACTGCGATTCTGCTTGTTCTGACATGCAAGTCTGCTGCTTCATTAGTCCTGTAGGGTAGTTTTGTTTCCAAGTTAGAAGGAGAGAGCTCTCAGACAAAGTGTGTCAAAGTGAAACCACAGATTTGTTATCTGAACACGGTGCAGCCTGTGCTTCCAGCCAGCATGTGTGCTCAGTCACGCTCACATGCTTCTGCCACCGTAAAATGTCGCAGCTGCACGTCTGCCGATCACAGCTTCCATTAAGAAGGCCCGTTCCATAGTCTTTCACACTGGAACTCATCCCCCTTTCCCCGCCTCTTCTCCTTAACACGCTCTCCTCTGTGTCTCACACTGTACCTTTTCCCTCCTTTTTTCACTCTCTCGCTTTCTGTTTTGCGTCTCGCACCTGCAGATGTCCCATTCAGATCAGTCCCATAACTCCATGCAGCAGAGCTTGCATGCGTCTCCTCACCCCGGCAGCCAAACAGGGCCGCCCTTGCATCACAGCGGCCAGTCAGGGCAGCCTTTGCATCACAGTGGGCAGTCGTCGCAGCCGCCTCGCCAGCCGCAGCCGCAGCCTCAGCCGCAGCCGCAGCATCCTGGGCAGAACAGTCACCCGCACGGCGATCTGAACTTTAACCCCTCCTCAGATGGGCAGCTGGGTCAGGGAGCCCAGGATATGCCCGAACCCTCCCTGGATGTAAGTGTGTCTGCTTGGGGTGCCAGAAGCTACCTGTTAACCTGCTAGCATTGTCCGCTGAAGCTGCTCTTCATCTCTTTGCTGTGTGCTCTGATTGTGTTTGACTTTCAAATCGCCTCTGAGGAGCTGTAGCAGTCAGTGGTAGACAGACTGATCATTTGGCCGATTAATTAGAGCAATTATTGCCATTTTAAATCATTTGTATTGGCCATAGCTGAGCGTACCAAGCTGGTTAAAAGGCAGTCGAATCTGTGGGTAGCGAGTGTCATTACACTCATTGCTACTTTATTTTAACCACAGTTGTATTTATCAGGGAAATTGTAAGACTTTATTTATTAAAATTTAGAAACTTAAATTGAAACTGGTGAAATTGGATTTTGTGTGGCTAAAAAATAACCAGCAAATAATTCATCTATCAGCTGCCTTGATTTTCAAAGCTCAGCACCAGAATCGGCCTTTGAAAACGGACCTTCTGTACGGATGTTTATCTCTGCTCTGGCTTGACTTTGTCTCATCTCTTCCTGCTTTTTTTCTCATCCACAGCTGCTTCCAGACCTGGCCAATCCAGAGGAGCTACTCTCATACTTGGACCCTCCCGACCTCCCCGCCAACAGCAACGATGACCTGCTCTCCCTTTTTGAGAACAACTAGTCCTTCCTGATCTCACCCCTAAAACCTGCCCCTCCCCGCCCCCACACAAACCTTCCTGCACCCGGAGGAGCCGTCGTGCTCAGCTGTCCGTCCACTTCCTGTCAGACCCTTCGAACGACTCGCGCACACAGACAGGCACTCGAGCTGTTTCTCGGGCAGACGGTGCGTGTTTCAGGAGCGCCGCCGTTTGGGAACTCCAAAGAAGGAAGCGGGACGGCCCTTCAACCCTGCACTCCCCCGACTTGTTTTTTTTTTAGTTTTGTGTAAAGATTCCACACACCAGTTTCCACCGCCTCTGGCTCAAAACGCACCATTTGTAGTCATGTTGGTGGGCACTAAAGTGAAAATATAGATATATATCGTATACACTTATACGTGTATAGAAACATATATGATGTTTGTGACTTTTCAACTGAAAACTGTGCAGCTATAATCAGACCTAACAACACAGAGGAGACGGGAGCCTGGTGTTGTAGCTTTCTTTTTTGTTTGTTTTTTCTACAAATATATACATAAAATTTTCCTTTTGACAAAAGATGAGTCGAAGGGAGAAACCATTGTGTTGTCAGAGTGTTTTTATCCTTTAGAAAATTTGTTCTTCCAAATCTTTGGCGCATGCCTCTGGCCCCCAGACTTCCCAGTGTGTGTGTGTGTGTGTGTGTGTGTGTGTGTGTGTGTGTGTGTGTGAGAGAGAGAGAGAAAGAGAGAGAGAGAGAGAGAGAGAGAGAGAGAGAGAGAGGATGGAATAACTGGAACTCATCAAAATCAGAGCACTGATGGACAGGCTGCTCGAGTGTTGACAGAGGAAGTGAGAGCACATTATGCAATGTTTGTGTGTGTTTGTGTGTGTGTTTACATGTTTTTACTGTTTGCTTATGAGCATACGTGAAAGACAAGGGGGAGAGACAGAAACGGGAAGAAAAACAGCAAGTAGGAAGGAGAGAAAGCCGTCTCTCGTCTCGTTTTCCTCTTCCTCTCTGAATTCTGCACCGTTTGTTGACCACAAGTGCGAGTGTGCCAACGGCCCCTGTTGTCTGCGTTCGAGCCAAATGTGCTCGAGCGGCTGTCTTTGTATTTAGTATTTGGTCTCAACTCCATCACTTTTTGTGCGCGTTTGACCTGCGTGTCCCCACATCGTAGTCAATCAGATCCTTTGAGTTTCCATTTTGTGTAAAAGCACCCTAAAGACGTGTTATACAACTTCCTTTTATCATGTTGTCGCTGTTGAACTGCATCTCTTTAGATTTAAACGAGGAAAAAAAAAAAAAAATTGTGCATGACATGACTGTGTTCCCACATTTGTTGTGTATATACCCTCTGTGGAAACCCTGTACAGTGCTGTAGCTGTTAATATTCACGGTACTGTGTCCCCGTCAAGGTCCGCACACACTCTCACACACACACCGAAAAACACACACAAGCCCTGAAAATCAATCCAGCATTGTAATTGTGTACAGCTTTTTTTTCCATAACCCTGCGACAACTCATCAGCAAAAGCAAAGAAAGAGCTGAGTTACTTTTATTTTATTTACATATATATATGTGTGTGTGTGTATGTATGTATGTATGTATGTATGTATGTATGTATGTGTGTGTTGTAAAGAAAAATCACCTTAAAATGTTTTTTTTTGTCTATCTGCAGCTCAGAGGTCCAAATTTTTCCAAATTATTTTATCATAAAATTCTTTAAATGAGTGACCTCAACGTTTTTATTTAAAGTAAGAATGTACAAAAAAAAAGTGAATGAGTCTTTGATATCCATGCTTACAAAAATTTGCGTTTTCATCACATTCTTTTAATCGATTGAAGCTATTTTCGTCCAATGTTTTTGTTTATTTTTTGACAGCCAAGTTTGATTGGGTTTCCACGGCCGTATGCACTTCAAACGATGGATTTCAAATATTCTGCCTGCATATGACACAGATTCAGATGTTGTTTATATTACTGCTTTGTTAAAGACGATGCACTGCCGCACTGGGATGTTTTCTTTCCCTACATAGTGTGTAGAAAAAAAAGCCTTTCACAGAATCACATCCAGTACTTTTTTGCAGCACGGTTTGTACTTCCTGTTCGCCGACGTCGAATAATTAAGTTGAGAAAGTCAAAGAGACGATGGTTAAATATTGTAAAATAAAACATTAGAAGTGGAGGACGGGGTCGAAGATTCGGGGGGGTTGGGGTGGTGTGAGGCATCTTTTCTGTACATAGTGTAAATGACAAATAGAGACAAGTTAACAGAAATGTATTCATTTTCTCCGGTGGGAGTGTGCATAGTGTATTTAGAATTTGTAAAGCTTGCATCCTCCTGTCAGACATCGAGTTGGGAAAATCCGTCTGTGTTTGATTGCCTCTCTAACCATGCCTGTTATTTCTGTAAGATACTTTATGTAACCCTCTGTGTGTGGCGGGGGTTCAAGAAGAGAAAAAGATGATTTTTTTTTTTTTTTTTTTTTTTTTGCTCTGCGTAATCTCAAACCTCTGTGTATTTCACTATTACCTGTGTACTTTCTAAAGGTGCTACAAAATGATTACAACCTTTTGAGGTAAAGAAATTGGGACTTGGAGACACTGAGCTTCAGCTGGCTTGTCTCTGAATTTACAGTTTGTACAAAAAAAAGAAAAAAGAAATTTTTTTCAAATTTGTAATTTTTATGGAATTTGGCAAATGTGCTATAAAGGTACAATCTGATGTGATTGGCACTCGTGGCAATTGTCTATTTGGTTTTTTTTTGTACATTCTGTGTACAATCATTTCATATTATTCTAAACTGGTCAGAAGAACATTGTGATTTTTAGTCTTGCAAATCTGTATGTAGTTAGATGATGTGACATCCTAATATTTATCTAATAAATATGTATTCAGATGAAACACTGCATGGGTTCTGACTTTTTTCTTTTTTTACTTGTGCAGTAACGTTTGCGTACTCACAGTAAACCATACGCACACAAAACTTGGTGTTAGGTTTAGTTTTTAAAAATCTAATGAAAATAAAGGTGCAGACAAACAGAAAATACTTTAATATAAGGAGGGAAAGTACTGGTGGAGGTCATAAAATGAACTATTAAAGGCCTAGTATTCCTTTCAAACCACATTTGTAAACTAAGATCATTCTGTCTTGAAAAATAATGAAGATTTAGCTATTTGGTCAAATCTTAAAACATAAGTTTATGCCTAATCAGTCAGTGCCTTGCACAGCAAGGTTTTAGATAAAGATGTAAATATTTTAGCTCAATGTTAAAAAAAAAATAGTACTGAGTTATAGTTAATTCAGCTGTGGTGGCCATCTAGAATTGGACTGACTCCAAAAATTGGACTGACTCTGAAAGGTAGAAGTTGCTGGGGAAATGTTTTTGGTTATAAATACTTCATCACCCTTTTTTTAAATGAAGTTATTTGTGTTTTTGAAAGATGGGTTTAAGCTTTTCATTATGAACCTTGAATAAATTAGGTTTAGGATCTTTTTTAACCTTTAACCTTGACTTAGTTGAGCTTTTTGTGCAAATTAAGCTGCTCAGTTTTCAATAACTCAATTTAATTGGTCTGAATTCAGCTAAAATGACTAAAACCTCTGGCATTGAGGTCGAACCACGAACACCGGAAATAAGCCTGCAGTTTACGTGCCTCTATGACGTCAGACGCAAACAGCAGCGTTCATGGCCGGTCGGTTGTCTTCTCCCCGTTAGCAGAGCAGCGATGATACAACTAAAAAATCGCTTGATATACAGCTCGTTGGGTATTGCTGCTGCCAGACTGATCTCCTCCGGCCCCGACAAGAACCCCACGGTGTTTCTGGACATCGAGGCCGACGGTGAGCCTCTTGGAAGAGTAACCATCGAGGTAGCCGCTAAAGTAGCGGACTTAGCCGCTCACTCGCAGAGACCTTGAACTCACCACCATGCGTCACTGAACGTAACAATGTCACTTCACCTGTTTGTGTTCTACCTTTCAGCTGAATGCAGATACAGTGCCGAAGACTGCAGGTGAATAATCACCAAAGTTATAACGTTTTGTTTTATCTTTGTCCGTTTATAAAAACTAACCCAAAGTGTAAATGAACAGAAAACTTCAGAGCTCTGTGCACGGGGGAATATGGCTTCGGATACAGAGGCTGCGTGTTTCACAGGGTTGTCCCGGACTTCATGTGTCAGGTAAGGATTTACTCTCACACAGGGCGATGCAGAAGCACACCGGGAGGTTAAACTAATGTGGTGTCGCGTTTTCTGTCACACAGGGAGGAGATTTCACCAACCACGACGGCACAGGAGGCAAATCTATTTATGGGAAGACATTCAAGGATGAAAACTTCAAATTAAAACACTCCGGTCCAGGTAAACCTCGGGCTCTGTTATCTGCTTATCGTGCAGTTTGAACTAATAACATAATTAAATGTATTTGGTGTAACTGACTGCAGTGCACCATCTGTCCACTAGATGAGAGTGTCCGATCTCACACAGCCACAAAATAACTTTTTTATTTATTTATTTATTTTTTTGCAGATTTTCAAACCGTCATGATGGGAATGACCTACTTTTAGAGAGTCAACATGCACAAATCAAAACAATTTAGTTTTTTTCTCTCATAAACGTTTTCACATGTTTGTTTTTTCGTTTCTGTGCCTCATTTTGTTTTGTATCAAAGAAGAGAAACAGGGTTTTATAACAACACGTTTCTCAACTTGTTGCTCTGCAGCCAGGCCTGAAAAGTCACTAAGTCAGAGTTTAGGGTTTAGGTGAAAAACAACATTGGGAGTTTTTCTTGTGTGTTCTGCTGATTGGCATTTTTTTTTTATCTCCGCAGGAACGCTGTCGATGGCAAACTCAGGGCCAAACACAAACGGCTCGCAGTTCTTCATCTGTACGACTAAAACGGAATGGTAAGGACTCACCTGCCCCCATCACAGTCTCATCAACCACCTACCTACCGCACGCCAGGATCATTGTCGCCCTCTGCCGATAGGCGAAGGCAGGCTATTATGTTTTATGCCTGCGTCTGTGTGTTCATGTGTCTGTTAGCGAAATATCTCATGAACCACTGAACAGATTTTAATGAAACTCTTAGTAAGTAATCATTGGATTTCCATCTGTAACTGATTAACTTTTGGAGTCAACTTGATTCAAGACGACTGCCACAACTGACCATATTCAAAAACCACCAAAATTGCTTTAATTCAGTCAAATTAACAGATATTGAGCTAAAATTTGGTGTGGTGGTAGCCGTGAGTCATCCCCAACACATACCTTTTGCACTACAGATTGCGCAAAATCATAGGTTAAACATTCAGCATTAAATATTGGTGTAGACACCTTTTGTCTGTTAGCAAAATATCTCAAGAACCACTTGGGGGATTTTAATGAAACTTTCACAAAGTAATCTTTATATATACCTCTACATGTGATTAACTTAGTCAATCCAATTTGAGATGGCCACCGCAGCTAATCAACTATAGCCAACACAAAAATAGCTATAACTCAGTCAGTTTTATATATATTGAGCTAATGTTTGGTGCGGTAGTAGCTGAGTCATTCTCAACACGTACTCTGAGCATGACATCTCGTGATGTCGTATGAGTTTGCGCATAACGTTATTTCTAATGAAGACAGTTTTAGTCTGAAACGCCAGCGTGAAAGGCAGCTGGCGTTACGCGTTACTTCAGGGCGCGCCCGGCTTTTAATCTGTTGTGCTTTTTGATCCGGCAGGCTCGACGGTAAACACGTGGTGTTCGGGCAGGTGAAGGACGGGATGGACGCTGTCATGAAGATGCAGTCTTTCGGCTTACACGACGGCGGTGTGATCAAGAAACTAGTCGTCGCTGATTGCGGGGAGATGAAATAACTCGCGAAACCACTCACAGACTTCTGTCACACGACTCTGTATGCAACGGTTTGAGGACTGTCCTCTGTCTTCCTTGCCGTATCTATGCATGAGGGGTTCTTCGCCCAACTAAGAATGATAAATTTGCACCTTTCAGCGCCAACCTATGCACTGTGTGGAAGAAAGAAAAACCAGTCCTTTCACACTCCTCTGTTTGCTCACATAGTTGCTGCACTTTATATCCTCCACATCTGTCTGTACTGATGTTTCTACTTGTGCTCACCTTTTCAAAGTTTATTGTGGTCGTTCACACTTGTCTTCTTTTGGTGTAATATTTATAGTATTTTAAAGAAAACAATGGATCCAAGTGATTTTTCTTTTTAAAGTTGAATTCTACGCAGCGTGCCATTGTTGTAGTATTTTTTGTTTGTTTGTTTGTTTTGTTTGCTCCGTTGACTGCCAAATAATTGAGCGGTTCGAGCCTTTTTTACGATCCCCCCGCCTGGTTTGAAGACAGGACGTTTTGCTCTCCGGTGCCACCAGCCCTGCCGGGGTTTTAAAAGCTTCCTGGAAAAGCTCCGGCAGCTTTTTTTAGACCCATGCTCCAGCGCAAAGGACTTCCTGTCCGTCACGGGGCAGGATGTCACATCCGCCTGACTCCATTTGAACACACAGCCAGCAGATGATGCACATGTGGCCCTATAGGCTCCGTCGGCGCAGATGATTGAAAGCGCTGGAAGGCCTCGCAGGAACCTGAAAACGCCTTCAGTTTTTGCACGTAGGCCCTTTTTCCTTTTCTGGTGCTTTTCCTGGAAGCGCGGAACATCTTGAAGGGAGAGCGAGCAGAAGGCCGGGGGCACGAGCGAGAGCCAAGGAGTGGGTGGTGCTGCTTATCAACCTAATACTTTATGAAAGTAAATAATGAAGCCATGTGAGAAGGCAGCTCTTGCCCCTAAATGAAAGCATATGCGTCCTGACCTTCCATCGTTTGTTTGAATTCTCAGATTACATCGTTGCTATAACGACTTTTTTTTTTCTTTCTTTTTTCTTGTTCGGCTCGCACTCTGTTTGAGCTGGAGATGTTGTAACAAACTCTATATAAATCGGGTCCCCACCCTTTTGTTTCGGCCTTCGTTATTCGTAGTCCGTGTCCAACGCCGTAGCACGGAAACATGGCTCAGGATCGGCGCCGGCGTTGAGCGCACACGAGAACGGTGACATCATTACAGCTGCGACGAGCCCGGCTTTTTCTCCGAGCGTCTCCGTTTATCGCCCGACGCTGATGTCAGTTGGTGTCCTTCTCTGTGTTTTGGTGTTTCTGTCCACAGTTGGACTCAGACGTGTTGGAATTGAGGTCTGGCAGCTTTATGTGTTTATCTTTCAGCACTTTCAGGGAATGTGAAGAGAAGAAGGCTCTCCCTCCCTTCTGTGTTACACAACCTTCATGGATAACCCATTAAAGGAGTTTTTATCGTAATCCATACGCTTAGTTTTCACTAAAGATATACTCCTACTCCTAAAAAAAAAAAGTTTTCTCCACAGGCGAGAGAGCTCAAAAAACAGCGAGCAGTTTTTGGCTGAAATCAGACCAGAGAGAGAGAGAACACGTCCCAAACGAATCAAAACAAATGAAGCAACACATTCTACATCGTAATAATTCAATTGAACTTTTTATTCACCAAACTCTCAACAGCACTAAAACACTAAAACATTTTTTTTCTTTTTTTTTTTTTTTCCCCCATCTAAGACATAATAAGGCACATTTTGGAATGCCGTTTCGAGGACATGAAAAAAACAGACCCGCGGTGAACTCTCCGGACCCCGTCTTTTTGTTTCGCCCCCGCGAAACCCTCAGCCTCACGTCTGAGTTCTGTCCAATTCAAACTTGTACATTATTGCAGAAAAGGCAGGACAAAAAAAACCATCTCGAGAGATACACACGGTACAGGAAGAGACCGCACAAGTGTTAACACGTTACAGTGGCGTAGATGTGTGTTATTCATGGCTGCACTCGTGGTGAATGAAATGAGGGACTAATACTCAGGAGTTGCAGATGATGTTAAACACAATATGTACTGTAGCGAACGTAAGGATTTAAATAAGTATACATTGCACGAAAAAAAAAAAAAAATATATATATATATATCATTCAAATTCAAACACATGCACATGCAAACTCTAAAACGGTTCTTTGTCGCGCCCTTTTCCTGACAAAAACTATACACTTCCTAATCTACTCGTAGGACATTTTATAATAGTTTTCTTGTCGATGCTGCTTTGAGCAAACTACATCTCACAGTTTAATGTGCAGTGGTGAGGATCCGTTAAAAAAACAAAAGATCTCTGCACGTTAACACAATATATTTTCTCATTTGTTTACAAGACGAGTACACGCAACCGTATGGATGTAAATGGCAGCAAAAAATAATTAGTCATGTAGCAACTGGAAAAGAAAAGAAAACAAAAAAAAACAAATCGTGGGTTATTTAACACTGATAACATCAAAACAAAACATGAAAAATACAATAAATGAGAGAGGGTATTCATTATGTACCAGCTTTTTTTTTTTTAATAATACTCTATGTAGACATCAATATTTCCTTCCTTAGTGTAACTTTGTTGCATATTCTATACAAAAAAGTGTTGTAAAAAGTCTTTCCATAAATATTTCTGCAGGATAACCCTTCAGATAATTGTAAATCGAAGACAAAACGACTCCCAGCTTTGATTATTTCTCAGCAATAGGCCCTTCTTCATAGACAAAAACAAAAAAAAACAGCTTTAATATTGCTAAGTCATGGCCATCTAATATATACAGAAAAGGATCTCTGACAGGGAAATAGCTCGATTTTCGCAGACTGCTGTATAATTTTTTAACATCTATTATGTGCTCCAAAATACACATCTCATTTATAGAAAAAAAAAGCAATGTTGAACTGCAAAGGTACTAAAAAGGCAACCGTGAGATTCAAGACGTCTATGGTCTACCTTGTTTTACGTGTTTTTTATCACCTTTTCCCTGTGATGTTTGAGTTGCTGTTTAAAACGGCCTCCCTGTTCCGTTTCTCTGGATGGAATCAAACTCTTTGATTTCACAAATGCTTTGCAAGCCTCACTGTGACCTCTGAGGCTCATTCGTAAGGCATCGCTGGTATCTAGTCCTGTCATGACAGCCACATGACTGACAGGAAGGTGACGACAGTAAGACCAATGGATTGTTCCCAACACTGGCAGGTGTAAAACACACACAGGAGCGCTGCGAAAAAGCTTAACGGACAGCAATTTGAAAAACGTTATTCGACGATTTCTTTTCATGTAAAGCTCTGTGTTGCACTTATGAGCGGTAAATGTCTTACCTGCAGCAGACAGCAACTCAAACTAGCAAACGCCCAAAGCAGAACCTAATCGGCAGTGAATTTCTGACATCTAAAACGGCACAAACACAAATCCTTCGCCGTTCGAGCAAACCCCGTGTCAGTTTATTTTTTACATGCCATCCCTGTTGCACGGGAGAGTTGTTCACGTTGTCGCCATTTTCTCGACCCGACGGCGTCTATGCTGCCTGTGCGTAACGACACACACGGAGGGCCGCTGAACGCGTCCCACTGCCACTCTGTCGTGGCTCTCAGTTAAAACGATCCGACTCCAAAACGGCGACTGCAGGCAGTAAAACAGAGCATGAAGTGAAAGACAGACCCGACTGCCTTTTCTAGGAGGAGAAGCTGATTCCTTCCAGGTTGTACAGAGGAAGAGTTGTTGGCTGAAGACGACTCGGATGATCAAAGTTAAGATGTTTTAGCAGCCGCGGCACACGCAGTTAGCATAGCAACACAGTGTTGTTCTGCTGGGAAATTAGCAACAACCGTCTTATCCAAAAGACAGCTGTTTTCTACAAAAGTAGAGTTATTTCAAGCTGCTCGGAAAGCCTTGAGTTGTTTTAGACCGCAGAAATTCACTCTTGAATGGGCCCCAATCGGTTAGGTGCTATGATATAGCTGTACTCGTGGGAATTTCTCCCCGATTCTCCAAACTACGCCTGCCTTGACGACTTTAGAGTTCAAGAGGTGCTTTGCCAAGCCAAACAAAAAAAGAAAGGGAAAAAAAACAGCTTGAGGATGCCATAATTGTGTCACATAAATTAGCTCAGTTCAGACTAAATGATTTTTATATATATAAACTTTTACATTATAGATTCTATATCTTTAAATTCACTGTTCACACCTAACATTTACAGGTGATCAAAGTGGATATCACCACTTGGATTTAAGGCAGGGAAGTGCGGTTGTACAATGTTTTATTGGCAGTTATTAACTGGTGTCTGTATGTCATTGAATCACCCAAAACACAAGTTAATGCCAGCAGGTGACGTCAACTTTTACCAGGCAGGGCGGTTTATGGAAGATGTCAGTAAGGCACTATATGAAAAATGGATTTTTTTAGTTTTTTTGTGTTTTGGAGCCTGAGCTTGCTAATAGAGACTCACAGTTTATAAGGCTTTTGATTCATGCATCTTTAGTGTCGAGCCTCCCAACTTTGTGGAACCGTAGAAATAAATCAGCGGAGTGCCCTTAGAACAGTTGGCTTACATTTCAACACGCTGTAATGTACCACACGGCTCCAAACGCGTCAAGTAACCGTGTATGTTTTCGGACAAAACCTGCAGTTTCTCAGAAAAAGAAACAAATCTACGACAGAAAACTAACAAAAAAGGTCCAATATCTCAACGTCAACTTCATTCTGTTGTGACAATCTACTAAGAAATCACATCTTTGTTTATGTTCCATGACAACAGACCGCAGTAGGATTGTTACTGCCAGCTGGAAATGCTGGTTCAGCCTTCAGCTCAGCAAACTGCATCAAAGCAAAGACCTACCATACCAGTTCAACCACTAATGGAGGAGCTAAATCCTTTTCTTGTCCTTTGTCACATCTTGAACGTACATTAAACTCTCTGCGCGTCTCGGTCACCACGTGCACGTACTCTGCTCCACCTCTGAGCTGTTCAGCATATCAAAAACTTCACAATGACCCCTTTTCAGTCTCGATACTTGACATTTTTTAAGGCACATAAAGTATGTTACAGTATAAAATATAGTCAACCTGCTTGTTAAATGCTTTAAATACAGTACGTATGAGAGTTCACAATTCATAGAAGGAGGATCTTTAAAGGCAAATTTCATGAATTCAAAATTATAATAGTTTCAGCTGTAGTGCTTAAGAAATTTACAATAGTATACATAAACACAATGGGTCATCTCTTCCTTATTTCTTATTTTAAAGTTTATGAGTAGTAGGCACTATAAAAAAATGACTCTAGGCCATTAACCATCACTTTCAGTTTATCTACAAGACCTTCACAAACCAGACTTTCTATGGAAAATGAGTTTCTTTCACCTAACAGACCTGAAAAGTAAATCTCCGCAGCTTCTTTTAAGCTAAACCTTCCACTGAACACTTCTGATGTTGCAGTGAGCTGCTGGACAATGACTTATAGGTGCCAGTCTGTGGAAAACAACTTGACTCGTTTGGCACTAAAATCAAATGTCTTTCTACCACTTTTTAAACTTGTTAAACGTTAATAGTTCAACCTTTAACATCATGTTTAGCAATGCAAACTACGGAGCCCGCAAAGGATAAACACGAGCCCAACTTTTCCAATTTAACTGTCGGAGTGACATAAATGTGATAGACGAAGGTCTGGCGTGATTTGTGATTTTGGTCAATACTTAGGATGCTTATGAAACAGTTTAGCTACATGTTGCCATTTATAGAAGGTTTCTAAACTTTTACTTCCCAGCCAGAGCTGTGCTGATCTTTAGATTGACACTTTGCACTGAAAACACAGATCAACACCTGCTGCACATGGATATTAATATTACAAATAGAATATTTAACACAAAAAGCCCACGTAGCTGTAGCTGGGTAACAGATTATTCTTAGATGACCCTTCTTTTTTTTAGCTGAAGTTACAGTAATACAAGTTAGGAAAATCTGCATATTTGTAAAGCAACAAAAAATACTAAAGATGAGTCGAATGAAGCTGTTGCTGTCAACGTGTCTTCCAACTTTAACTGAGGAACTAACCTACGCATCTGATCCTACAGTAGTTTCTAAATACACATGGAAGCAGTAACACAATAATGTGATATACAAACATGGAAACAAACAAAAACAAACAAATATTAATGTCCCAGTTAAAATTTTAAATTGCACACTAGACAAAGAGAAAATAAATATGCCAAATGTAAGCTAGGGATGTATGGCACTTTATCCCTCAGTTAATTCACAGTTAATAAAATGTGCTGCTGACCCTAATATGACTCGACATCAGAGGCCTCCGTTTACATCATATCATTGTTAGTTGCCCTGACTAAAAGTTGCTCACATCCCACACTTTACTTGGCAGGAAAATGGAAAGCAGATCTCTGTAAACACAAAGCCAACAAACCCCCAAAGTGAGGTATTTGACACGAAATGTATTGTCAGTGACACTAAAACTACATACTTGGTGCCGATTCATCAGTACAAGAATTTGCCGTTGTTAAACATACAGTTGGCGTAATACATTTTTCTAATATATGCAAACTGAGCTACATGTTGCCTTTGATGCAAAGCACATAAAGTGATTGAACCTGAATATACATATTTCTCTAATTCCTGTTCAGAGACAGAAACATTGACAGAAAGATGTAAGGATCCACTGCTGTGGTGGAGAAGGAAGGCGTCAAAACGAAACAAAAAAAAAAAAAAAAAAAAAAACCAAGAGTACTGTACTCAAAATGTGCTGCAGTTTAACGAGGAGCGAGTGACGTGTTTTGTTACCAATGACAGGGCTGAGGAAAGCCCGGATGTGAGCTGGGCACCGACGATGCCAGGCGACATGACTTGGGACTCTGAAGTTCTTCTCTCTCTCTGGATGGAGATGATTATTGCACACGGCGGCAGTAGTAGCCCAGGACTTTACATTTCTCACACAGGTGTTGTGGGTGCTCCTTACTCTGGTCGGACACATCCAGGCCGTCTGGCTTCTCTAACGGTCTCTGCAGATATGAACAGAGGGACGTTAAAACAAGCAGCACACCATAAACCTCTGAGTTTTGCAAGCAGCCGATTTTGCTCTTCTATACGCACAACTAATCTGGCCTTCGATACTACTTAAACATATCTCACAGACCAGACATGCGTTAAACACAGTTAGTTGCAGGACCATCAGTTGTGGGAAGTTGCTGTCCACTTTACCAACGCTACTACACAAACAGATCTGTTAACATTTGATTATGATGACCTGTGTGGAAATATTAGCATTGGGTTTCTTGGAATCATTATCAGGTACAAAGGGAACATTTCTGAGCCAGCACAGTCGGAGGTCATTTTTAATAGTCCATCTGGAAATTTTTACGCCTCAACTTTTTTGTTAAAAAAGTAAAAAAAATAAAAAGAAACCGTATTTATTCCAAGTAGTCCAAATGAGGGAAATCAGGTTACCATGGACCATTACAGTGAGATATTTCAGGCGTCCACTAATGAGTCTGCCAGCAAATGCTGAGACTTTACCACTGCAGTGTCAAAGACATCAGGTCCTTAAGGAAAACTGGAAAATCTGATCGATATTTTATGGCATCCTCTCAATGGGTGGAACGAACTGGGTTGAGCTCAAGTAGCTGAAGGGAGACTTATCTGCGAGTAAGGTCGGAGTCTGAACTCGAGAACTGAAAACAGAGCATTCCCACACAGAGATAAAGGTGTGTTTATCTATTTTTTTTATTTGATTTTCAATATTTATCTTTTATTACTGGACTCTAAAACACTTGACTTGTATGATTTACAAATAAAACCAAAAAAATAGCTATTTATTCTGGCCTTGTCTCTCTTCGTGCTACTTACATAGTCTTTTAAAGCCATCCTCCCTAAAACCAAACCTTTTTCATATTAGTAGTCTTTGTGAAGGGGAAACATAAGGTGGTGGACCGAACATCATACTGTCAGGCCTAATCCCATTTCCTGGTGTGACCACTACTCCCATCTTTACCCCTTGGCCCTAAATTCAAAGTGAGAAGGGGTCAAATTAAACATGGTTAAAATAGTCCCTTACAAAACAGGACACCCATTCAAGTAGCTAATAGGGGAGCAGCTATTACCAAGTAAAAGGAAGGTTGTCTTCCAACTGGAGGACTGGAAATGTATGTTTTTCTTTTATTATTGCTGTTGTTGAGAAAAAATGCACCAAAAAAAGAACACAATTTGATTTTGTGGGCTTGCGATGAATAAAACAGATCTCTGTATGAAACAACAATATAATAGGGATTTCCTATGTAGTATATTTTATACCATAGATTATAATGACATTAGTGGGCAAAGAGGTTAGTGGTTCCTTTTGAACACTCGTAGGAAGGGGAAGTATGTTCGCTGGGCGATGGAAGGAAATTTGGTTGCCTGTCAGCAGTTCTGACAAAATGAACAAGGGCAAAAAGAGCAGGAGTCACTCACAAGTGAATCCGATGGAAATTTTACGAGTCAAGATACTTGAGTACGAGCAATCTGAATGCAGAGAGTCATTGTTATTCGTGGCAATAATTTCACAGTCATGACACTTTACAGCTTATTAAATGAATCAATTGGAAAATTGCGTTCAACTGCATTCAGGATGGATTTGTTGGGCTGTGTCCTTCTCCTGATTCAGTTCATGCAAGTGTTAAAGTGGGTCAGATCTGGTATTCAGGGAACAAGAAGGGCCTTAAGCAGTAGACCTAATTTTGTTTCAGGAAGTGGAATTGAAAGAATGTAGACAAGCATACACATTAAAAAATGAAGTGTTAGGGGATAAATATATCTCTGGTTGGAAAACAAAGGATTCTTTCTCCGTGTGTGTACTCGACGAGCTCTGAGAAACAGTTTCAGCATAGGGCTGAACAGTTATTTATCATGTTACTTTTCATTTTATGAGTGCTGTTTAGAAAAGCACACCGTGGTTAATATGATTTCACATTCTCCTATGAAACAAGAGGAGACGTTCTGCAGCTGTATACGCTTCAATTAATCACATGTATCTGTGAACCATTAAAAAAGGACTTTTTTGTTTTAACGTTTTGATGGCGTTCAGGAAATAATCCCCAACTTTTATGGGTCAGGAAATGCTATTTGTACCTTTAAATACTGGTTTATTGCCATATAATTGTACGTAGAATGATACTTATTTCATTGTAATGAGGCCATCTGGAGTTTAGTTGAAACAAGATGTAAAACAAATCTGAAGTCTGAATTCAGTAAACGTTCACTGAGATGAACCAAAGTTTGGCCAGTGGGAGAAATGGTTTCTGGTTAAACGGCTAATTCTCAGAACGTCTTACATTGTCAGTCTTCAGCTGACGTACCTGTTTGTGTGGATACACGTTGATGTGGCATTTGATACATTCTTGCCCCATGTTGGCCCAGGAGTTTCCACTCATCCACTTCCTCTTACACTTGGGACACTTGTACTCTCCAAAGCATCGTTTTTTCCCCTGGTAGGGTGTCAGTCCTTCACCTTTAGGTCTGGCCTACAAAACAAATAAATAAAGGGTGAATAAAATTATGCACATATGGGAACAATATTTCGTTTGCTTGATCAGATAACTAGTACTTTAAACAAGAATGATGAAGGTTTTTTTTTTTTTTTATCAGTGCAGACGGACATTTTTAAGGTGCACTCTTGCACTAAGCTGGACAGTAACACAAAACAGAGAGACAACTGGGTGTTTCCATCCCTGTCATGCTGATATAGCCAACTTCATCACACAGAACACTCCTACACACAGTTTTGGCTCAATATGAGGTTGTGTAAATGACGTTTACTTCCATTACAGCTGTGTTAAATTACTCCTCTGATTCTCGTGAGGGAGATGATTACAAACAGTCGGTCAGCTGCGAGAAAGCACAAGCCTCAGGGCGATATTGTTAGGAGTTGCCGCCCCTATGACTTCATGTTGGCTATTTTTTTGGGGGCCACTATAACGTATGGAAAGGAGACACTCCTCCTCCAAAGATTTGCCACAAACAAACACACATCTGTTTCATTAAAGAGATAAATAACAATGTACCCAAAAGCTGCCAAAATGAATCCAAACTTATCAGAGCATGTCATCATCAAGTTTAAAAAGAAAAAACTTCCCAGAACCTGTACTTACCAAGTGATAGCTATCAGATACTGTAAATGGAATAAGAAGAAACTTTTGGAAATGTTTTTTTTGCGCAGATGAAAATCAGCTGTGACAGAGAGAAGTAATGCACAGCATGCACGCAACTTTCCATAAAGTCAAATAATTACTCTGGCTTTAAAGTGACCACTCCTGACTCCATCTGCAGGACTGTTTTCATAAAAACGTCAACATTGGACGCAGGTTTTGGATGGAGTAAGATATGGGGAGATGAGAGTGAGAGAGAGAGAGAGAGAGAGAGAGAGAGAGAGAGAGAGAGAGGGGTAGAGTCCGTATCCCTGCCCCAGCCTGGGTATGAGTAATAGAAACCTAAATCTACAGCGCTTTCCAAACAGACGTCAGCGCTTTGCATCAGCACCAGCGAGCCACGGCTAAGTAACTACGGCTGCGTTTCAATCCAGCCCCTCGATGGAATGACCTCAACCCCCACTGTCAGCTTTGCATCTTCAATTGCGACAACACGCAGGCTGGAAACTCTGACTGCTGCTGAACTGCAACACACCATACTATATACACTGACAATGCCGTCTTGACGTAATCATTTAGTAATCCTGAAGACAATGCCAATGCCATGGCAACGCCTTGTTTGGAAACTCTCCTACAAATAATCTAGTTCCTACACAATCCAACTATAAACAGGCTGCCATTTTCACTTAGGAAAACCAAAATAAAACACACTCTGCAAGGTAACGTGGCAGACGTTTGACAGTTAAAGCTTACCAAATGATTTAACCTTTCCATATGATATTCATTTTGTTATAGCCTGATAGTTTCCCGATACAGCTGTTTGTCTGAATGTAAAAAAAAAAACAAAAAAAACCCCTCTCCCTGACACTGCAGCCAGGACTCAGCAGGACAGAAACAGCACTCCTCCATCTCATGACCGTTCCTCTCTTGCTTCATGCTGTTTCCAGTGTCCGGCCTTGGCCTTTTGGCTGAACATCACACTCTGTCTTCAGCTGAGCGCTTTCAGATCAACTGTGCAGCCTAACCAACTAAGCATTGAATATATCTGATCACAAAGAGAGAAAAAAAAAGGTTAGTTATTGACCAAAACATATTACACTTTTATTATTGTCTGTCTGGAAAGAAGAAATAGAGGCTGCGGGAGTGTCCGGCTCTGGCGGGTGTCTGTCTACAGACACACACAACCATCTCATTTCAGTAATGACCAAAACAGTTGACCAGGAGTAACACAAACAAGCAAAGAGCCACAAACAAACAGAGCCATTGACGGTCAGAAGCCTGTAATTTACCACGACACAAACAGCTTGATTCTTGTTGCTACAACACAGGCAGCAGGAGCATGAACCCGATTACCTTAGCTCGGATCAAAAACACTGTTCAGTGGGTCTAAATGAGCTCCCACAGACTTTTCTTTTCTGTTTATCTGCATTCAAACATGACACTGTTTTAAAAAAGAAATCAGGATCAGGCAGCACACATATGTGAGAAGGTGCTATTAAAATAAAATGCAACCAGACAACAGTAAGGGAAATATTTTTAGTGGTGGTTATACCACTAACAACTGAATTGAATAAAAATCTAATTCAATACATCAATAATACTGTTCATGAAGATGCTCCAAATACACAAGTGAACTTTAGGAGCACTTGCAGGGCAGTTCGTGACTAAAACCAAGTTGTAAACCTAAGCTTTTGTTCTTCCTTTTCCCAAATTTCACACAGTTCCACGAGGCTTTTGTTGACCAACCCACAGATATAAAGATAAACAACAGAAAAGTGGAGACAAAGCAGTGGAAAAGTTGTGAATTTTCTTGCAAAACACTGCAGGTTTTATTTGGACATTTGGAATCATAAATCTAAGTGTTGCACTTAAACTGTGGTCAGCTGTTATGAGGCCATTGCAACACACTGCCTCTCTTGGAGGTCTCAGACGACCAGCAAGTTTGGGCTCTGAAGTCACGAACTTTACAGACGCAGCTGGTATTGCACATTCCAATGGACTCGCAAACATGTGGGAAACAATGCCACAGTAACATTTGGACTGCTGTGCCACCACAGCTGGGGAAAACAGGACAACAGGCAGGAGCTAATGGAGCAAGCTTCTGGTACACACGAAGGCTCCGTCATTGTGTTTATATTGATGCAGTGCAAATCAAAACTCTTAGCTGAGTAAATGTTTTAGTTATGCTTGATTTCCCGGCAAAAAAACATCTTAAAGCAACATTTACAAACCGTACTCCAATGTACAATGACTAATTTGATAGAACTGCGTCATTATGCCGCAGAGCATCCTGGAGATGAGTCTACATGGGAAAATGTTTTTGTTTTTCTTTGCTCTCTACAAATAAAACCATTCAAGCTTAAGGTAGAAGCTAAATGGACATATTCAAGCAATTTAGAGCGTTCTTGCTTGTCTGTCAAGTGGAAGAGCGTTGCGAAACAGCTGTTGATTTGTGCGGCAGAAGGCGGCTAGTGGAGTTTGTCACTTTTTTTTTTTAAGAGTGCTTAGTGTTTGTTTAAGTCCCAAGGCTGGAGCCCTGTGAGTTAAAGCAAGATAAGGGTCAGTGAGTGTGTAAAGGACAGCTTACCACATCCTCTTCTGGTCCAGATGACTGAGGGCAAGCATCACATCACCCAAATGCATTCACACTTTGGGTCAGTGAACTGTTAATTGAAGCATGTACACAGATGTAGTACACATTCACAGAGGCCGTGTAAACATGGCCACACAGAGGCACAAGCAAATACAGCTCTCTTTCTCCTCTTGTCCCCTTCAAAACCCAAACACCCAAAGGCACACTGAGCAAAATCCACATCCAACAGGTTTTCATGCGCTCTTGAGACCCAACTGGAACGTCTCGGTGAAGTTTCCGGCATCACTCCCCCTCTTTTTCACCCTTCTGCAAGTACACGGGTCATTCTTTGGCTCGTATCACAGGATTAATGAGCTCACAAACTGCACTAAATAGGATAAACAGAGCTGTGCTGGAGACAGTAAAACAAAAAGGGAGACAAGAATGAAACAAGATTAGGACCGCAAAGAGCTGGAAATCAACCAGCTTTCTGCTCCTCTAGAATTCTGGGGAAAAGAAATTAAGACTACGCGCAAATGCACAATGAGAAAAGGGAAAGATTAACTCAGCAAGCCCGAACCAACTTCTCAAATGCGGGAAGGAAAACCGAAGAAAAAGAGCGAGAAGGAGGAGGAAATCTAAATCCAAAGCAGATGGCCTCCGTAGGGGCAGAATACTGAGAGCCGTCGTAAAATCGTAGCTCTGCTTTCAATTAGGCCTTACATTTCAGAGACACAGAAAGAAAGAGATGGGGGATGAAACAGTGTTAACAAACCGCTGTAGTTCTGGCCACAACTATAGTGGACTGAACTTATTATGTGAAGGAATGGGGAGAGAGAGAGAGAGAGAGAGAGAGAGAGAGAGAGAGAGAGAGAGAGAGAGAGAGAAATAATTCACTGAAGGAATTGTCTATGTGTCCAATGTGTTCAACTAGAGAACCATTAGGAATGTGAAACGTGCACAATCATAAGGTACACCACTGAATTTTAAAAATGTGTATAAGTGAGTTATCCCAGTCTAGACAACACCCAGGTAATACTGCGAAGCTGATTAAAAAGGCATGCAGTTCAGACATTTGACCCTAAAATTAATGTTTTGCCACAAAACCATCCTAAAGTTTTACTCCACCGTAAGTTTTAAAGGCACTTCTGTGACTGGCCGCTGGAAAAATGCAGTCCATACCACTGTCTGAGGCCTAAAGGTGATGTTGCATTCACGTTGATCTCATACCAGGCAAAGAGAAATGCCCGATGGACAGACACTAGACTGCAGACTCCCAGACACCTCCCCAGAAACCAAACCTTTAATGCTCTGTCTCCAGAAACAGGATGGGGTAGCCTTGGTTTATTATTAGATGTTTTGTCCAAGCCAAACTCAAGAGGAATCCTTTTAGAGGCCGGTACTTTCAAGGTTGTGGACGATATTTCATACTTTCACAACATATTTGAGGAGACAACTACCTTTTCAGTGTGAACTCCATATATTTCTTGCAGCCATACGGAGCCTAAAAATGTTAATTTGAAGAAATACTCATGAACCTGCTTGCTGGACTATATATATACAGTACATATATATTATTTCAATTTCTGGCTCATTATATACCTGCACCAGGGTTTGAACCCCTGATCTTCTAGATCAGTCACATGATGATACTGGCGCACAAACCTCCCAGCCTCCTGAAAGAAGAAATAGAGAGGCTGTGGAAAGTCAAGACCTCAGTGGTGCCAGTGGTCATTGAACCACTTGGGGCTAACAGGAAGAGTGGCTCTAATAGATCCAAGGTCAACCTAGGACATCTCTGTCCAGAAGATCTCAGTCTTAGGAACTTTTATGATAGTGCACAGAACCTTCAGTCTCCAGCAGAGGACCTGAGCTTGAAGTGAAAAATGCAGCTCTCCATGTGAAAAAAAAGGGCAGGCTTGGTGTTTTTATTTTATTTTTTTATATATATATATGTTTTATATACTTGTGTTCTTTTTAAAATTTCTGATTGTTCTCTAAAGGTGGTTGGTTGTTTGCCAAGTACTACCCAGAATGCAACGCTCCCTGGCCTAGATCCCAGGTTTCTAATAATAGATGAAGGCGTTATGTAATAATAATGTAGAATCACATAATTCATGACATTTATTTCTTTTAAATCCATAAATATTACAAAAAGAAGTGGTTAATCTTTATTCATCAAACTGATAAAAGAACAGTTAATATTAACTGTGCTCTATTTGTTATATACGTAAACATTTAATAATGTGACACACAAAGCTGAAGCTCATGCTACTGAGAAGCAGAGTTTATAATTATGTGTAACCGTTCAAAGTTTATGAGACAGAATGAGCTCATTTTTTTCTACTTCTTTTTTTTATTCAAATCTATTAAAATTCTTTTGTTCTCAGATCTGATATTTGTATATATGGTACTGATGTCAGATATTTTAAAGCCATTTGTTGCTGTAGTGAACATCCTCCCAACCAATTTCACAGTTTCCTCCCATGCAATTGTAATTTTGTAAAAAAAAAAAACTTATAAAAATATTCTATGATTAATATTACTTTTATGATGAAGCTACATGATGACTGAGACCGAATCAGCCGTTTAAAACAAAATACCTCAGATTGTTTTTCAAACCACAGAATAAAGAGCAAAAGCATTTTGTTGAGTCGTTTGAAAATAATTCTTGTGAAATTGTTCCTAATGTCGAGCATAGTTTGCCTTTGGCTGACCACATCAGGCCAACTCATATGTGAAACCAGAAAATGTCAGAGTGGCAGACTGAAAACTAAAAAAAAAAAAACAATGTTCAGTCCTCATTTGTCCTTTTATTTTGTTTAATTCTTCATAAAATCTAACGATTAAACCGCTGCCTGACACAACAGCAATGGCAGAAAGAAGATCTCAGAACTGAGGGCCAAGAGAGGGCATGCAGATGGCCGCTACTTCAAGTCTCTCAGAAGAATGACACTGTCACCACCTCAGCTGTGTCCCACTGCTCACAGGACAGGCTTTTTTTTTTTTTATTGGCCGTTTCCGCTGTTGGGGTAAACAACCGCGACTTCATGCCAGAACCTAAGCCAGGTGCATTATGGGGGGGCTGTTTATCAATCCCTCCATGCACTGCGAGCTCTAAATACAGCCCCTGTTTTCTGTGCATCTCTCCCTCTTTCTCTGCAATCTTTCTCACCTCCCTCTCTCTGCTCTGCTCCTTTGCTGGTGCAGCTGTCTCTTTGTAATGCCTTTAAGGAAAAAGTGGCCGAGGCTGAGAGTGATGGGAGGAACAGGTGTGCTGTTTGAGTGATAAATTTGCTCTCACTCAAGCACAATGCACCTCTGTTTTTGAAAAAAAAAAAAAAAAAAAAACCTCTCCCCAGAATGGGGCTTCAAAAAAGCTGACACACAATCAGGCTGACATGGAAAATAAAATTGAGGGAAATTAGGAGATGCAAAACTTCTTTTGTCAATCAGCATCAGAATCAAAGCTTGGCTAGTGACGGTTTTAAAAGAAACATGCAATCAAATTACTCAGGAAAACAAATATGTTAATTCGAGTCAGATGAAATTATTCCAAGTTTACTTTTTGTGACTAATAATTACACTTAATGACTTAAAGACGTCATTGCACACCGCATCTGTTGCTCCATAACTGAAGACAAAAACATGTATTCAATTCAAATTATTGTTTCAAAAACTCTTGCAGTCTTTGGAAACAATTGGAGAGTCATTACACAGCAAAGCCGTGTTTTTCAAGCTCGAGCCGCCTTAATCCTGGCTCGCTGGCGAAGACTCCAAGCTGCTGGGCCGCTCCCCGGCGTTCTGCAGAGCTCCAGTCACCAGCTAGCATCTGGAAACCATCAGTGTAAACAAAGGAACAGCGGAGGAGCTCAGGCCTCACTCTGACTCTCCACATCCCCCAGGACATCACTCAGAGAGCAGCACAAGAACGCCAAACTGGCGCTGAACCTGTGTGTGTTGCATTTGCGAGCGCGTATCTGTGTGCGTATCTGTGTCTGGTCTTGTGTCCTCATCTCAAAATTTGTATTTGGCCTGGCCACAGTTTAAAAAAAGGTAGATTAAGAGATACAGGGGATGGGGTTCAGTCACAACGTTAGCTTTGAGCCTTTTTGGGGGGTTTCTGTTTTGTTTGCTCATTAGGTGTAGTATTCCTGATAAGACTCCTAATTGCTTTCATGTGGTTTCAGTTAACGTGCAAGCCTTGGCAATGCGATGAATGTTACAGGGGAGAAGAAACCTGGATGTGGTTTGAATCTGAGAACTAGTTTTTCTCTCTGTAGAACATCAGAAAAGATCAAAGCATCAATCACATCTGATTCTTGTCTTAGACAGGACAAGGAAATATTTCCTGAGCTTTTCGGGGCAGCGTTTTAGTAACTTCATATCTATTAATCTTGTGGTTTGGTCGCTTTTAGTTCAGCTGAAATTTCTGAAACGCTGCTCATGGAGCTTTTATGCACTGATTCTCTTTGATGCTTTGCACTCTGGCACACAGCACACCACACCACACTGCTTTCATTGCCTCACCACTTTACATCTACAACTGCTGAGATAAGCATTCTTATCTTGTGCAACTGCCTCTAAATATAATCAGCAAAATCACACATCCTTTACCGCAAACAACCACAATCACACACTAGTAGTCGTAATGCCAAAGATGCAAATGCTTGCTATGAGCAGTCAGGCATGTTGTAATGCCAGGGTTTAACCAATGTTACGGGCAAATTTCTCAAATCAGTGAAACAGTAATAGATCATATGTGTCTGCCTTAGTTTCAAAAACATGATAATAAAAGACCATTTCAACAATATAGTCTAAAAAATAACTAAATATAATAGCTTTTTTGAGGGTGCTTCTTAGCAGACATAATGGTCCAATTATCTAGAATCTTTTACATCAAACATATTTGGTGCAAAACAAAATCCCAGATGTGAAATGTTCCCTGTCCCTGGACTTGGCCAATTGGTCAAAATACGTTTGACACAAAGACGTGGCTCCAGTCCAGGTCGAACTGGATCAGTATGTTTCTTCTGTGAAAACATTTGATGCTTATATCAGACTGGTTATCAAAAGTTGCAGTAGGATACTGTGAGAGCCAAAAGGAAAAGGAAAGGTGTCGGGGTGACTTACAGGAAGAAAAGGAGACTCAAAAAAATGCCAATACTTTCTAAGTATTCTGAGAGAGAAAAAGAGAGGACGTAAGAGTAAACAAATTGCAACAGGCAAGCATTTAAAAATATGTTTGCTGCCTTTTGAGATGAAAAGGTTTGTTGTGCTGAAGTTAAGGCCATGATATGTTGCTGTAGTGCTGACTGAATATGTTCAAGCATGAATTCAACCAGAGGTAGAAGGTTATCACCAAAACGAAAAACAGTTTAACGTCAGGGACACTCCTATTCACAGATAAGCTGATGTAATATGAGAGCGACAGGACAAAAGTTTGACTTGTAAAGCTTGGGTTTTGGAACAGCATGACAATGACACACATGACAATTTCACTGGGTATAGAAAATCTATCAATACTGCAATATTAGTGTACATAATGTTAATAATGCAATGGATTCTAATAAACTGCAAACAAAAACTGCATGCAAAAAATTTAAATTTGACAATCAGATAGACTTTGACTCCCCTCAATGCCCACAGCTGGCACATGGAGGAGGTTGTGAACATCATAATCACAGAACAAGTGTTTATTGCAACTCGTATATTCAACAAGAACAACACTGTGTTTGTAAGTTTTCGTAATATCATACAGCCTACATACACATACACCAACATAAACAAAGGCATAATAAATTAGAAACAGACATGGTTTTGAGGTGTGTTTTTATTCTATCCAATGTGTTGGATATACAGAGTTACAAACCCTTACAATCACACAAATAATCTACTTCAGGGTTCTGGGTTTGTATGCTTTCCTTTAACACATATGATGTAATTTTTGTCATCTTTGCCAGGTCCCCCAGAGGACAAGTATGTGCAGCCCATATATACAGCATACTGTATATATGTAGACATTTGTTTCGAGGAAATACTGCGTACATGTGAGACAGAAGGACTCAACAAATGCACCAAATTGCCGCTGCAAAATCACTCAGTCTTCTTCTTTTGAATAAACAGTTAAACTGATACAATCTTGACACCTATTAGGCTGCAGTGTAAACTACACACTTCTCAGGTGAATGCTGTGGTGCAGCCAATTCAAAAAGAAAACAAATAGGAAAAGTCAAAGTCCAAACCCCTTACACAAGCAACCCAGAAAAACACGCCGAGCCCTTAAATATCTCAGAGAGAAGAATTTGCACCTCTGAGCTTCCTCAGATGCACCGTTCGCAATCCAGCCTTTTTTTTTTACTGCTATAATCTATGCAGCATAGTTTATAGTGTAGTGTCTACCGATTAGCTCAATTGGCTCACCTCAAATAAAGAATAGGTAGTTCTCCTGCAAAACACCACTTTTGTACAATCTACTGATTAGTTTGAGAAGAGATTTGCCAGTGAGGATTCTTAAAGAGAAACAGAGAATTTTTAGACAATTTACAATAGGAGAAAAACTTTTTGTTTTACATAAGGCTTGTAAATTCACAAAATACAACTATATAGCTGTGTACTGTTTGAAAAACATGAGTACTTGAAGATAAAGAAGGCAACTCTTACACTTAAAAAGCCAGAAAAAGAAAACCTCCATTTTTTCTTTTAAAATTTTAGGACACGTGTTTAAATCAACTACCAGAAACTTTCTATATGAAGGATATGACACATAAAATGCCAATAAACACATGTTTCACTGCAACATGCTGGATATCTTTTAATGGATAACCCCATATGCATTTGTACATAACTGCACCAGCTTGTGGCAACAATCAGACCATTTCAACTGTATAACAAGTTACTCAGTCCATCATTTATTTGCTTACAAAAGTCTGCTAATACAGCTGCAACTTCAAAAGGTTATCAGTAACAATTTCTGCTCTGTGTAGTTGTTGTGACAAAGTGGTTCAGTTTGTGTTTACCACTTGTCCCTTATTCTTATTTCTGATTCACTTACTTTCTCTAGTTGGTTATAATGCTTAGATTTAAACATTACTTTGCAATTTTGCTTCACTTACTATCCCAGGTTTGTTTGTGTTAGCATTATGTTGCAGTTTCCATCTATGTACATGTTTAGGTTAAAGCTACTACTTCTGGACCATTGGCTGAATTTGTTTCTTTTGTTTCAAGGTATATTTATGGTGTTTGTTTTTCCCTTTTACTCACCATTGTTTGTCCCTTGTAGATCTGCAGCAGGGCAGGAGTATTGGAGGGGACGGCCCAGTATTTCCTGCTTAAATGGCTGGATGATGTCATTGATTACCTGGCTGGGTTCTACCAACTAGAGGGTTTTCTTTTGAGTATTGCTTTGTTTTTCTTTAAAGTAACTTTCTGAGTTATCTTGTGTTACATGGTTTATTTTGCAGACCATTTCATTATGTAGATGAGTTTGTAAATTAGATTAATAATTTTATTCTTGTTTTTCTGTTTAGATGCTTGTTGTTTGACTTGTTTCATTGTGGCTTAGTCCACTCAAGCACAGGTGTGTTGCCAATTGGCTATAAAAACTGTGTTTGGAAGCTAAGGGGGAAAAAAGTCTGTCAACTGAACAAATAAAAGGCATCACAAGAAACTGAAACGGGTGGCTGATGCTGATTTTTCTGTTCACCTTCTGACCCTTTTGCCTACACTACCCTTACAGTTGTTATAAAAATGGATTTAATTTTTGGTATAAATGAACTCACAGACTACCACTCCTTCTAATATTAGTTATCAAATGGTATGAGACCTCACTAAATATGACTTCCCCACAAAGTTTCTAAACACAGCCGTCAGCCTCTGATTTGCACCTGCTCCACACCCCTGTGGCTCAGGGAGCTTTTCTTAAAAAAAGGTTTCATATTCTAGAAGCTCTTTATTCCAGCCATCCATATATGCTTGAGCATTCGTTACACTATAAAAAGCAGTATACTCACAGCAGAACGTTTCCAGGTCTAAATGTGCCCCATGAGGTGTTTGTGCTGTCATTTGTGCTGGTTTTCTTTATTAGGTGTTTGAGTGAAGCAGCTAAGAGAACGTGCTGAATGTGGACCAAAAAAACAGTACGAAATGTGGTAGCTTGAATGAAAACCAGAACAATCTTGGTATATAATCAAATCCACAGCTATTTGAAAGCTACAATCTTAACAGGCAACACTTCCTTAAAACACCACTAAGCCAAATGAACCCAAACAGTACAATGAACCTAGGCAGGGAAGTGTGTGTAAGATGAACTACTTTTAGTCAAGCAGTGGCATTCAGGGTTAGAAGTTTTCAATTACGGGTTTCTGGGTCTGCCCTCTGAGTTCACAGGTTTTAATAATTGTCTTTGATTTCTCACTGACACGAAGTGGAAGATTTTCAAGACAACAACCATTCTAGCCGTTACCACAAAATCCGTCTCCAGCCCTTGGAGACGGCAAATAGTTCCTTCTAGGAAATGGCCTCTGCTTGGCAAAGCGTGCAATAAAAGTGCGGCATGTGTGTTTACGCTGAAAGAGGCTGATCCTGGACCAGAGAGCACACACAAACGTCTTCGTTTTCGCATTTTATCCGAGTGAAATCCCGTAACAGACATGGGCATAGAACCTCTGTTTAGTCTGCTTTTTGACATGCTGATGTATCAAACAGGGAAAAGGTAAAGCAGGGCAGCTGTTCCAAAGATAAAACCTCCCACAGCTTTCAGTCATGCAAATAAGTGGAGTAAAATGCAAAACAAAAAGTATTTTGCATGTTTATATGCCAACTTCTTCTTAGTCCTTTACGATCATAAAAAAGAATGAAAATATATGTAGATGCATAATGAATAAGTGGAGAACTAAAACACATCTACGAACATTTAAGTAAACAATAAGAGCATTTTTAAATGAGGTAAATAAGATTTTATAAACAGATACCTTTTTGATTTTTATGACTCTGTAAAAGAATGATAAAACATGTTGTAGAAAACACTCTGCCTTTCAGTTACTAAACAGTAAAACAAAGCTTGCAAAGCCAACTCTACAATATAATGATCTGTTGATGCAGATTTAAACAAATCCCAGCTAAGTCAACTTTAATGACATTATTCTTTAAAAATTAAATGTCATGACCTGCAATTTCTGGTTGTTTTGCTAAACTGCAGGTGGGGGTCTTTTATTATTTACTGTTGTAAGTTGGTCGTTTTAACGCTGTAACAATGAAGATTCATTTATTTTCAAAAAAATCCCCCTAATATATTGTTTTCATAGATGATCCAACAGACAACAGACTTGCTGTATGGCACAAAATCAGCATACACAACGTGTGTGTGTGTGTGTGTGCATTTTTCTTCTCACTAACAGACCAACATCACTGGTGTCCAAGACAGCTGCAGAGATTTATCAGCAGGCCAGTGTTTTTTGGGTTTTTTTTTGCCAAAAGCCAATTCCCAGATTCCCAGATTTCCACAACCTAACTTTCCTAATTGGCCACGGATCTCGGTGTCATGATGTTGGATGACTGATGGAAACCGCTCAGATTGCCTGGCTGTTTAGATTCATAACAAAGGGACTTTTGCAACTCAGAAGCTCCATCAACACACCAGTGTGACATGGAAGCTCTCTTTTTTTTCACAGACGTGGGATTAGCTCTCCATACTCTTACACGTCCCACATTAACTCGGCATTAGCGTCTAACGCGAAGTGATGACGTGGGTGTGAATTTCCCCCACGCCCTCTCCTAGCCTTGGACTTAGCCACAGTCCCACTAGTCCCAACAAGCCGTGCAGCTGCACAGCAGAGTTGGGTTACCAGGCCAGTGAATGACAAGGGCAGGTTGGGTGTCATACGGAGGAATACAGAGGTGCACAGAACATTGTCCTCTGCCCGAGGAAGCCAACGCTGTGGCTCTCTGGTTGCATGCATCTCGCAGAGATCCTTTGCAGTTATTTGTGTTTGTGTGTTATATTTCTGACAGTGAACTCTGCTGGATATAACGTACATGTGTGTTGCTAATCTTAGTGTCACTCACTGTGAATTCTATATTGGATCTACGGCCCTATATGGTTTCCTCAATGCTAAAACAGCACAAGGCTCTTCTCTGTTTCCCTGCTGAAAAATAAAACATCTTGACAAGTGAAGATAACAGCATTTATTCACAGTGATGATGGTCTTGTGTCTGATACCACACGTTGAAACAGAAAATATGACCGAATACCCAGCATCCCTGATAAGCCTTATCTGTTTTACAGGGCAGGCTTTATTTGTGGGTCGGTTTTTTTTTTGTATTTAGTAACCTGACAGAGTGAGCATTAGAGCAGAGACAGATGCAAGGCCTTCAGAGCCTCTGCAGCGACTGGAAGGAAGATCAGGGGTCAAACTGTAAAAACATTCCCATGGTGCACCNAAGCCCTCATCCCTGCCAGGAACGTCTCAACAGGGAAGTGCACACAGAGAGAAATCAGAGAGTGAGAAAGTGAGAAAATTTCTGTATAAAATAAGATTTTTTTTTTTAAGTAGGGAAGAACATGATCTTTTTTACACTTACAGAAACAAAAAACACAGGACCTATGGCTAAACTTAGAAATCACAATGTGATGATACTAACTCAGTAAAAACAGCAGCACATTTTAGAAAGTGTACATAAAACACAAAAGATAACTTTAATACATAAAAATATTTAATTATTAACTACTTGAAGTCCTCAAATATTGAACACATTGATGAGGTTCCTGAATGATCTTTAACGTTTTCAACTTTTTTGGATGCAGGAAAATTACATAATCAGTTGATTTTTTTAATCGTTTCTTTAAATTCAAATTGATGTATTCTTCTTTTCTTTTTTGGTGTGTGTGTTGGGGATGGGATCTTTGAGAAATACTTTTTTTGTGTCTGAACACCTACAAAGCCCACACCAAAGGGAGTTTTTCTTTGCCTCTAAAGATTCTCGACCTGAACTGACTGAAACGCTCCATTTTTAGTCAAGGCTTTTCTTCAAACTATTATAGTGTAATAAATTGGTATAATGCTTACCCTGTGAAAAACCAGCTTAGTGCCAAAATGAGTACCTAAAAATGCATTGCAACACCTATAAGAGCATAAAGTGTGCTCTAAATCACTATTCTCTTTCTTTTATTTTAAATCACACAACAGACATACCGGTATATGTCCAGATGCCCCTTGGGCATCATTCCCCTCTTTGCACATTACTCTCTTCTTTTGTTTCTATTTCAACTGACTAATTTTAATTTATCAAACCCTAATGAGTCACACAATATAATGTTTTGACTCCTGAGAGAACTATAGCTCCCAAGTGGCCTTCCAGAGGAGGATGTCAACATACTTAAACATGAAGCGAAAGAAAATACTGCAACAAAATCCAAAACCACAGAAGAGGCCCCTATAGTCTATGTGTTGACGCACAGACATGGAGACGATATAGGACTGCCTGTGTGGCTTGTTGTTGAAATTCCTCTTCTTCTCTCGAAGATCTAAGGCTCCGTCCAAATATACTTGAGTCTGACGCACCACTGTGATGCTGTGAGGGCCCTGCTGGTGGAACAATACAGGCCTGCCTTCCTGACCTCTCTGTCTAGCACATCCTACAGACACACAATAACTGCCTTAATTACCAGACTCCATTCCCACCACTAGGGCTTTCCCCAGTCGCTCCCATTCAGAACCGCAGTCTCTCCCTAAGGTGCCCATTCAAGCGCGACACAAAGCCAGCAGTGTCAGCCCCTGATCTGTAACTCCAGCCCAGGGTGCCAGCATTCGCAGCTTCGCCCTCAGTTCATCTGCCTGTCTGGCCACTCTTTCAGTCAGGTCCCGGATCACGAAAGAAGCTGTTGTTTTCATTTGACACAAGTCAGGGCTCATACAATGACCAATTAGTTCGACTACATACCAAAAAAACGGTCAAGTTAAGCAATAACTAACATTAAAAACTAATACTGAATGTTCACTGGAAGATTCAGACGTTTCTTAAAAAACAAAGATGAAATATTCTGAGCGTGACTGAAGAGTTGCAGCTCTTGGTTTTTTACATAATTGACTTTTTTTTTCCTGAATCTTTTATTTTAGCAGGACGTGAGCAGAGTTTAGTTACGACAGAGTCAGGACAAATCCTGTCGAGCATTTAATTACAGCTTCATTGTTGGGGCTGTTAGCACACAAAGCAGTAGTGAGTTTGCACAAAATAGGCTGCCCTGTCATTGTTTCTGAAAAGCTCCGTATGTCAGATCGACACGGCGGCACCTAAAGATGAATATTTATGAGATCTCTAGAATGATTTAATCATTCTTGTTTTTTCTCACCAAAAAAGGCCTTTTAATAAAAGGTGCAAACGCAGCAGAAAAATTATTATTATCAAAATGAATATCTAAAATAAGAACTCAGTCTGTTTTCTTGCCATCATAGCTATCTGAATACAGATTATTGGCCAGAAATACAATTTTTCAAGTATGATAAGAGCTGTGAACCATCCTGTTCAAGTTCAAGTCATTGCAGAGCATACCGACCTCTATTAGACTGTAGCTGTATTAAAACACACAACATTATCATAACTTTACTGCATAGTGTTGTTTTTAGTCTTTACTCTGGGTGTTTATGGTGTAGAAGTGAACTTGGGGGGGAAAAAAGGTAAAACTTTTCTTTGAAAGGCTTTTATTGTTAAGGTAAATTTAAGAAGTAAAATAGTAAAAAGTACTTGGTTTTAAGAAACTCAAATGCTAACCCAAATTAAGCTAATATCTAAGCTAATACTAAATCTAGTTATGATGAGAAAAATTAGTGAATTTGTGTCATCTAAGTCCCCATATGAACTGTTTAGTGGTGCATTTTATTTATTTTTTCATCCAGCCCTATGATCATGGCGGTTTTTCATTGTTTATCCCCATTTTGCCACATTTGAATCTTTATTCCAGGGGCAGCTGTGAGTCTACCTGACTGACAGCACGCTGCTTCCCAGAGTTTAGGTTTTCAGTGTCACGGCTAAACAAAACAGGAAGTGGTGTGATTGTTGTCTCAGCAAAAAACGAGAGGAAGAATGGGATTTCTGTACAGAACACAAACCAGCTGTCAGGAAACCACGCTTTTATCATTCTTTTAACTTTGATTTCCTTTCAGGGGAAGTGCCCTCACTCCCAACTCACTGTCTCCTGCTGCCTCCCAGCCCTTACGCTATTTTCAACAATAACCAATAAAATACAACACAGACAAACCAAATAGAAGTGAGTGGCGTGACAGCGACACAACCTAAGTGCTTGCCTACCACAGCAAATAATGGGAGCTGTGTCAGAGCTGTCCCTAGGGCAGGAGGATCATGGGGGGTGAAATGTGAAGCATTCTCTCCTGACAAATGTTGAAGTGTGACTGTGGTGGTGAAAGATGGGCCGTTGATAGGATTAACAAACTGCAGGATGCATAACAATGGCAGAAAAATCTAATCTAAGGAAACAAAAAATAGCTCTTGGAAAAAGAAAAGAATATGTATAAATATATAATTGGGTATTTCTGGTAAGAGTAGATCAACCATCAGGAGAAATGGCTCCAGGTATGATAAGAAATACAATCAAAAAGGGGCTAGAGATTCAGTAAAAGCAGTTAGCTGCATGTTTCCATTACAACAATTAATCAGTTTTAGCTAAAGGCTTGAGGCAAAGCTGTTCTGGATAAAAGCTAAGCAGGAAGCTACAGACCAGGTGAAAGAAAAGAAAGAAAGAAAAATGGGTAAAATAAGACAGCTACGTTTACTATCTGCCAACAAAACCAACGAAGACTGCTTCACTTTTAGAGCTGAAATATAAGAAGTTTTCTACTTTAGAAGCTCTTCCAAATGTACACAAGTTACAGATAGAGCAAACAGTGGGATTGGTGGTATCAATATTTGCATTTTATTTTAATGCATTTAAATAAAATCATTAGTAATAATTAAAGTAATATTTTAAAAAAAGAGTCTGTTTCTGTAAAGTTATATCAATTACTGGCTAGAGAAACATGTGACACTAAGATTAAAAAAAAACATGAAACTGAAAAATGAACATTTTGATACTGGATAGCAGGAAACTGGGCATGTAACACAGGCCTTGGATCCTGGATAGACCATGAAGTGATGTATCGCTGGTAAATTAAAAACTTGCAATGTGTACCTGAAACATTATCCTCTCTACTCTACCTCTGTTGCCTACAACAACAGCCAAGTCACTGACTGCACAGTAAATCCAGTGATTTGGAAAAAAGATTACTGCTCTGTCAAAGGCTAACAAGCACTGGTAACTTTAAAAGTAAATATGTTTGTTTGTTATGTTTGTTTGGTGTTTGTTATGGTAGGCAGTAATGGCGAGTCATTATCTTTATCGCCACGACTGAGGGAGAAGCACACATTTGGGCAGTTTACTCAAAGTGTGATTCGCATCTGGTGTGAAGAGGCCCTCGCTTCACGGCTCACCTAAGGCTGACACCGGCATGGGAGATTATGGTGACCATTTGTCACAAAGGACAGACTGCTGCTGAAATTAACACCACACGAGGTGCGAGGACTGTCGCGGTAACTGGCATAACGGAGGAGCACAGATACAAATCAGCTGGAGCGGTTCAGTCGTGGCCAAATCACACAGGTTCTGACTGGCTGGCTATGACCTAGGAGGGGAAGAATTAGCAGAAATGCCAGAGTACTGATTAAAGGGAAATTCATCCACATTCAGTCAACAGACTCTTGTAATTTTAGCAGATGTGCTGCATTTTTTGTCCAAATAGCATGGAAACTGTGTGCTTTAAATATTTAGTCAGTTTCAACCATTGATCCACCTGCAGGATTAATTTAAAATAACTAAACTTAGAATATAATGCTGTATAAGGCATACACACGTTTTGCTAATATCTTAACAGTCTGAACAAAAGGTACAAATTATATCGATGTGATAAGGAAGGGACTGCATGTGGATCAATGGGCTTCATGTGTCTCTGATCAATATAGTAATGATGATGTTCTTGGCCCAATTTTTCTTTTCCGTCTTCTTGTTGTTTTATTGCCTGTAGAAAGATGGAATTTACGGTATCTGGTCATTTGTTTAATACTTATGCACTTATAACTAATACACTTATATACTATTACACATAATAAATTATATTAAATTAGAATGATAAAGAAATATCCACATTATCAACTCTAGCAAAAGGCTAACATTTTGAAAAAATAGGGTAATTGGCTTAACCTACACACATTTTTTTCATCTGCAGTGAAAAACAAAGTAGAGACAAGTAGAACCTAACTTAACATGTTGGGTTCGATTCTAAAGAGATATTAATCACATTTTTGTGTTATTCAATCAACCACACACATGTATCCCCTATGCATTCGGGATACTGCACTGTGGCAAAGACATTTTCTGCAAACTGATCTTTCAATAGGAACAAATAGCAAAACGATGTCATTAGGTTCATGATTTTGACCACGTAAACCAAAAGCAGAGACAGCTGTTGAGAGGATTTGTCCTGCGAACAAAACCAAATCCCGAGTGCCAGTGGAAGACATCCTGGAATAACACCAAAGCGTGGCAGCGAGAGGCATTCTGCTCATAACTCGGAGAGCGACCTCATTTTCCGAATAAAAGCCAGTTTACATAACACCTCTGTCCCCGTGACGGGGAGCACTGGGCAGCTGCTGCCTGACCCGCCGCTTTCACCCAACTACAAGAGTTGCCTGAAAAGTAATACCTCCCTGTACAAATACCCCTGCTCTGTGTGCTTCCAGTTCCATGTTATCACAGAAAACCTTCAATTTTACCGAGCGATGTGTTTGCATTCTTGCAGCCTCAACTATTTATTGCCCAAACTATCTTTCTTATAAGCAATAATAAGCAATTGGAAGTTTGTTTTTCGCTAAACTTTGTTCAAAGTTGCAGTCACGCCGAAGCTGAAGAGGAAGACTGTTTGTGCCATCAGAATGTGACCGTCTATGCCGAACGAGGCTGCAAACTTTGCGGCCCTCTGTGAAGCAGGACCCTCTGTTATCTTTGGCAGCACATCTCTGGACCAGGCAAACTATCAGGAACACACGCTCGACCCTACATGGTGAAACAGAGTCATTTAGGGCAAAAAAACATGATGCGAAAAATGACACACGTCTTGCCTAAGAGGTTGGCTGAACATTCTCGTTTTGATTTGAAGTGATTATTTATTTTAAGGGTTTGTGTCAGGGTTGATGTGGTTCATTTCTTCTTGGTTCAGCTCTTCTCTGCTGTATTTTCCACTACAGACAGCACCCTCTCAGTGTGGTCAAGATCAGCTGTGTGTTAAGCTGTGGTGGTACAGAAACATAATCTCCATGTCTGTGTGTGAAGTTATTAGGCTGTGTTGCATTGATATAACAGACACTTATCTAAAGAGTTTAAAAAAAATACAAAGTCTTTAATACCCTGAATAAGTCTGCAACAAGCTTTGAGTGCAGAAGAGTTTAAAAGCCTCCGGCGCGGATGATAATGATAGAAAGCTACATAGCGTTTTCAGCCATGCACACCATATGCAATCTATAGTATCCGTTACACAATACAATGAGAAAGAAAAAGAAAAGTACCAAACTGTAACATGTGTGATGAAAAAATGCCATAAGTAAAACTGATCCCTGGCTAAGCATTCAGTAATTGGTTACTGGGCAGTTGTGTAAAAGATTCAGCACACATGGAAGGTAAATTGATGGAGGAAAGGCCCAGGAGAAACTTAAATAACTGGAATGGGGTTAAACTGTGGAGCCTGTTTGGAGACTTTGCTAGTTTTTGAGTTACTGTTGGCAGTTTAATGAGCAGCTGAAATACAAACCAGAGGACGACGGAGGGTGTTTTTGAAATACACCGATGAATTCTTAAATCTATTGCTAGATTCATTTCAGGGCTTTCGCTGTCACATATGGGTTTTGTTTAGTAAGGCAAAAAATTATAACAATTTGTCTTCATTTTTTGTTTAATAGCTCTGTGAACTGAACTGATTACACATGATTTAATGTACACCTGCTCCTTGGTTGATTATTGTCATCATTTCATCAACAGACTTACTATAGATTTAATTAAAGTAAATATTATGGCAAGAGTTACATGTTGCATGATATAAAATCCCAAATTCCCTGAAGTTTTCAATGGATAATTGCATTTCCATACACTGCAACGTCAAGCTTTCCAGGAAATATTTCATCAGTACACAGGTCTTTTACAGACCTCCTGAGACCAGTCGTCATACGTCACAAAGCAAGTGAAAGTATTTTAATTTTTACATGTGCTCCTCATTAGCATTCCACTCAGGAGAAGCTGAGGGCCCGACCAGGGAAAGGTACCGAAAACAGAGGGAAGAGGCAAAAAGAAGACCAGAGAAAAAGTCAAGCACTTGAGCCCAACAATAAAAAAAGAACAACTGCTTGTAAAAATCCCACAATTCAATGGAAAAATGTCACAGTGTTCCTTATATAAAATCTGATCCCTTTCAGGCTGCAGGTCCAACCATAAAGTTTGTCTTCCAAGGTGCTATACTAGATCCCAATATCACCTCAGTTGTTTCATGATCCAGTCATTCAATAACTGCACCAAAGTACACAAAATTTCATTCACTTAACATGTAGTTCAGGTACATATATGACAACAACATTTGCAACTTTATATAGATATTCATACAATATCTTTTTTTAAGAGGAGTAAATCGATATAACCTGGGCCTCTTTTTTTATTTCATTCACTCTATTAGTTTATTAAGAGATTTTAAGTAGATAACTATGAAGTTACTACCAAAACATAATTTACGTATGTATTTTGTAACAATATTGGCCAAATTGAGGATGCTAAATAGCTAGCATAAAAGCATAACATTGTGTAACCATATGTTTCTAAATAAAGATGGAGAACACTTTGGCCAGAACTAAAAGAAGATGATGCAGCTCAAAGGGCCTTACAAAGTGTAAAACCCATAATGAGTAAAAAAAACAACTAACTAACACATTAAAAACAGTACCTCTAAGTCTGACCACAGCACATTATTTTCCTAAACCATCTCCAAGACCAAAGCACTAAACATTGTCTTACAAATATGAGAAACTAAAGCACTGAAGAAAGGATATCAGACTGGGAGCTCGTACATTTTGTAGCTTTGCAATAAAAACTAAAGGCAGGTAAATGACATCTATTTATGAGCCATGTTGTCAGAGATAAAATAAACAGATAAGTCAAACAGAAAAACAAATACACTATATATAGATTGAAAGCAAGCCAATTAGAGACTCGAGTAAAAGTACAATAACCTTAAACAAAACAAATTCACTGATAAATAAAGAAATAAATTATCAAAATACAGCAGAGGAATGCATATTTGTTTGTAGTTAAGGTGGAAGCAAATTTTAGCAAACTCATACAGCACTCAGGGGACACTTTTACCTTAGGCCAGCTTAAAACAAACAGTGTCCCCTACTTCCTTTACTAGTACTATAAATCGCAAAATAAGATACATTTGAAGATATCACTCAAAACTGAAAGTTGTTGAGGTGCTTGTTAATATGAGGTTCAATTTTGAGTTGATGTTAGTTCTTTGTAAGCTCTAGGCTACAGCTTGTTTTATTTGTCTTGTGGTGCTTTCCCAAAAAAAAGCACCATAACAGATTAAATATGTTTTGTATTTGGATTTGTCAGGTTGCAGTTTTCTTTTAGAACCCAAAAGAGAGGCACAGAGGATGTAGAAACTTGGTTAAAACTAAAAACATTTAAAAAGGAATCAAAACAGGTTGACAGGGGCAACTTTACAAAAAACCCAGGAGCAAAACAAAACTGGAGCCTAATAACCAAAGCCACCAGGGACCCCTGAAGCAAACAAAGACCAACAGCAGGCTCTGACAGTGAGTGAAGATGAGCTGAGGGTCTTTATGCCAGGAGGAGGGATTCCTGAGTGGGAGCAGCTGAGACTAAAGAACCGATGAGGAGCAGGTGTGAGTGGGTAACTGAAGGAAGAAAACATGCCACAAAACAAACACATGCCGGACACAAAGAGTTCTCCAGATAAACACAACAAAGAAAAAAACACTGTCAAATATCTAAATACAATAACAAATAGTTCAAAGAACAAAAACAAAAGCCCAGAGTCAGGACAGAATTTCCCTCTGGGATCAATAAAGTAGTTATCTACTTAAAAAAAAAAGGCAGGCAAGCGGATGGAACTTTGTGGATTTTTCTTTAGCTGCATGTAGCACGTTTAAGTATCTGATCACGGTCCTTGAGTCCTAAAAACTAACAGACATTTAAACCTTGGCTGTGGAAAAATCTTCAGCAAGTTTACGAATGCTTTGGCGGTTAAAATGCACACAAGCACACATATAGACACACACACACACACACAACTATAGAGGACAGAGGACAGCCTGTTTAACAAGTGGGTCACACCAGGTCCAACAGAGAGCAAAAGAGAGGCAGAAGCAGAGAAAGATGAGAACCAACTGAAGCAGATTACAGTTTTTAGTGCCATCGCTGGTTTATAAAAAAGTCTAAAAAGAAGATTTTCTATACTTTGTACATAAAATAAGTTATTATGCAATCAAAAACAATGCATAGCCAACAAACGGAAGATATACTGTATCTATTATGAGAAGCTTTTGTCATTTGAAGCCCAGATTATGTAAAAAATGAGAATTACAAATCTCACCTGAGGGCAGTCTTTGATGTAGTGACCCTTGTTGAAGCACAGGTGGCACAAGTAGTTGGGTGGGGGTCTTTTGTTGGGTTTCCTTGGCTCCGAAGAAAGGGACAGGTCTGAGAAATGGTCCGTGAGGGAGTTGAGTCCATCCACGATGTTGTTCAGGGAGCCATAGGGCGACACGTTCTTATACACGTTGTTCAAGGCCTACAAAACGACACCAAACCAGATTCAGCTTCAACATACCACTCAGATTCTTAGAGAGTCGAGCCTGTAAGCCTATTTAAAACGAGTCGACCATCTCGTTTGTGGGTTTCAAGTTTGGCTTTAAAACTGCGAGAAGGGGGCGAAAATGTTTCATTTCTCATTTAACAGGGAACAGCTGGCAAAAGGCCCAGCTGTGCTTATGAACTGGAAAAGTACTGAGTGCGTTCATAAAGAAAGACAGGACTTTACAAAGGATGACTCACTGTAAACAAGACGGGAGGCATGTTCTCTCACCAGCCTGTGGAACATCAGCAGTGTCACCACGCTCTGTTGGCGGTAAACTAGCTGTGGTCAGTTCGGAGTCTGGGTTGCATGCAACAAGGCCCCCTGATTTCATAGAGGATGTCCTTTGAATATTAATAACCGGGGAAAGCATGGCCTGCGGTTCCTAATTTCTCTTCTCGTTCTTGTCTTCCTCGGTTCACTTACAACGTAGAAGCATGAGGCAGGGACTGGCCTCCAGTGGGAAATCACGTTGATTTGTGAAGATATATTTTTATATCAGTCTTAAGGAAAAGTTGCAGCAAAACAGTCTTTCTGCTCATCTGCCTATAAAGTGTAAAGGTTTAGCTGCACTTATATTAAATGCTTGAGGCACAACTTTCAAGTGCAAACATACTAAGATTGTAAGTGTTATAAAATCCATATTTCAACTCCTCCAGCATTACTCAAAGTTACGTAAAAGTTTTTGGGTTTATGTCTGAAACGTAACGTTCCCGTAGATGTTTAATGTTGCACAGCGCAGAGACCTTAGACCTGGCAGTCCTGCCAGGACTCAGAGCCAACTCTTTATCTGGAGGCTGTAAGATCGTCTTGCTAAACAGCTCCAGCTTCAAGACTCGTGCTCATTTATTACATGTAGCCGTAGTAAATCAAGCATCACAGCTCTGCATTTTCTCAGAGTTTTCCATCTGCCGTGTGTCTCATCCCTCTGTATTTCTTACCACTATTTTTGGAAACGTCTTTTTTTTTTGTAAACTACTAAATCTTACATGTCGGTTCAGATTGGGAAATTATTTTAACAAATGTAAAACAGAAAATGTTGCCTTGCTCATGTTTGTCAGATTTTCATTTCCCCCCCCACCCCCTCCACCTTGGCTTCGAACCTCGATCTGTCAGCCCAAATAAAAGAGAGTTCGCACACATCTGCTAATGGCGCAGTGGGACTGTTTGTTTATTCAGTGTATTTGTCTATCTGAGAGTGAGTGAGGAGCTCCGCGAGAGATAGTCTCTCGGCTCGATGTAAGGGTGTGACATTAAACCCGAGTCACTGCTAGTGACCGTGTGCTTGAAGTGATGTGAACAAGTCTGGCACATCTGTGACTGTTTAAACAGATCCAGGGATGAGCTGTCACACACTGAGAGGGGGTTAGTCAAACACTGCTTTTCTTTAAAGCAGGATTCTGCTGCCTGGTGGATGTTACTGATATTCCCACCCCCCCAAATTGTAAAAAAAAACTGTATGAACAGATTTACCCAGAATGGGTAGAAATAGACTGATTGATCAGTCAGCTGATTATTAATCGTCACTGATCACACCTGAGCATACCAAGATGTTTTGTTTTTTTTTAAAAAGGCATATCTGTAGACAGCACAATGTTGTTCCACTTAACAATTCACTCACTCAAATAGAAATAGAGTGGAATGGTCAACCAAAGCACAGGGTGTGCTAACAAGGAGAGAATTCCTGCTGCCATCTTGCTAGGTGCTACTTGGTGTCTTTAGTTATTTACCAGCAAAAAAAAAAAACTAAAACATGCAAAAAAAAAACATTGTTTTGCCAGTAATTGTTATAAATGTTGAAACCAGAACTCCAAAGAACGTGGTATTACGTTTATCTTAATTTTTCTTTGAAAATACTCGCTAATACACTGCATTATTACACCAGGAGTGGTCGCTTTCTCTAGATTAGACTGCTTTAATTACTGTAAAGCAGGGTAATGAGAGTAGGTGTAGCAGCTAAATGAAAATATATCAGCACTAAGTGTCATTTTTTCCTAAATAATAGCCATTTTTCACACTTCTTGTAGCTATTGTTTGGGTAAAATCTATACGCTAAACAGTGAATTACTGCAGATGTTAAACAAAAGCTCAGTAATTCATGTCTTAACACTGAAGTGCATATTGTATAAGGCCTAAATATTTCCAAAATTATGAGGAAAAGACTACATTATATACATTGAAGTTATTAGTCTAAGTGTAAGTAACTACGAACACAAGTAGCAGAGCTCTGGTTTAACTAAGTAGATATGTCATAAGCTTAATTACTTAAAGTGCAGTTATGTACTGGTCTGGTTTGAATGATTACATCATTTGGTAATTTTATTGCAGTAAGGGTAAATCGTCAGGTCAGCATTTTGCCCCTGATAATGTTTCATCAATCAATTGGTTCTGAGTCTTAAATCATTTCTACGATTGATTATCAAACGCCCTGCTAGAAACGTTTGCCCATATGCCTTCAGTCACTGTTTTCCTTTTCAAAATATGGTACACTGTAATGTTAAACAGTTCCATTCATGAGTGAAACTCAAACAGGCTTCAAAAATCTACCATGGGAAGCCCTGATTTTTAAAAAATTGTGGCAAAATCCATCAGTCGAAGTCTATTTAAAAATGTTCAAAAGCACTATTCAAAGTAACTAATAGCACACCATTTCATCCTAATTCAACGGCTGTGTAATGACCACATTTTACAATTTTCATCATCGAAACTCTGCAGTGGGTTATTGTGCTTGGCTTAGTGCGTGAAGCAAGTTGAAAATGCACCCACCACTTAAACCGTTTCCAGACTCCATGTGTGTTCTCACAGTCGGAAACGCTTTAAACTCGAACGAGCCGAATGGAAGTACATGACTGTGTGTAATACATAACGTGCAAACTCAGTTTCCAGCTGACTCATTAGAGTTTAAGGACCTGAAAAAAAGCTCTCTCTGGTTACCACCACCATAATGAACCCCATCTATCCACAACCAGTGTGTTCGAAATGTGACCTAATGCATTCTAATCTGCAGTATGTAATTTCTTTTCATATGTGCTACATGTATATATATGATAGGTGGGGTGTTTGTGGGTTTTTTTTTTGGTATTTTTTGCATGGCGTTCTCTGGGGTATCAGATTTGCACACTATACGGATAATCAGCATATTTGTCCCTAAAATTACTCGGAGCTACCAAAATAGACAATGTGTAAACAAGAGCTGATTTTGTTTGCACAAGTTGGCCTATTTGAAGAAGTCAGAGACAGCAGACCCCAGCAGTGAGGCTGCAGCGGCCGGCACTCTCCAGACGCAGCAGAGCAGGGGATTCTATTTTCAGCTCTTTCAGAGACATATCTGATGAAGGCATTTTTTCAGTTTAACAACTTCCCCTCAGTATTTAACCATAACTTATTAAAAAAGCAAGAAAACAGTAAAAGGTCCAGCAGTCCCTGAGGAAAGGCAGCTCTGGGCCTTTTCGTGCCAGATCATCTCGTGTTAAGAAACGATGGAGTCGTTTTAGTCAAAGCCTGAAAATGACGCGAAGCACGATCGCATGCGATGTTGTGAAATGGCACGCTCAAAGCGTACGTTGTGAATGACTCAGCTACGACTGCAGCAAGTTTTAGTTTAAGCAATTCTTGTGTTGGCTGGTGTTGATTAAATGTGGCAGCCATCTTGAACTGGACTGGCTTCAAAAGTTAATGAGCTGTAAATGTCCATCTAATGATTGCTTCCTGGAAGTTTCATTAGAATCTGTCCAGTGGTTCATGAGATTTGTTGCTAACAGACAGACAGCTCTGAATTCAAAGGGTTCATGGCAGATTTTCAAACAGAGCTCTAGTACAATTTGTTAGTGCTCGGAATATAAATTGGTGATTAGTCTCAGCTACCCCCATCCCAAACCTTAGGCCAGTATCTATAAAATTGGCAGCGTTATAGCCATTTTTGTGGTTTTTAAAGTCAGCTGGCTGTGGCAGCCATCTTGAATCTGGTTGTCTCTAAAAGCCAATCAGCTGTAGATGCACATCCAATGATTACGTCCTGAAAGTTTCGCTAAAATTCGTGCAGGCATTCGTGGGATATTTTGCTAACAGACGGACACCCTTTAGGCAACAGATTATTTCATGAAGCACAATCAGAATGTCCTGACTTTCTCATACAAATAACAATCACCCAGTTACATTAGTGTTTCCAGTTTTAAAAAGATCTAAAAGAAAAAAAAATGAAATGCTCTAATAGTTAATGTTAGTGTTTTAAAGCAGCATTCAAAAAGATAAATCTAGCTAGACTCGGTTCTCGGTTACGAGCCGGAAAAGCCCAGAAACTTGACTCTCACTGTTTCAGGTCCGACTATCTGCTGGAAGAGGAAGCTGGAGTTTGTTTGCGGCGTCACGTCTTTCACCTCATTGCGCTGCAGCTGAAAGAAGTTGTTGAGATAGTTGGAGTTCAGGGACGAGGAGCTGAGGTCGCCCGCGGCGGGGGTCTTGCTGAAGCTCAGGTCCGGGTGGGAAGAGTTGGCTTCGGGTCTGAACGCGTCAAAGGCGCTGGTCTGGTGGGGGTCCTGCAGGGAGAGGTAGACCCAGTTGAGGAGCTGCGCGGGCTGGTACACGGAGGCACTCGTGTCTATGGCAGACAACAAGCTCATCTTTCAGTCCAGTTGGGCCAAACTGGATTTTTCCACCGCTGATAGTCGCTCGGAACTCGCCTCAACCGAGTCGTCTCGCTCGCCCCCGGGGTGTGAAAGTTCGTGTTTTTTTTTTTTCTTGTTTTGTTTTCTTTTATTATTATTATTATTTTTCGTCGTCACCCTGTCCTCCGCACGCCGGGAGCGTCGTCCCAGTCAAATGTTACTCGAAAGTCATCGCGCTAACATGAAATACATTCAAAAAAAAAAAAAAGAAAAGAAAAAAAAAGAAAAAGTTTTTTTCCCCTGCTGCTCCCCATGGTCCGCTATCTGCCTTTAATGCGGCGGGGCAGAGAGGCGCTCTTTGAATATGTAATGAGCACGTTCCTGCGTCATCGCGGGCAAACAGCCAATCAGCGTCCGAGGTGTGGGAATATTCATCCACAGGCGCCGCAAGGGTTATACATAGTTAGCCTGATCAGTTACTAAATTAAACCATCTTTAAGAGACTTCCTCTGAGCATAATAAATGCATTTATTTGTTGCTTTCTTGGGCAATGGGTGCTTCAGGAACAGAGTCGAGTATAGCACTGCCCCGGGTGCTTCATTATTGATGCCATTCAGTGGTTTAAACATATATATCTGCATGTTAGCGCTCAGGGCAGGGATGGATTTGGATTTGCAAAGACTCCAGAGGACAACAACAGTTCAAGACAATGAGGCTCAACAATCCCTGTCAGGCCCAGGTCCCTTGCCTGATGATAACCTCTGTGTGGCAGGCCCGAGGCGAAGATGGGACAAAATGTTTTAAGACAGTTCCCTCTTGTGGCTACAAATGCACATGATGCGCAGACGTTTTCAATCACCTCTAATGATCATAACAGCATCTTGTGCGGTGTGTGAGCTTTTTTTTTTCCTCAAATGGGGAAAGTGAACAAGTAAAGGATAAAAGAAGAAGGAAAAAGAGCCAGACCTGAAAAAAAAAAAAAAAAACTACTGAAGATGAACAGTATCTGCATGTAATGTCTTCAATAAATAGGAGCAAATGCAGCAAGGAGAGATCCTCCTTTATTTAATATGCCATGTTTTCAACTAGCAGCTCTTTGGAAATCACAGTGTTGATGTTAAAATGTCATTTTATGTGTCAAACTGTATAATGTTTGGTATTTTAAATTAATTAAACTGAATACATTTGAACAAATTGCATCTTTGTCAAGGTCTGCTTGTAACAAAATACCCAGACTTCCAGTTAATTTTTTCACTTGTCCTTTGTGTGTAAAAACATGTTTAGACAGATAAGTTGATTTATTATTATTATTATTATTATTATTATTATTATTATTATTATTATTATTATTATTATTATTATTATTATTATTATTATTATTATTGGCTGCAATACAGGTTATAATAATACAGTGACTTTTTACACTGTATTTACTCAGTAAATACCAGTTAAACCTGTTAAGTACCTTGAGAGTACAGGGTAACAAGTCCCTTCATTTACAGCCTGATCTCCATAGATACCAGATACATACGAAGTACCCAATTCCTACCAGGAAAGTACCAGGTGTGTAATCAGTATGTAAGAGGTTTGTACACAGTAACTGGAACGTAATACAACCGGGTCTGTACCTGAAACCTGGTACCTACATAGTTCCTACCTGGTACTTGGTATTTACATAATATGTACAAGGTATGTACCCAGTAAGTATCACGTAAATAACAGGTATTATGCATTGCTACCAAACGATTACAAAGAAGTATGGCTCCTTAAGAGAACAACATTAAAGAATTACACTATTAATAAAGACATTTGTTAAGTAGTTATCCTCCTGTGTTGAGTACTCAGGTTTACACAATGAGTGCGTTTATAATTCATTCTGTTGCTGTTATTCCATTTTGTCGCTAGTTGGCGCTGCTGTAACATAGGACAGAAATAGACCGTGTTAGTAGAAATAGAAGAATAAGGATTAGCCAACTCCTGTAATAAAGTTAGTGAGTTTAAACCAAGGGCTTCTATTTTTTTATTAAGTTAAAAACGCCACAACAATCCGATAACAGCCACAGGGATAAGTACAGCAGATGTTACAGTGCAGTTTCTACGATAAAAAAGGTGGTTACACACCTTGTTTTTATTACAGATACGGGCAGCATCACGTGTTTAATCACTCGCGGAACGATCTGTCATCCGTTCCGTGACGCCATGGCGAAGTAAATCATTTGTTTGGCGTTTATTGTCGTCTAAACAGGACCGTCACGACGCGGATGGGCGGCTCCCCCCCACTTTGTGTGGAAAATATGAGTCCCACCCACTTCGGGTGAAATCCTGCTGTCCCGACTGCACGGCAAGGCGCTCTTCAAGAATACGAGAAGATTAAAAGTAAGTACAGATAAATAAAAACACCCAGAAACAAGGCGCTACTTGTACTGTCGCCTATTGACGCCTAATATTGAACATTTTGACGATTATCCGCTGAGTTGTTGTGCGGTGTAGTTCTGCTCCGGTGGTATTTTTAACTTTTAGCTAACCCGCCCAGCTTCGTTTAATGTTACGCTGTGCTAAAGGCTACCGTGGTTTTGTTCGGTTCATTACGTAAAGCCTGTTTTGTTTTGTTTTTTAAAATATTTTTATTTTAAATAGAGTTATGGGTCCAGGTTCTGTGGGCTCGAAGAGTCCGAACGTGCCACGTCTTGTAAGCGGAGATTGGACATCTAGCTCGTCTTCCTGTTAAATCGAGGCCTGCAGCACCGTTTGTTCCTGGGCCTCAAAACTAGCATTTATGTTCAGTTTCATCACACAGAAACTTCTGCTTTCATAGATAAAATCAGCCTTTGTTTAAAATATATATACATAGACTGGTTTTAGTTAGCGTTCATCCTCCCTAGCTGTCACTCAGATTCAACAGAAACTCACTGAATGCTACCATTTACTAATTATTAACCATTAATACCCATGCTGTACTTTATATTTACACTTATTCATCCTTAACCCCTGACATGAGCAACATATAGGGTTCAGAAGGACTTGTCATGTAGTTGGAATTGTAAAAAAAGTTATTATTTGCATGTGCTTGAACTTAACAAACTGTCATTAAGTCCCATTTATTGAAACATTAGATGAAGGATTGTATCATTAATATGTGACTCTGCAGCAGGGCTTCTGGGTTGAACAGCAAGACTTTTTTTGGGAAACGGCTCCTTAACTGAACAATGAGTCAAGACCTTTGCACCACTCTTTTGTATTTAATCTAGAAAGAATTTGCATATACATAATGTGACCATAGGAAAAGTTAAAATTCAACCAGTGCGTGCTTCGTCCCGTCTCCTTTGACTGTTGGATTCTACAGGATATCTTTGGGCTCATTCAAACTCGGTGACGTCTCGTTTATTATAAAATGCAAAGCAACAAGACTGTTCCACTGAGGTCACTTTGACCATGGAACGTTGGAACCAATTGCTGTACAGGCTTTTCATATTATACTTACAGACTATAGGGACTGGATTAAACAGAAACCAGTTGTCATCTTATTTGCATCTAAACTTAGCAGACATTACTTTTAAATAGGCAATAAAACCTTTTGATAAAATCACCGTTTGATTTTTAAAAATGAGGTAAAGCAGGTTCATCGCTGGGCGTGGTTTCTTCTTTTTGTTGCCATGTCACTGTAAGTAATATGCTTTCGATGTTCCATAAACATCAGCAATGGATTCTTTTAATTATGACAGACAAACAGATTTTTCACGGTAGTTCGATGAGATGACTATTTAATTTTGGGTAATGTATTATGTCTGGCAGCTATTTGATTAACTGCTCTTTTTGTTTTTTTTCTTCCATGACTAAAAGCAATGAGCTACCCTGGATACCCGCCTCAGCCCGGCACATACCCACCACAACCTGGGCTTTACCCTCCACAGCCGGGCGCCTACCCTCCTCAGCCGGGAGTTTACCCTCCCCAAGCAGGAGGATACCCACCTCAACCCGGCGCCTATCCTCCTCAACCCGGCGCCTACCCTCCTCAACCTGGCGCCTTTCCTCCACAGGCTGGTGCCTATCCTCCAGCACCACCCTCAGGTAAGCCACTCTCCAGCCTATCGATAAGGGGACAAAAATGGGAACATGAACATTTAGTGCTCGCCTGTTGGAATTTACATTCTGCAGTTCACATGGTTTTTTTGGATTTTGAAGTAAAGATAAACCTACCATTTGCAGAAAATTAGATAAAGCTAAAGAAGAAAAGTGCTTTCACTAATTTTGGCTCGCCTTTTTTTTTTCTTTCCTCTTGGCAGTCTTCCTGTCAACATTTTCTTTTGCCAAGGATTGAATAACCAAGTTTCAGCATGTTAATAAATATGCTAATGGTAGATTTTGTAATCAAGAAAGGGAAAAACAAGAAAGGCTTTTTCAGATTGTAGGGTTTTTAAAAGCTGCCGGCTGTAGTGTGACATTTACCACACATCATCAAACTCTCAAAGGAAAAGTGTTTAGTTGTATATCATTTAAAAAAATATTATTCAACTTGGGCAAATAAAGCTGAAGTGACAAACGTGCTAAGGCTGTGGTGTCTATCTGAGGGAGGATTTACCAACTAAGTCGTGTTTTCTAGGCAACAAAGACAAGATTGTTAACTTACTGGATTTGTTTCCCCCTCAGAAGCAAACATGTCTGCTGTTGCTACGAGAAGTACCCATAATGCTTCTCTTAGCAACAGCACATGGATTCCTCAGTTCGTCCACATTCTGCTCCCAGTCTCTGTGCAGCCCTCTTTCTCTTACATATTAAGTTAGTAGAAGCTAAATGTTTCCAATAAAAAAAGGTCACGTCTCAGTCAGAAGTGGTCAGTTTCGTCAAGCATTCAGCCACATCCTCAGTGTTCCCGCTCTCTGCTGCAGGCGGCTGGGGAGGCGGCCCCGCCACCGGATACCCCTCCACTGGTTTTGACAACTTTTCCAATCCTGGATACAACGCTGGCATGGTAAGTTTCGCCTTGAAGCATCACTCACACCTGAAAAGTTCTGAATGCATCTGCCTGCCTTTATGCCTTATCACTGGATTATTGCGTCAGATATTCCAGTTAGAATAAATTACACAGCCTCAGTGGAGTATCATGTTCTTTGACTTGACGGTAAGAATTTTCCAAAGTTCAAATCCTAAAGTCTTCTGCGTTGCAGTTTTTCCTCTATCAGCCTAATTGTGAAGTTCTTCTGCATGAACACCAGTCGTATGCTTAAGCCTTGTTCGTGCTTTTAGTCCTTTTGCTTGTTGTTGTTTTTGTATTCGTCTTTTTTTTTTGTATGTATTCATGTTTTTGCCATAAGATTTATTTTGCATGGCCACATTTTTTTTTTTTTAGTTAAAAAGAAAAGTTAAAACATTAACTTCAATTTCTTTGAAGGTAGAGCAAAGATAAACGGTAGTTGCATGAAATTTTAATACAGATTCAATGCATCCAATTCAACCAGCTACATGTGCTTTGCCTGAAATAATCACAACAGAGCCGAAACTATTTTATGAAATGCCAATCTTTCCAAACCACAGGTCAACCAGAGCTCTGGAGGCATGGGGGCTTATCCTCCAAACCCACCCATGTTTACTCAAGCACCTGGGGGGTACCCACTTGCCATGCATGCTGGTGCCCTCTATCCTAACCTTCAGTCATGTGGCCTGTACCCACAGCCAGGGGGGGGCATGCCCCAACAACAACAACAATGGCCTGCCATGGGCTACCCTGGTCAGCCGGGTCAGCCTGGGCAGCCAATGCCTGGATACCCCGGTGCACCGTCACCCAACCAACCCATGCCTGGTTATGGAGGCGCACCAGCACCCACACCAGCGTACCCAAAGGTCCCGTCGCCAAATCCGTCGATGCCGTTCTCCGGAGGTGGAGCCATGCCAGTAAATCCACCTATCAATGTAAGAGACAGTATCTGCCTGCTACTGTTTCTCTCTGTTGAAGCGCTGTTGTTGTAAAGCAAATTATTATATATTAATATATATATATATATATTTTTTTTAATCTCAGAGAGGATTCAGGGGAACAATCAAGGACTTTCCTGGAGCCGACCCGCTCAAAGATGTGGAGGTCCTGAGAAAGGCCATGAAGGGCTTTGGTGAGTGTGATGGGCGGAGCTCATCATCAGGCTGCACCGGTTCATTAATAAGGATGTCAGAATATGTGAAATTGTTTTCTAATATATAAAAATGTACAATCACTTGTTTAGAATTTTGTTCCTCTCTTTAAATTGTCCTTAAACTTTGAATGTTCAAATATCTTTTACATGTTACCAGGACAACCAGCATTTACCTAAACACCGTTCTAAGTATAGTGGGACCTAAAGCCACTAGTTAAACTAAAGTCCTCTGCGTTCACGTGACACTGGATGTTTTGCATTTTCAAATTTGTTTTGTAAATTGATATCCTTGGGGGCCCAAACACACCTTATATTCTGCTTGGCTGGTTGGTTGTAAGGGGCAGTTAGAAGTTCTTCATATTATTTTTTTGGAGTATTATGTCAATCCCATTTTTAAGAACAGTATATACACATTTGTCTTTTATAGGCTTATAAAAAGCTAGTAGTCACTATTTTGCAAATGGACTGATAGTAAGCATGTTTTTAAAGTGAAATCACCTAATTAATCAAATGCATCGTGCATTAGTTTTATTAGTTTGTGAAAATGTTGGATTTTCTTCGCAGGAACCGATGAGCATGCCATAATTGAATTACTGGGGAGCCGCTCCAACAAGCAGCGTGTACCTTTGCTCCGAGCCTACAAGACGTCCTATGGGAAGGTAATCGTTTTGTTCGTGGTTACAGTTGTGTTTATGTATTGTTTTTCTTGTATGATTTCCCACTGGGCTGGAACCCACTTTTAAAAATAGGTTACACAACTTACAAATATAGAGCCAGACACGGAGCCGTGTGCGTTACATGGTGCTGTGAGGAGCAGGCGACAGGTGCTAGTGCTGCAGGAAAATAGAGAGGAGGGGGGTTAAGATGTCTTTTACCACAGCCGTGTCAGAGCTCCTTACAGTCACTCACAGCAGCGGTGTCAGATTGTCAGGAAATACACCAAACACTTTTTCCACTTTCAGGATCTGATCAAAGACCTGCATTCAGAACTGTCTGGGGACTTCAGGAAGCTGGTCATGGCCACGTTGAAGAGTCCAGCTCAGTTTGACGCCTCCGAGCTCCACACCGCCATGAAGGTAAACGCTCAGAAACACAAATGTGGATTTGTTGAAAGAATCGGCCTTCTTTGTATGTTTGAAAAAACCTTCAAACACACGGAAAAAAAGAACGTTGCCACCACAAGGCCCGAGGATGAAGATAACAGGCTGACATTGTTGTGTTGTCTTCCTCGCAGGGAGCTGGAACTGATGAGGCCTGCCTGATAGAGATCTTGTCCTCTCGCTCCAATGCCGAAATCAAAGAGATAAATCGAGTTTACAAAGAAGGTGAGATGCACCGTGAGCTCTTTAAAGTCATGTTTCACCTTCTGCTGTGTTCTCTATCTGGCAATGTTTTAAAATTGGATTTAGAAACCTGAAAACATAAATGAATTAAATTCAGTTAATGAGGGTTACAAGAAACATATCAGCCTTCATCAGTCAGACGTTACTTCTGTGTAAGCCTACTTGTGCAACAATGTTTGTATTTATTATCCGAGTTTTTGTTTGTTGCTTCAGAACACAAGAAAACTCTAGAAGACGCCATTCAGAGCGATACCTCAGGACACTTCCGCAGGCTCCTGATCTCTCTGGCCCAGGTACAGCTGTGATCCAGATTAGTTCTCTTGGCCGCTGCTTGGCTGTCATATTGAGCTGCCTGCCGTGCGATTTTGGCATCAACGCCGTTTTATTTCTTGTAGGGCAATCGGGACGAACGAGAGGCTGTTGACATCTCCTTGGCCAAACAAGATGCTCAGGTAAAGTCTAAAATCATCTTCTAAATGATTAGTGTTCAGAGATCCCATAAGGCCGTCAGCAGAGTGCCTTGTGTAGATGTTTGATGTGAGTTACGTTTATTTCAGATTAAATTCTCAAGGTGATCATCCGATCAGAATTTTCTTTATGAAATCTACACTGAGCTACTTTAAATGTTTAGTTTCTAAGTTTAGGATTTTAATTGTCAACAAATAAACAAGCAATCAAAAATCTACCATGGATTATACCCTTTTTGTCAATTCCCATGGGCTGAAAAGGTTTCTAACCTAAGGTGGTACTTTTTTAGGTTTGGTAGGACTGATAAAACATGCAAAATTATATTTTTGTTTTTTGTTGTTTTTTTGAGCTCACACAGCAACATATTGCTGACATACAACACAAGATTTGTATTAATTAGGATTATCTAAACCTTAAATTTGATTTCATGTGAATGTACTCATTTGTTTCTCATTTCTACATAGTCAGTAGCTTGACCTGCTAATTGCAAGATGTTATCTCTTTATCAAATTAATATGTTTTTGTTTTTTTACAGTCTCTGTATGCTGCTGGGGAACAGAAACTGGGAACTGATGAGTCCAAATTCAACGCCATCTTGTGTGCCAGGAGCAAACCCCATCTCAGAACAGGTAAAATAAAATAAAAAATTAGTCACAGGCGAAGCACAAACAAGTTCAAGATTTCAAACGTACAACAGAGTCGAAACATCAAAGGAGAAACAGGACTTCCTGAAGTTCTGAGAAATACAAAAATACTGATCAGTGGGTTTGCTTTCAAGATCGTCTTCAGAGATGTTTTCTTCACAGTTCCGCAGTGGGTTGTGAAACAAAATTCTGTTGCTTCACTTTCTTCTACGATTTACATCTTCCTCGCACGTTATTTCTCAACAAACTGATAAAACAGTCATGACCCAAAGATTTCAGACTCGCAGAAATGTTGTCATAAAGTTTGCTGCCTCGGTTTTTATCATGGCGATTTGCACGTACTCCAGAATCAATTTACCACAGAAACATCTGTATAAAAGTTGTAAAAACACAGAGGCAGCAAACTTATCTGACAATGAATATTCATGTTTTGATCAGTCGTGGCCAAAAGTTGTGGCCATGATTGTTCTTGACTGGCATTGTTATTATTATTATATATTCACATTTCCTTCCTTTTGGTCCTGGATAGTTGTCGTACCTTGGATCCATATAGTTCACCGTTAGGCTTTTAGTGACAAATGAGAAGTTAGACCTAGAAGAGGGGGGGAGAAAACTGCAATATGTCAGATTTTCCAGGTGGAAAATTCAAACACAAGTACTGGTAGAATATTAATAGCTCATTTCTTTCTGAGGTGATGAGAACTTCCAGTCAGACTTGGAGCTGGGTGGGGAAAAATTCCTTTTACTCGCTGAATAACATATTTTATAAATCTAGGGGGGCCAAAACAAAGTGCCAGAGTGTCAGGAAATAGTCACACATGTATATGTCCCCTTTTTAAATCTAAACTTCAGTACCTCGTCATGTGTCTTACCGATGCTGTATGTGTGTGCGCAGTGTTTTATGAGTACCAGAAGATGTCCGGCAGGGACATTGAGAGCAGTATAGGCAGAGAGATGTCCGGAGACCTGGAGAGTGGCATGTTGGCTGTCGGTAAGCATAAATTCACAGCTTTTCAGGTTTTATGTTTCTAGGCAATACCCTTAGGATGGAGTTGTTCATTTTCTCTGTTTCTCTAAGAAATCATAAAGCATTTCTTATAGTACATGTCTGATGTAATATTCATTCAATAAATTGTTTGAATGTGTGTTTTGCTCACAGCTTTTACATTTTACAACAATTAAACTTGATGTTAAATTTGCCATGTTGCTGTAATAGGGGTCCTGTTAAAGGCTAATCACATGCTTTATCTCTTTTTTTGCTTTTTGCAAACCTTTCTAAGGTTTATGGTACAGTAACAAATTGTTTCATGTGTTTTATTTATTTTTTAATTTTTGCTGTTCAACTTTTTTGTTTGTTTGTTTGTCAGATGGTGTGCTTTAGAGCTTTAAGTAGTTTTGTTTGTTTTTTCATGTGTCATCGTGTTTTACACATAAAATTGTCTTTCAGTTTTAAAGTTTTTAAACCCACTGCCAAAGTATAACCTATCAACCAGATATGAGATCTTGAACCTGCTTTATTGTACAAGCTCCAGGACTTCAACCTGGATAAATACAATACAGACAATGTTACATTACATTATTAGTTCTTGTAAAAGAACTGAACTGAAACACACTCAGTTTGACAAACTAGACACTTCCTTTTTGCTGCTATTGTAAGTGAGAGAATAAAAAAAGCACAAGTTCCTTAAATGACTTTTAATGTCTGATTGTGGCTCGCCTGTTGGGTCACGTCTGGGTCAAAGGCTGCATTCAAGAGATCCAATTAATTTTCTGTGCAGACAGATTCAAATTCAGAGGGTTGACTTTGGCACTTTGGTTTCTGACTTTTTGTCCTGCAATTTACTTTTCCAGTTCCAGGTTGTTTTTGCGGTTTTTTTATTTTTTGTTTTGCGGTGCTGTGTTTTTTTTTTTTTTTTTTGTGACACATCTTTATTGGATCATGTTGGTGTGTGTGTGTGTGTGTGTGTGTTTTGGTGTGTGCACGGTTCTTTTGATGTCACTTAGTAATGTCTCTGTTTCAGTGAAGTGCATTAAGAACACACCTGCCTACTTCGCTGAGAGACTTTACAAGGCCATGAAGGTGAGACACGAACTTTGTGTACACTACATAAGAAACACAGAACACCAGCTTTTTGTTTTGCACATATTTATCTACATGTGTATCTGTGTGCTTGTAGGGCCTTGGAACTAAAGACCAAACCCTGATCCGAATCATGGTGTCCCGATCAGAGGTTGACATGCTGGATATTCGCCAAGAGTATGTTAAAAACTACGGAAAGTCGCTGTATACACACATCTCTGTGAGTATCAAATATAATGTAGGAGTACTGTATCTATGTCAAAGTACAATGCTACTGTGAGAAACAAGTCTGAATAAATATGTATATATTTTTTTTATTTAAAGGGAGACACATCTGGAGACTACAAGAAACTCCTACTAAAGTTCTGTGGTGGCAATGACTGAAAAATAAGCCTTATCTACAGCATTATAGCCGTTTTTATCATTATTTCCTGGCTTTTTGTATGCATTATACCCAAACTGCAAAAATACATATTTTGCCAATGATTTCAATGCAACGTTTATTCTGCAGCTTTTCCTTTTTATATATTGTACACCCTGAAAGCTTTATATTTTCACACTTGGGATAAGTTTACTGGCGAGTTGAAGGTAAATGGCTATAAAATGTTTTTTTTTTTAAGCTCAAATTTCAATTTTAGCTAAAAAATGTTAAAAGAAATATTATTTTGAATGTGCCAATAAGATATGAAATCATATTGTTAATATTTATCAGCTTTTTTATCCACTATTCAGTCTTCAGGATAAAAAAAATAGACAATCTTTGCAATTGCATGATCTACTCTGTAATTTGTAGCACTTATGTATTTTTGTTTGTCATCATATTGCTGTGTTAGTCACAGATATTTTATTTGTTTACGATGTGCCTGATATCATTCTCTGCTAAACCTTTGCATTACAGTTAATAAATGTCAGACAGAGAGCATAAATATTTGGAACATTTTTTGCAACACTTATGCTCTGAAAAAAACACAGTAGTACCAGGTATTTTAATCAGTTTAAATTTTACTATGTTGGTCTTTAAAAGTGGGCAAACTTTGAACTGATGACCCGTTTTTAGTTTAAACTCCCAGACTTTTCAGATCTTGTGATAAACATTTCATAATCACGGGTGTATTATTATTTCAGTGTAGGAATCACTTTTCTCCAGTAGAGGGCAGCATAGTTCTTTTTTAAGGCTCTTTTGGTCCATAAAAATGTGTTTCCAATATGTAAAATTCAAACCCTCCTAATTACCAGGTAAAAAAATATTGTCCAATCACAATTGTTTTTTAAATTCCCCAATCTTTGTAAGTTACCAAAGCCCCACTCCTTCATATCTGGTATTATTGAAAATCCATAAATGTCCCCTGTAGATAACAAAAGGAGATAACTCAGCAGTATGCAGTGGGTGGGAGATACTCAGATTTACAAATGTCCTCCACAGAGGACAAATTTGAACTACTGGTAGATGAGGATATGATGGCATTAAATCAATAGTAACTTAATGCCAATAATGATCAGCATTAGACTCACGGTCAACACCACATACCAGTGGATGACTCTTATTTTCATGCATTTTTGTTTAATCAGTCACAAAATAATTTGCTTTCCTGGCAGGGTGTGGGTCCAACATGCGTGGCCGCTCAAATAGCTCTCCCGTTTAATTCCTGCTGGCTTCACTTTAAACGCCGTTGAATACGAGTAGATGCGGCTCTTTGCGCTTCGCTGACCACATTACTGCGGGTGAGTTAACTGTAGTCGAGTCGATACTGAAGGGGTGGTATTAATGACAGCTGAAAGCTGCTCTGGCCACGTTAAACAAATCTATAAACCCACACTGGAAGACTAAATTTTGAGCATTTCACATTGGGGAAAAATAGGGTTAGAAATAGATGTTATTTGAATTTTATAGAAGATTAAAAGCAATTACACCACTTTTGGGAAAAAATATAGCTCTCAAATGAGTTCTATATGGTAATTTCGAAGTGTTACTACAAAAATTATAGGATTGATGTGATAATTAAAAATCTCATCTATTTGGAGGTGTCCAGTGTAAGTATATTGCAGTGATTAAAAACTGTAAATGAAATAGCCTAATTTAACATCTATTAGAACTGATCCAGTCATTTGGGAGTTCTGTAAGGATGTCAGTCTGGAGGAACACGAGGAAACAATTAAATGACACAACCACAAGGGTCGCAGTGTTTTCGATTTTGTAAATGTGCTGCATCTTTAGTTTGGTATATCCTGCAAAACATTTTTTATGAAAATAAATTGTGTGTTTTTGCTGTGAGGGAATACTAAAGTAATTGTTTTGACGTTCTTAGTTCAGACAGCTTCAGATGAATCTCCACTCTGGCAGTAAAAAAAAAAAAAAATCTATAATTTTTTCTCTCTTTGCAACCATGGGGTCAGGATAAGTGATGGATATCCTTGCTGACAGCCTCTTCAATAAAAGATAAGGCTATTATCTGCCCCGTTCTAAGCTGTCCTATAAACAAATCTTTTTCAACAATTTTCAGTGAAACATCAGACAGCCATTTTAGTTGTCTAAATAATAAACTCATCCATACCCCCAAGTTAAAAATGCATTAGGCCGTCCTTTCTATTCACATGTGTCCTCAGAAGAAAGGAGGGGAAAAAGAAAAAAAAAAAAGGGAACAGACGCAGTTGTCCAATCTGTGTCAGCTGTAGGGACCTGCTTCCCTTTGATATGAATGAATTGTAATTACTTTTTCATCCGAACGGATAGAAACACAGTTGCACAAGCTCTGCAGCCAGCATGGCAGAGAGAGAGGCAGAAAGGAGGAGGGGAGGGAGGGGTTGTAGATGTCACAATGAGATTCAGTCCATGCATGAATAAGGTCACAGTTTGAGAGGTATGCCTGCAGACGCCTGCCTCTGTGCCAGCAATCTCTATTCAGCTGGAGTCGGGGAGCAGGGGGAGTCCATCATCGTCATCACGTTGTGCTTCACAAACCCTCCTCATGTGCACATTTCATTTTTCAGCCTCGTATTGTGCGTCTTCGGACATAAAATATCTGACTCCGTCTGATATCTCGCCCATCTCTGTTATAGGTGGCATCGCAGCATGGAAGGTGCACAAGACCATGGTTACAGAATGCAGCAAGGAATAAACAAACTCAAACTTTTATTTTTGCATTAACATTTTCCCCCTAAAAATGCCTTAATGTGGTCAGTGAGGATGGTATTTGGGGTTAACTGATTTGATGTTTATTGCTCAGTGAAAACACTATGTTAAACTATATTTCCTGTTTTTTTGACGACTTAAGGCACAATGTTTAGGTGTGTTGGCCGTTTAACATAATCATGCAGGCTGTGCTATAATAAGCAATGGATTTTGAACTTAATGTGTATTCACATCCAAGCTGGAGGAGCCTGTAGGAAGTAGCCCACTTAGTTGCTTTTTTAAGCCCTCAAACGTGACCAGACAACTAGCCTAAAAGCTTTCTTTTTATTTAATGCTTCTTTAAAATTAATGCATTTAAAAGCATTATATGAGTTCAGAGTCTGTGATGAAGGATACTATACTTTGCCTGCTAAGATCAATCTAATCTATCAGAGAGAGTGAGAATCAAGATTTGCCAAACCATGTCTGACATACAGTATTTTGAGAAAATAAAATAAAAAATTATTAACTAAATATGAAATATTGAGGGGTAAACAGCTTTTACATCAAACCTGAGCATTGTTTGAATAAATATTTAACTGTAAATCCCTTGTACGTACTGTAGTAACAGAAATAACATTTAAACAAAGGCAAAAATAAACACAAAATAGTAAGTACTCCTAAGAAATAAAAAGGCTTCTGCTCTTTTCTGGCCTACATTATATATTTGACATGACTAGTTAGTTGTTATTCTGTAAACATCAGTATGGTAGTTTGTGGCAATAAAAGTACTCCTTTTTTAGAAGCTTTTTAAAATTTATTATTATATTTTAAAATCTAACTTGTTACATAGAGTACTCTTAATTAAAATGTACATGTTGCTATAATAGATGCTTTTCATCTTTAAAACAACGTCACTGAATGCTATGAAAACATCTACCAGAACAGCTGTTTAACATTTTGATGGAAAATTTCTCCATTCTCATATTTATTTTTTCCATCTGGGATTTTCGACGTACTACGGATATTTATGTACGCCCATTGAAGAAAGGAGCGTGTTTAGCGCCAACGCCCCGCCCCACTTGACCATATTTGGTCATTGAACGAACCGTTGATTGACAGCGGGCAGCAGCTGCTGAGTTGCTCAGACATGGCGGAGGGTACAGTGTAAGTGAGGATCAGCGGCGGAGTTACGCGAGTTTTCCCAGCAGTTGAGTCGCCGAAGCGCGCATGAAATGATACGGAAGGAGAGGAAAATGTGTTCGGCCGACGCGTGCTCCAAGGGGAAGCGAAAAACGAGCCGAACTGCTCCACGTTAGTAAGATGGGAAAATGTATCGCTGTTTAGTGCAGTCAACAGCCTTGGGCAACAAATATGGCTTCTTGTGCCTTTTCCAATATGCTATAAAGATTGGTCTCCCGTGCAAGCTAATGCCGTGGTGGCTCCGGCGAACTTCTGCAAGCCGCGGTGAGTTCACTTCCGTGATCGCTCGGTACTTTTGATCGGTGGGGGATCTTCCATCCGCTGGCTTGGCCGTCTGGGTTAGCTGGGGAAGCTACGGAACTACAGCGGAGAGCAATGGAGCCAAAGCACAAAGAGTTGCTCGACCAGTGCCACCAGAACTTACTGGAGTCCATAACAGATGCGGATCGAGTTATCGAGCTGCTCATAGTCTCTGGTACCTTGAGCCAACTCGACAAGTTCGAGCTTGAGCAGAACTGCTCGTCCAGCGCCGAGAAAGTCGACCATCTTTTGAAGATGCTGACGAACAAGGAGAGCGACCATTTCCTCGACCTGTGTGTGGCCCTGGAGAAGGCTTACCCTGACCTGTACGCTGCCCTGTTCAGCAACAACGGCGGGGGACCCGTGGACCACTCCACCGGTAAGACTTTACAACCACTCGTCAACAGGCTTTTATGCTCAGAGTCCAAAAACGAGCCACTGCACGGCTCTCCTGCAGCGAGTACAAGCTGGGTGGTCTGTGCGAGAGGACCTGGGTGTATCTGCCCAAACAACACTGAAGGTGCTCATTGCAGAGTGTGCAATCAAACACACAAAAGCTTGTCCTGAGCTATATATCAAGTGGTGCTGTTTGCAAGAGTTTACTCCAGTAGTTTTCCAGATGCATTGATGTGCAATCCCGAAATGCTGGTACGCACTCGGTGTCAACAAAGCACTTGGCTGAATCTGCGAAAAACCCAAGTGGAAGGGATCGACCTGTGCAGTTAAACGAATATGGTGGAATCGGACCAGAGTAGAATCTCTGAAAAGACGACACTCAGGTGGAAATAGAAGAGCGACTCTGCTGCTAAAGGCGGCGAAAGTAAGACAAAGAAAAGAGAGAGAGAGAGAACAAGTAAACCGACAGCAGGGCCATAAAGAGAGAGCTCGGCTTTCGAACACATGCAGAATATTCAAAACTTAGACTCTTAAGTTTAACTCTTGACCAATCTTCGGTCGCTTTGGCTCTTTCTGCAGACAAACAAACACATGTGATAGTTGGCATCCAGTCACAAATTTTGCTCACATATTTTTTAATTTATGAACACGTTTACTATCTTCTTGACTTTGCAATGAGTAGCTTTAAAGCTTGGACCGAAAACTATGGAAAATCCTGATGTTACAAAATGTCGCTTTAACCCAGCCCGACCTTTTGGTAGACGTGGTCACACTGTGCTCTGTAAAGTACAATGCACTCACGTAATGTTGTAAGTGACATATTTATTGTGACTTGGAGATTTGCTGCATTTTTGGTCATAAATTTCAGCCGAGGACTAATTCATCATCACTCGCAGCCATGCCAGGTCCTTCAAGTTGCTACTATCATCACGTAGCACTACACAAACAACACATCCGTGTGAGGCTTAGTCTTATTAGTGCACTGTCTGGAGGTATACACCGTTACTGTTAAACACCATGAACCTACATTTGTCAGAGCAGCATGGCTGGTACATTAGGTAGCCCGAGTTGTTTCCATGACAACAGTGTACTACTGACACGTTAGTCCATATCAACCTGTGCATGGGTGTGCAAAAGCTGCCTATCCGTGCATGATTTAAACATCTTGTGGATCAATTTCTTCACATTTTTTTTTTTTTTTTTGAACGAGTTCATCGTTGTCGTGTGATTTGCACCCCTGTCCTCTAGGCAACGTCCTTCACTTCGGTGGGTTTTTGGTGCCGTTCCACAGGGATGAAGGCCAAGCAAGTGCAAAAGCCTTGTCTGGTTTCGCCTGTTTCGCTTTGTCTCAATGACTAAAGCCAGTAAGTGGCTTTCTCACAACTGGCGTCATGCCCCGAGGGGTTCGAATGGAGGATGAGCCTCAAGATCTAAAAGTAAAATCATAATGCAAATCATAATGGAGCTTCAGCTTTATTTCTGAAAGCTGCAGTTTTTGTTTATTGCTCCCAAGTGTGCCGTGATCTAAAGTAGACCTTTGCAGGTAATGCTGAGTTGGTTTCTTGCTGACAGGATCATTAATGCTTTCTTAAGCTTTATTACTTCCTTGTATTAAGTGTTGTTGTTGCTCCAGAATAACACTTGGCAGTGTGGATTTGTGTTTCTTTTCACACACACACCTTTTTATTCTGTCTGTAGCACTGGGCCTCGAAGTTGACATATCTTGTATTTGTGAGAGAGCGAGTCTTAAATCTGGCTTGTCAGTCTGTGGTTATTCAACTGAGGATTAGGGCCCGTTTCCCTCAATCTGGTGTTCTTGGCTTTTTTTTTATACAGTGAAGTGTTGTGATTTTTCACAAACGTCGCCTTTATTATCTTTTTAATGTTGAGATTCGGGGGGGTGGGCACGATTCTCATGTTTTCACCAGTCTTTCAAGAAGCAGAAGACAAGCTGCTCACGGTCTACCTTCGGGCACAGAAGCTGGTAGAAAGAGCTCACGGGGGATAAAATCCTCAGAGCCGTGGTGTGTCTGTGAAGATTGCAGGGTGTGTGTGAAGAGGGGGAATCTTAGTGTGATGAGTCTTGCTGATAGCAACCTGCTCTCAGCTTGTCCTCGGCTCACGCTGCCTGCCTGCTCTTGTTCTCTGATGCGTCTCCTGTGCCAGCTGAGCCTCCGAAGACATGCACACGTGAAATCATCCGAAGACACGTCTCACCGAAGGAGGAAAGCAAGCAGATGAGCACATTAATACTCGATGTTTAAAGCCCAGGCTCTGTAAATTATTAGTGTTTTGTTGGCAAACTGCAGCGTATAAATCTGCAGAGGATGGGGAAAACAAATCTGTCATTATTTAGTCTGTTTTGTGGACCTGTACCCTCTGAAACTACGGCTCGCTCAGACTGAATTGCGCAGTTGAGATTTGCTCGGAATATGTCAAGTTTTGGCTCTGCTGTGTTTTGACAGAACTTTTCAAATGGAATTAAAAGAAAAAAGTTTGATGAATGAAGCCGTTCTCATGCCTTGGCTTGTGTGCTCATTTCTTTGTGCAGCTTGGGTAGTATTTTATAAGAACGGAGTAGTAAAAATGTCCCCACAACCACCTCTTACGCCCCGCTCTTTTCATCCTCCAAAATGATGATCTCCTGCTTTCTGTTTGCTTTCATTTTCTTGGATCTTTAATCCCGTATTTTATTGTTCTTTCCTCCATAGACTCACCAGCTATTCTTTTTTTTTTTCCCTTTTACTACGAGCCGCTGTATATCTCAACACCCATTGAGTGGTTTCATTTCTCCACACGCTTAAATAAAAGGACTCGCCAGAAAGACAAAGGAAGGTGATAGGAAGAGGGAGCAAGAGAGGGGGAGACAAACGGGGCTTTTGTTGAAAAGTTGAGCAGGCCCGAAGTGCCCAGTCAGCAGCTTGCTCTGTGTACAGCAGCCCAGGACACGGGCCAGTGTTTTTGTGTTATTGGAGGGGTTGCTGTCCTCCCTGTCAACGAGTTTCTGTCCTGCTCCATAAACCACGGCGGACGTACAGAATGAGTTATGACCCTCTTTGTCACAAGCGCAGCTCTTTTAAAAATGTCTCCATTGAGCCAGACCTGGCTCTGCTTTCGTTGTCACTCAGTGTCTGCGTCAGTGTCTGTCATTCGGTGACGCACACTGTCACTTACCTCGTCACCCCACGTTCTTTCCTATTATCACTTTTAGTATCTCACATTGCTTTTTCTTTTTGTTCTACCAGCTCAGCGCTGTGTTGATTACATGCTGTTAGATGATATTAGGATGTGCAGTAACAAAAAGTTCAACCTCACTACTCCTATGGGTCATTAGCACTGTTATTCCTGTAGAACCGTTCCTCAACACGGCATATTGTTGGTGTAAATTAGATTTTTTTTTCTCACTTTCACTTATGTTAAAATCTGACAGAAGGCTTAACAATGTTCAACGTGAGAACGACAACCAACAGGCAGTAGTGTGGAACAAGACCTCATTACCATTTTACACATAATTTTCCCTCACTTCATGATTACAGTACAAGGTAGAAAAGGAAATGCCGACATCTAAATTTACCTCTGCAACAAAGCCATGAAAATAACCCCCCCCTGTGACTCTCCTTTTTTTGTTTGTGTTCTCTTTTTTTTCATGCTGCATTTTATTCTGTTTATTATTCTTGTTCTCTCCTTTCATTGTGGTATCCTGGCTCATTTTTCACTAATGTGCTTTTAGATCTGTAGCTTTTCACTTGTTTTCTTCAGTCTGTGGACCATGAGTTGAGCTCACATCTGACCTCTAATCAACTGTTGATTTCATGTGACACTTCATATCTTTTAAGATGATACATGGTCAAAAAAACAACCCCATCCCCCCATAATGAACAAATCACTAATACAGATATTGTTTTAAATTACTTTAATGTTGTGAACTGAATTAAAACCCTCACTTAGAAGGCCGCATGGATCTACAGTCAAGTCTGACTGTCGGTAAGGCTTGGATTTTCTTTGTGACTGTTTTATTTATTTTTTTTACTTCACCTTGCTTAAATTGATTCTTGTGGTTGCAACATCAAACTTTAAAGGCTGAATCAGTCATTCTAACAGAATGAGTTACTGTCTGAAGTGGAATACCAAGTAGAAAAGTTTCTTATCAATCAATACCATACAAGGAAAAGGGAAAAAAAACAATTAGTATCACCTCTGTTCTCACCTCTCCCAAATGTAAATGAATCTCATCCAATTCTTTTTTTTTTTTTGGAGTAATGAGGAATCCAACCCACTTGTTTTGTTGTTGGGTTTCCACTAGTTAAAGCGACAAAACCTGTTGTTCCCAGTAACGTACATATTAACTGTGTGTGTCAGTGAGGACTTGATCCAGTCAGGGAGGTAACAGCAGTGACATTGTGGAGATGGTGCTGAATCTAAAAGAGCTGGGAGAAAAAAAAAAATAGTTTGTTATATTTTGAATATAGTGTTTTATTATGTTAGCATGTCGACTGAATGTTTCTAAGAAAGGTAATCCTCTCCCTAACAGACTGAAAGTTTTATTTTGATCATCTTATGTAGTAGATGGTATGTTCTCTTGGTACTCAGCCTCCATATTGTGTTGATCAAAAAGTAATGTTAGAAAAAAACATTAAAAATTGTGAGAAACAAATACTATACTATCCTTGCTTTGCTCTCCTTTAGTCAATAATTGTCAATTGTTAGTCACAGTCATCTAAATCAAGAGTGGGCTTCTGATGGTCCATCTGATTGGCCTAACACGTTATTGGCATGCAGAGTGTGAATGTATGGTTATAGGAAATTTAATAGCCGGCCATTTATTGCAGTCCCTTGCGATCTTCATGTTGTGGCAACATGCTTTCAATATTGTGCATTTCTGATGAAGCTCTTTGGGGAGATGTTTTGTCTTTTTTGCTGAGTTATTACAAAAAAACTAAAAAAAAACCCAACAGCCTCTTTTCGAATTACAGCATTTGACCTTTTGATATGATTTTCTCAACAAAATGGGTTGCCCACGAACATTAAAAAATATCACAAATTGTTAAAATGACAGCAGAAGATTCATTCATAATCAGCCTCACTGTTTGTGGTTGGTGAAAATTAAAAAACGATGCTAAAAAGTCTCCTGCCAGTGACTCATTGACAGATAAAGCGCAGGGGTACATCATTCATTCATCCCTTTTTTTTACACAGGCAGGCTTTTTGGCTCTGTTTTGGCTTGTATTTGTGCTAACTGCAGTATGTTGCAGAGCATTTGGAGGACATGTTGCAGACATCTTTCACCTTCTTTTTATTTTTTGGCCCAAGCCATGGCAGCGGCAAGCTGTTCTAAGGGAAATTATGCCTCATTTATGCTGAGCTAGGGCTTTTTGCATAGGGGATAATTGGTTAGGCTGGATAGCACCAAAGGGACTGTTTTTTGTGCAACGTAGATGCCCTGACAGGTCTGCTGGGTTGAATTTGAGTCCTAAATATTTCAAACAGCCCCAAAAAATGCTGCAAGGTTACATCCAACAGAGGCTTTCTATTCGACCGTAAAACAGATTTTGTTTTGAGACGCGGCGGTTATCAGACTTGAGCCTGTGAGTGAAGAAAAGGTGGCAAGCTTTGACCCAAGCTGTGATAAACACAGAGGTGTGAGATTAATCCTGGCTCTTGGACCCATCCTATAGATGTCTTCGTGTTTATGCTTGGCGTGGACTGCTGAAGTCCAGTGATCAATCTTTTACGCCGTCAGAAACACTTCTCTGGCTCATTGCCCAGAATCCTGGACTGTGGTGTCACTGCGATCCCAGGAGTTAGGCCCACACTCTGCTAACAGAAACACAGACGCAGATACAAAACAACAAAAACCAAAAAACACGACTAATTTCATTTTTAGTATGCAAGTTTGGCAGTGACACTTTAAACCTTTTTAAAATAATGTATGTATAATAAAAAAATAAATGTAATCCTTTTGATGAACATCTTAAGAATACAAAACTGCAGTAATACTATAGTTAAGATCTTTAGGCATCTGGAGACTTCATTCAATTACGATTCAGAAGGCTGTGATATGATTACAAAACAATCAATTCATTTTGTTTATCTTGAAGCCTAATTGACTATGGCTTATTCTACTTAAACACGGATTTATATATTAATGCCTTTATAAAGAATGCAAAAATATAATGTCTATAAACCCTGTTAATCACAGGCTGCTGACCAATGAGGCATAGACGCTAGCATAGCATTGAAAATGGCAAAGAAAAGCTAATGCATTTAGACTTTTGTTTATCACTGAAAAATTGATGCACAAATCTAATATTTTAAAGTCACTACAAAAGACAGTCATGATATAATGTATTATATAATGTATAACCATTTACAGGTATATTGTATATTCTTCAGGGCTTAGTAAAGTTAAGATAAATCTATGGAAATATACCGCTTTACTAAAAAAAAAAAAAAAACATTTTTACTCTAGAAAACTATAACTCAACTAGAACAAACATTGCAGCGCAGCAACTACACTGAGTCTTTTAAAGTGGCAGCACAGATTAACGTTAAGAAATTAGATTTTTGACATCTGGAAACTGATTTCAGTCTTCCATGTCCATGATGCATCTAAAATAGATTTGATCTCCCACTCCTAATACTGACCTGATTAGGCAGAAATGTTATCCAGACCATCTGCCCCATTTATGGTTTCTACATTTAGTGTTACTGTATGTATCAGGTGATATAATCTTATGAAGCATCTAAACTAGTGTAGCCCTCAACAGTGAAGCCCCTTAGACACAAAACATTTTTTTTCTGCAAAAATGTTGCCTTAATTTAGCTGTTTCTGTTTCCCTTTTGTAATTTATAAACACTGAACAGGGAAGGCTCAGCTCCACATAGGTGTGATCTTACAAGTAGGAAGTTGTAGAGCCAGTCCTTACTTACACACACACACACACACACATACAGTTTCAATCATGTGACTACCTTCAATGTCTGCTTAGTGGTATATCAACAACATATCAGCTTTGATCCATCCCACTATACAACTTCCCTTCTTATTCCCTGGGTCTTGAAGTATAAAAATGGTTCACCGCTTCCATCCTGAAGACGACAGCCTGGAAAGGGTTCGGGTTGGTCTATAATTTGCTTTGGACTTTGTGCGTATTTGTAGCTTCATGTGCCTTTTGCACGTACAAGATTAATCTCAGACAGTTGCACCAAGTGACATATAGATTATAGATTGGGGATAAATGAGTACTTCTGCTCGTTTGGTACTCAGTTTCTGTCAGGAAACAACTTCACAGAGTTTAGGAATAGGAACCAATATTGAGACAGATTTGTGGGATTGAAATGTTACTAATTTAAACTAGATCATCCGTAGAGTGTGTTGAACCACAGCCAGGATTTAGTGGTCTAGAATGTCAAAGTAAAATTTCTTTCTGCACTCTGGCTTAACGCTGTCACATCCTTTATCCTTTTTTAGCACACTGTAAAGTGAGTGGGTATTTTTCAGCAGCATTAGTGTTGCTATTATTTGTGCTTCTGTTAGTTTAAAGTCTGTGAAGCTGAGGACACAAAAGGAGAAAGAGCTGAAGGACGATTTGGACTTTGTCAACTCATGGTGCGTAGCCTTTTTTTTCTTCTTCTTTTTTCTTTTTTTTCCCCTTGTTATTATTGTTCACACAGTGAAAAGAACTCACAGTGCCTAATAAACAGTAGTATGCCATATTATTTTGACAGGTTGATGCCTCTTTTTTTATGCTTCTTTATTTTACTGTAAAATTATATCTAAAGAGTGTCTTATTTTTTTGTTTTTAAGAACAAATGTTTTTTTTTTCTCCCCCCATTCTTGTCAACATACACCATAAAAAAGGTTTGAAGCATCGGTGGAAATCTTTTTGCGGTCAAAATCACGTCGCTCTGATTGTCTGTGGATTTTTCTGGAATCGCTGAATAATTTAGTCTTTCCCAACAGCGGGAAGTGGAAGTCCAAGTTGGCATTCTATTTTGATATGGCTCCCCTTTACGAGCCTCCCAACTCCTGAAGCTTTTCGTTTTCTGCATGCTGCAGAATTCACTATTCCTCTCATCCAGTTTCTCCATGGCAACGTGTGTCATCATGCTTTATGGGCTGGAGAACATAATCTGGTTGTCTGAAGCAACTGTTGGTGGCTTAGTGCATAGCTTGATTGTGAGGGGAAGCAGACGGAGGAGTGGGGGAAGTGGAACCTCATCGGTGTACTGAGCACTCCCCTGACCTATTTAGATCACAGCAACAGGCCTTTGTTACCATTGCCGCAGGTCTTCCACTGGGATATTTCTCACTTTAGAGTGTATTTCCCAATGTTTGTATGTATTCACGTTTCATTTTATAGTGCCTTGATATGCTTATCTAGAGATTTAACATGAATATGTAGTAAAATTCCTCAAGTTCTAATTGTATTGTCTACCTTTTGGGGCAGAGACGAGTAGATTCTTTTCCTGTAGAGCATCAGATCCATGCTTCCCTAATGGATGTCCATTTTATTGATGCCGTGAACGTGTTTACAAATGATCAGCCTCACGGTTTGTGGCTGGTGCTAATTAGTGCCGATAATAAAAAGCCTGTTGCCGCTGACTCACCATCGATCGCTCGAGAGCCGGTGTGCATCTGACATGCAGTCCATACTGCATTTTCTGTTGTGCTTACCGGGCTAAATTATCATCTCGTGACACTCATCTAAATATGGAAATTGTGGTGCACAGATTTGTCCCTGCAGCAAAAATCACACTGTGATACCTAGGATTGTCCCAGAACTGCCACATTTGTGAGGTGTATAGTGGAGGAGATTATTGGGTTTTAATGTATCTGAGTGTTTGGATTTCTAATTACATAATTTGAATTTGAAAAACTGCATAATGTTTTTGTCTTATTTTAGATTCAGAGGCATCAAATTGGGGGGGAAAAGAGCGCAAAGGAATGACATGACAGCAAAGGTCCTTCTGGCTGAGTTGAACCAGGCTCTCCTCTGCTAAGGGCATTTTAGCCCATGTGGCATGTACACTCATCACTTTGCTTTTGGGCTACCCGAATAAGCTTCATTTTTAGTCTTTTTTTTTTGTATGAAAGCTGTACTGACTCTGCCTGCAGGGTAATTTAAAAAGATTTATCCTGCGAACAGCTGACATAATACCTCTCAGCATCTCACATCTTTTTCCTGTGAAACATCATCAGTCACACACTGGGTTAAGGAAGTGAATTGTTGCTTTAGAATTCTGCCAAAGAAACGAGTAAGAACTTTGTGCATAAATAGTTGAGAATTAATGATGTGTTGCGCCATAGTAGTTCTCACCATGTCTTTTTGAACAATATAAAATCAAAGCTGCGTGCTTTGAGCGCTTTGCACTGCAGAAGATTCGAGCATCAGACAAGGAATGTCAGAACAAATTAAAAGCCCTTTTCTGCTCTGCTCCCTTTTTTTTCACAGCTTCTTCTCTCCCCGCTTCCCTCCTTCATCTCTCATCCCCGCTCCCTCCTTATCTTTTTTTTTTTTTTTTACGATTAAGTGAGGCTATCTCCCCTTGTCCATGCCCTCTCCATGTTTCCCTTCTTGTTACCCTTTCCTTTCCCCTGTCTGCTGGGCCTAAGATGGAGTGACACAGTCGCACAGAGCTCATAGGTAATTCGGCTTGGCCTTGTCACACAGGAGGGCTGGAGCCAAAGCCAGTAGGGAAGCAAGGACAGAAATGGAAGTTCGGAGCTGTTGCAGTCGATCTATTGATTGGCTGCCATCAGCATTGCGAGCCATTGTTTCATCACTCTCTGAAAGCCTGTTCAGTTTCATTTATTGCGCAACCTTACTGCACATATTTTTAATCAGTTTAGATTAGACTACACTATTATTACTTTGCTGCAAATTTTGAGCTAAGTGGAATTCTTTTGCACAGTTGTCTTGCAAGACAAACAAAATATGACATTTCTGTTGCTATTTACACATTGCTTTGCATTATTGTCACTATAGTTTTATGACAGATTTTTAGGTTGAAACAGCTATCAACTTCTTAAATTCAGAATCTGAAGTGTCTCTTAAATAGTACAATACAATTGAATCTTATTTACAGATATTGCACAATACTGATACTCCATTTACTTCTAATTTCCAGAGCTCTACATTTGGATGAGCATCTCTTAACAATAATACAACTGATCTGATTTTGCAGTGTATGTACCATTGTTGGGGGTGGGGGTCTGGGGTCAAATTTTGTTTAAAATTTGACCTGCCATGCCATATCTTCACAAGTTTTTTGTATTTCTGTGAGATCTCCTTTGGTCAGATTACAACACTCCTTTCCAGTCATTTCTTAGGTGTTTTCTTTTCTTTGTAGCCAATTTTTGTGGCACAATGATACTCGACTCCACTCCTCCCTTCTTTTTTAGGAACCATGCATCTTTTGAGATCATACAAATACCCCTAAAGCACATTACATTTAAAACAGCTTAGCCTGTCTGTTCACAATAGCACACCCAGCAAACCCGATAGAAGGAAAATACTTGATCTTTTTGTTTTATTCTCAAAATACTAAGAGCATCATCTGCAGTTTGACAATTTATGGCTTACAATTGCTTTTTTTAGGCCTTGTTAGTTCTACTTTGTATCAGCCCAGCATAAATATGACTGCTAAACTAACGTAAAGCCTAGCTGACCTTGACTAATACACCAGTCACAATCTTTCTTCATCACTCATCTGCTTCATAAATCCTGGATTTCCCTGTTGGTCCATTTCTTTAAGTATTAAGTTCTTAGAAGCTTATGTTTTTTTACTTGGGATTTTAAGTTGGCTCAACTTTAGGCACCCAATTATATGCTCTCAAGCATAAAGTTATATTTACTCATCATGTGCCTCCTTCAAGGTAAATGAAATAGGAGAGGCAGATAAATTATCTGAGGGAATTATAGTTTGTCTTTTTTCTTACAGAAAAAAAAGTTTTGCAGTTTTTGCAGTAATGTGTCAACTTCTGGCATATGTACAGTAAATAGACAAGTTCTTGGATATGTTTTGATTATTTAAAAAAAAAATAGCATCAGTACAAACAAGTTCAACTGCCACTTCTCCTTTTTGAAAGATCTGAGAATTTGAATAAGAAATCAGCTGTGCAATAGATGCATTCAGCAGTAGGCATAAGTCAAAGATATATCTTTTAAAAAAATTCTGTTTGTCAGCCATCTTTATGTTCCCCTTTGGATCAGGGGCTCTGCAGAATAATTGAGATCTGCGCTCTCTTCTTTGAGTTGTGGTACCCTGGGCGAAATACCCCCCCCCCCCACACACACACACATAGCTTTACACTGTGTATATTCATTTCCTTTCTCTCTATGCATGCGGCATAAAAATGGAAAATCCCATTTCAGCCGTGACATTCTGCCTGTGTAGCAGAAACATATAGGGACTATATATCAAAGCAGAGAGAAGGACGGTTTGATGACAACGAAAGACTAAAGTCATAATATAGAGCTGCTAAGAAGGAGCTTCAAAGTTATTATTCAAAGCATAAACCATGCTCCACATTTATAATGTGGAGCTGACTGTGTAATGTCCATCAGGCTTGTGTATAAGTGGTTCACCAATCTGTCGGTGCTGTACATCTGATTGTATCTCTTCTCTTGGCAGGTTCCACATACAGTGTTCTGTCCACCATGCCATCCGACTCGGAAAGCAGCAGTTCGCTCAGTAGTGTTGGTATGTACAATCAAGTGGTCAGACTTCAGAAACTGCTGAAAACTACTTGAGTAAAGCCAGCATTACTGATTTCTGTTTTGTAAGGAGATGTTTACACCAACTGAGATCCAGAGGACAGGAAGTCAGAGATTTATTTGTCCTTTTAAGCACCACATTGTGTGCAATAACGCTCTGCCAATTTCTCCCTCATTCTTCAAGGAAGCTTGCCATGTTTGCCTTTCCCTCGTTTTGACAAAGATCCAGATGACTCAGCTGTGTTACATAAACCACTAAAAGGTCCAAAAGTTGAGTCAAAGATGCACATAATCCCCAGACATCCTGCTGTGGGTACTCTTTTGAAGACAACAACCCAGAATTTTTTTTTGTTTTTTGTTTTTTAAATCCAATCTGACTACTTGGCAAGGTGTCGCAGACTCATAACAAAGTAGGATCAACTTGTTACTACAGTGGCAAAATCTCACAAATGTATTTGCATTTTTTGCAATAAACACAAAAAACAAGGCACAAAGAAAAGACTTGAATTGTGTTGATAGAAGTGCTCTGATTGGCCTGTCCTGTGATGTTTGTCATCGAACTGTTGATGTTGCATGAGGGCATCGTTTTGCGTGATATGATCAGTAACTCAAGCCACCATTTTTGCAGGTTCGCCTGTTAACGGCGAAGCGTCCTCCCCTCCCCCAGCGATTAACGACAACCGACACACCAGTGACAACCTGGACACCATCTTACTGCAGCTCCGCCAGGTGACCAGGGAGCGGGATGAGCTTCGGAAGCGTCTGGCGTTGGCATCGCCCGGGACCACCTTCGATGACTGCAGGTGTAAATCCTGGCCCGTCCTCTAAGCTGTTCTTGTTACCGTCTCATTTTATTTTATTGTTTTGTTATTATTTTCCTTAATAAAAAGCACCACACCATGATTTATCTCTTTTAAAAGCTGCAGAGTTTAATGGGTATTGTTTGCTCTTTCCAGGTTGTTAAGTAACTTTTATTACTTTATCAGTTCCTCCTCATCTGTTAATGTCTTGCTTTTTGTGATAATGTTGACTACCGTGCAGAGAGAGAGCACATGGGAACTAGTGGCTTTATCGGGTTTTAATGGGTTGTAGTTGTTACAACGTGCTGCTTGCTTACATTTGTGCCTAGTTTCTAAACATGTTTAATCAGATATTCTGTTCAGATCTTCTAAATTCTTCCACACCAAGACCTTTTTTATATAAGTTGTGAGTTCCGAGCGAAGACTGAGCAGAGTTTTGACCCGTTGCTGCTTTTCTCCTTAAGGCCAAATCCCAAAGCCAGCCATGACTATGAGCGTCTAAAAAGTCAGTGCATGAGGGCAATGGCAGACCTGCAGTCTCTCCAGAATCAACATACCAAAACACTAAAGAGGTGTGAGGAGGCTGTAAAGGAGGCCGACTTCTACCAGTAAGCATTTCTCCTTTAAAAGTCCTACATCCGTTTTACTGTTGTTTTGATGAAGTCTTGATTCATTATTAGTCCGTGCAGTACATTTAGTGCCTTAGATTGCACATGAAAGCAAAAGTGGTTGCGCAATTTTACTCATTACTGAAAAATGTAGATTAAACATTCTGCCACATGCCACCTGCTGCTTTCCTGCCTCGAAATAATTAAGTTTTATTGCATTGTTTTACTGCGTTCGTTACAAATACCGGCGTGGCGCTTCCATTAACTTAATTGAAGGAACATCCCTGAAGCTACAGCCAGCTTGCACATCGAAAGGGCACCACAGACAACCTGTACGGTTTTAAAAGCTTGAAAATGAAGGCATTTATGTGATTGAATCATTCTGCTTTATAGCTTTTGAGCTGAGGCAACATTGCTGGAGCACAGAGGCAGATCCCAGATTAGCTGTTTGAGTTTAGCATGTTTAAAATATGTTCAAAACTGAGATGGAAAAGGAGACAAAATAATCCAGTGGTTCTCAAACTGTGGGGCTCAAAGTAATTGCAAGCAGGGTAATGTTTAGACTTTAGCTCAGACTTGTTTTTGTGATTGACCAAAGTAGATGGACCACATGCTGGGTGGTGTTGAGAGTGGATCCATTTTTACCGTTAGCCTGTGCGTCACCCAGGTAGACACGGTGAGCAGAGAAGAAAACGTTTCTCTCCCTTTCTCGGAGGAAACGTTTACTCTCTGGCAGAGATGTCACTTAAAATCAGAGCTGAACTGTCAGAGTGAGAACAGTCAGGGTGGGGAAATGCTGCTCTCGCTGCTGGATCTGGTATATATTTGCACGCAAGCTGTAACTTTGCATTTTCACGTGTGACCTCTCCTCCTAGCATGCTGCACAGCCGCGTACTGGGCGACCAGACTCAGCTGAAGGAGGAGATGGAAACACTCAGGAGGGACAATGGCCAGCTTGTTCGAGAACACAACCACCTAAAACAGATTTGCGAGGAGCTCAAACGACTGCATAGTCAAGACCAAACGGAGCTAGCTGACCTTCGACAGCAGCAACAGCAGGTACACAGCACTCACAGAATGGATGTATAAGTACTTCCTGCCGCTGTATATTAATTATATAATCACTGACATAACATAAAAAAGAACCACTTTATATAGGTCTTTTTTAATATTTTGCTAGAGTTTTCACCTCAAACAATGTCAAAAAGATTACCTTTCATGTTCTGTGCTGTGAAAACTTTGTTCTAAACAGCACAAGGAGATTATGACTGGTGTTGTGTTACAGCAAGGTTTTGTCTCACACAGCACCCATGGGGACTTTGCTGTAGTTTTAAGCACAGGGCAGCAAAGCGGAGGGAGATGCAGACAGTGCATTTCTGAAAAGGGCAAGCACAAAAGAAAAGGGCTCGACTTTGGCAAAGGGCACATTGACCCAAACCATGTAGCTACAAAGTCAGTATATAAGCACAATATGTGATATAGCTGAGGTCAGTCCAAGCCTCGGGTCACAGCGGCTCTCTTGAGGAATCGGGAAGACTGTATCAGCAAGATGAGCAGGAGAAATGGATTCTCATTGAGAATGAATAATAGAGTTTGAAGGATAAATGCTGTACATAAACAGATTATTTCATATGCAGGTCATTAGGTTTTATTTAAGAGCATTACTGCAGGTCAAGAAGTGTACTTCAAATTATAAAAGCCATAGTTAAAGCTGACACTAGATTTCCTTGCATTGTAAAAAAAAAAACAACAACACATTATCTGCACATTATCACCATCTGCTGCTAAGATGGGGTACAGCAAATGTAGGCTAATGCAAGTTTGAACACTACTAAAAGCTCAATATCCTGTGACTTTTGTTGTCCTCATCAGGTAATGAGAGAAAAGGGCTCATCTGAGGTGTTGAATAAGCTGTACGAAACAACTATGGACAAGCTGGAGGGTGTAAAGAAGGACTACGATGCCCTGAGCAAACGCTACAGCGAGAAGGTGGCCAGCCACAACACTGACCTGAGTCGCCTGGAGCAGGCAGAGGAAGAGAACCGGAGGCTGCAGAAGCAAATGGATGCATTGCTCAAACAGCGAGACTCAGCCATGCACTACCAGCAGCAGTACTCCACTTCAATGAGGAGGTGAGAGCAGAAGCACACAGACAAAATAAAGGCCACATGGGGATGGTGTGGCTAGTAATATCTGGGTTTAAGCTGATTCAAGAAACTGAAATGATTAAATGAAACAACACAATACCAGCTTATACCATAAATTGTGGACAGACAATATTCATCAAGGGGTTCATTTTTTCTGAGCATCTGATAGATTTTGGCCCTTGGAAGCTCACTGCTAGCCTCCCCTCTCTCAGGTTTGATTCAGTGCAGCAGGAGCTGAACAAGTCCTCTGCTCAGAACAAGGAGCTGCAGAGAGAGATGGAGCGGCTGCAGTCCGAGGTGACGCGCTACAAGAACCTGCAGCTGAAGGCGGCCAAGGACTGCGAGAAGTACAAAGAGGAGAGGGACTCTGTGTTCAACGAGTACCGCCTCATCATGAGCGAGAGGGACCAGGTGATCAAGGAGCTCGATAAGCTGCAGACGGAGCTGGAGGCAGCTGAAGCCCGACTGAAGAACACTTCATCAGAAAGGGTCGTGGCCAGTGAAGAGCTGGAGGCACTCAGACAGGTATCAGACTTCAGACTGGTCGGAATACACACACCTTCACTTTAATATCCGGGGAGGTTTTTGGGCAGTGGTTGTTTACAGAGTACATTTACCTTTAAATGTGCAGACTACTTAATTCTGTAATCTATTATTCAAAACTCTATTTTAAAATGTGAAACAGAAGTCTTGCACTTAAACCGTATCCTTCAAACCTATAGATCTTAACCTTTTTTATCCAATTATTTTAACCACCTGTTTGTTTGTCTGCTCATCAGTTGAAGCAGATGTGGATTAAATATTTTTCTACCTGATGCCCTACACAGAAATACTCCCCCATAATATTTTTCAAATCCCATAATCGACTCAGTGTTAAGTTGGCCCCTGTTTTAATTGTCACGTTTTGTTACGGGACAGGAGCTGAACTCGTCGCTGGTGGACCGTGACCGGGCCATCTGTGAGAGGAACGAGCTCCTGGAGAAGTACTGCCACGAAGTGAAGGACAAAGCAGAGGCCCAGAAGGAGCTGAGCCAGGCCTGCAAAGACATCGAGATGGTCCGGGAGGAGAGGGACGTGGCCCGGAAGGAGAGGACGGAGGCCATCATTCAGAGGGATCAGCTGCTCCGAGAATACTATCAGGCCAGACAAGTAATGATGCACTGCTCTCCCATAACATCACTAAAAGCATCTGTCGATATCTTTATGGTCTACTATTTTGCGTACCTCGTTCATTATTTCTGTCACAGCTTATGAATCACATTCCTTACCAGGTTTGCTAGGCACTTACCGAGCGTATTTGGAAACCCGTATATCTTGTGCTAAGAGAAAATCACACAAGTGGAGTGTTCCAACAGCCAATGATGGGATCATTTTGAGAACTTGAGATATCTTAATGATTGATTTTCATCTGTAGATAAAAATGACTCCTCATATGGTTTTACAGACGTAGGTTACCACTAGTCATTCAGAAAATAGGAAAGCATGTAGGCATTCAGAAACATTATTACTGCACTGTTTCCCCATGAAAATAACTCGTCATCCTAATTCATCACTCTGGATGGTAACTTCATTGAGCTGCAGGGATTTATGAGTCGGGATAGCAGCTTATTAATTCTTATGCCAGAGATGATTTACAGACAAGAGAATTGGACTTAATGAAGGCCAGCTCTCAGTTGAATTAAAAGGAAAAGCAGAAGTCCAAGTTTACCTTTTGTTGCTACTGTTTTACACTTTGCGTCACGGACCTTAACTCTTTTTCTCACACTTTGACTTTCATGGTTGTTTCAGTAATTTATTATTTTTTCCCCTATGCAAAAACTCTATTAACTGTAGAGCATGATTAGAATATTATATTAGCACAAATGAAAAGGCAAAAGTGTCTGTTTGTTTTAATTCATATTCAATTAATGTCCTTAGAAACAAGACTCTGCTACCCTGGACATGGAACGAGCCAATAAGGAGATCGAGGTGCTGAGGAAGCAGTATGAGGCCATGTCACAGGAGCTGAAGGAGGCCACTCAGGAGGCAGAGGTGGCCAAATGTCGAAGGGACTGGGCCTTCCAAGAGAGGGACAAGATAGTGGCTGAGAGGGAGAGCATAAGGTCAGCCAGTTTTTTTTTATTTATTTTTTTAAACGAAAAAGTGATAGAGCTGAATAGTACACCCGGTGGCGTACCACAGGCTTTCATTTCCATGTATTTCGCACTTTTTAATTTCCACATTTCCTCACCATCTGTTTTCTGTCCTTTCCCAGGACTCTGTGTGATAACTTGCGGAGAGAAAGGGACCGGGCAGTCAGCGATCTGGCTGACGCCCTGCGTAACTTGGATGATATGAGGAAACAGAAGAACGACACACTGCGAGAGCTCAAAGAACTAAAGTCAGTCTCTACTGTGATTTAAATTTTTTTTTACCAAATGGGCAAAAAAAATCCCCCTGAATACACTCCTTTGCAGCATACCATTCACCCTGTGCTGCACTCGGCTCTCATGCTCAGTTATTATGGAGCTTGGATGTTTTTTTTGGCAGTGCTTCCATTTACCCAGATTAAAGTTTAATCCCGGAAAGCATTAGTGTTTTGAGCACATATAAAAAAATTTTATCTCTCACTGTCTCTAATTCTCTGCATTAATGTTTTTATACTGGGTGTAAAAGCGCCATCTGCTGGTAAAAGTGTGTATGACACCTATTTTTGAGTCGAATCTGTGCATGGAGGGTTGGTGTTTGCTTTCAGGCCTGGAGTTTAAACACTAGTCTGTTTACCTGTAGGTTAGTATTACCCAACTTTAACCACTTGGTTTAATGAGGCTTGGCTTGTGTCCTATTCAAACTAGTCTTTTTATTCTTGAAGTTTAATATAACTTCTGTGTGCAGATTGTTCATCGTGCAGTGGCTTTATTTTTTTTCCTCTGTCCTCCTTAAAGAACACTGTACCTTTTGGGTGTTGAAAGTCAAAGCAACCCTGTTGACTGGCCTCAGGACAGTCTTTATTTTACCAGCAAAGTGACATTGTGTGCAATAAACTTTGTATTGTCTTTTGATTTAAATATAGGGTTTATTCTCCAGCCCTTAAAACAGGAAGATAAATGTTTTTTATGGTCATAATGATACGTACTGTTTAAATTTGTTTGAAAAACATAAAACTAAATGTGTGTGAGTGACCTTTTAACTTTGTTCTTTTTTTTGTTTAGGGAAAAGATGGAGAACCAGCTCGAGAAGGAGGCCCGGTTCTGTCAGCTGATGGCTCACAGCTCTCATGACTCTGCCATCGACACAGACTCCCTGGAGTGGGAGACAGAGGTGGTGGAGTTTGAGAAGGACAGGGTAAGAACTCGACTCAGAGTAGCGGGCTGATGTGTTTTGTTTAAAAAAGGCCAGAAGAGTTCATTGGACAAAAATAATTAAATGAAAAGAAAATTTTTCAGACTGAGTTGACTTTATTACTGTCCTCATAGGATGACATGGATTTGAAGGCACTGGGGTTCGATATTGCTGAAGGGGTAAATGATCCGTATTTACCAGGAGATTGTGGAATATTTGTTACGAGAGTGGATAAAGGAAGTGTAGCAGATGGAAGGTTAAGGTATGAACTGCCTGAATAAACTAATTAGTATGTATTTTTCTGGGACGAGGTTTATATGTCCATCAAATCCCTTATTGTAACTTCTTTTTTGCTTCCAGAGTAAATGATTGGTTGTTGAAGATTAATGACATCGACTTGACCAATAAGGACAGAAAGCAGGTGGTGAAGGCTGTCCTTAACGGAGGAGGCTTGATTAACATGGTGGTACGAAGAAGGAAATCTCTGGGAGGACGGCTGGTTACTCCTGTCCACATCAACCTTATGGGACATAAAGGTCTGTCAGGGTTGAAATGTTCACCTTGATTTGTTTTCCTGTGTGTTGCTTTCCTCTCTATAACTTAATATTCGCCTTCGTGTCTCAGACAGTGGTATTGGTTTGGAAAGCGGGGTGTTTGTCACTGCCATCGTCCAGGGAAGTCCTGCAGCCAGGGAGGGTTCTCTCACAGTTGGAGACCGACTGATTGCGGTGAGTCATCCCCAACCCTTCTGTTTTCCAATCCAAATCTTGCAATTTGCAGTTAGCGCAGGTTCCCTTACCTTTTTTAATCCACACATTGATCCGTTTAAGCAGCCTAACTGGAAACCCAGACAAGGTTAGATTCGGTGTGATTTAGTGTCTGTATAGTGCTGCTGTAGAGGGCTAGGTGGATCTGTCTGTGAAGGTGTAGCTGCAGTAAACCTGAAAGAGAAATCTCAGAAATATCTTAAAAGAATTCTTTATCAGATAGTGGCAAACAAAAAAAACACACTGCTGAAGAAAGCTCAGATTAAATCTCGACTAGAGTTTGTATAGATTGTTTAGAGACTCCTGTCAAGATTTAATCTGAGTTTTCTTTAACAGCGGTTTTCTCTTTGCCCCTCTCCAATAAAGCTCAGACTGGTGAAGAACCAGGCCAACAGTTGTTATATTTACAGCCTCTTCCATCTCACTTGCTGAAGCTTTAACTCCTTCAGAGTGCTCACAGGTGTCCTGGTGGCCTCTCTCACTGTTCTCCTTCTGGCCCGGTCACTCAGTTTGTGAGGGCGACCTGCTTTTGGTAGATTTACATTTGTTCCATATACCTCCCATTTCTTGATGATGGATTTACCAGAACTCCTGGGGATGTTTATGGCCTTGGAAGTCCTTTTGTATCCATCCCCTGACTTGTAATTTTCAATAATCTTTTCTCTGAGTTGAATTAGGACAGTCTTTTCAAATGGGGTAAATATTTATGCAGTTAGTTACTTATTTTACATCAAATATTTATGTTTAATTGGTAAACTCTGTAGAAATGTAGTTTCACTTTGACACTAAAAGTATTTTTTAAATATTTTTTTGTAATTCATGGTGATTGTGACTGATTTATGACCTCAATAAAAGCAAAAAAACATCCAATGGAGTAAATATTTACTTCCTAAACGCTAAATTGTTAAGTGTTTAAATAAAACATAAATATGCAAGACACACCACAGAGGAACAGAAACAATTTCTACTGCTCACATGCAAGTGTTTCTTTTTTAAGGTCGAAGTAGAAAGTTATCATTCGTTTCTGTAAAATCTTAGCATTAATATCCACTTTCCTCTTTAAAAACTCTTTAAAATAGATTTCTTAAGTTGAGCCTTTCATGATGAAAAGAGTTGGATTTCAGTGTGAGAGTACTTCAGGCTGAAATGTGACGGCCTTTATGTTGTGCCGATGTGTGACATCTCAAGGTACCGGTACTCTCACACCTGAGTGTGTTTGTAGACGTGGATCTCTGTGCTCGGCTCATCTCATGCATGCCAGAAGCACATCAAAAGCATCTCTTGTCACTGCTGTTGTGTTGAATGGCTTATCCTTATTTCTTTTGTCTCTGTGCAGATAAACGGAATTGCTCTTGATAACAAGTCTGTGACAGAGTGTGAGGCTCTGTTGAGGAGCTGCAGGGACTCTCTTAGCCTTTCTCTGATGAAGGTGAGCCTGTCCTGTGTGCCCCACATAGTGGTTTATTCAGTGCATTTTTACAAAGTTTTCTGATCTATCATTATAAAACTTAAAGCTGTACGTCTTTTCTCCACAAAGTTTTTCCCTCACAGCACATCAGGCCAGAACATCTTTGAGAGTCTGCGTGACTCATCAGAGAAGTCCAACGGGCGCATTCACTTGTCCGAGATCCACTCTAGGAACAGCCGCAACCTCAAACACAACAGCTCGACACAGACGGACATCTTCTGTCCTGACGTTGGAAGCGCCAGCACGAGCAGTATCTCTGGGGAGAGGAGGAAGGTCCGAGGTGAATCCGATGAGATGTACGGTGACATGAGCAAGCCGTTCTCCACAGGTTCCCTTCATGCCACTAGCCTTCGACCACTGACCGACTTAGGGACCGGCCGCTATGGGCCCAGTGCTTTCCAAGAGTGCTGTTCATACGTAAAGGGGCCTTCCTCTTTGCCTTTTGAGCCTGTTTCACCCTCAGACTGCATCAGTGCTGAAACAACCCAGGAGAAAAAGCACAGCGGAGGCACGTGGCCCAAAATGATGGTAGGGAGTATGTTGGTTGCCCCAGACGGTGCCAGCCCAGTCACAGCAGTCACCCCGCTCTCTATCTATAAATCACCCAAGCAGAGAAAGTCAATTTTTGACCCAGACACTTTCAAACGCCCTGAAACGCCTTCCTTGAAGATGGAGTACATGGCAGCCAATCAGATTGCAGCAGTAGCCAACGCTGCAGCTTCTCACTCCCCACAGCCTTCAAAGACGGAGTCTCTCTCCTCCTCTTCCACCCCCACCCCAACCCCCCCAACGCCTCCCACTCGCAGCGACTCCTTTAAATTCAAACACAAACATCAAAGCAGCTCAACTTCAGACTGCACGATCACCTCCGAAGGCAAAGGGGAGTCTGCTGTCGCCACGGCAGCGGGAGAGAGCAGAGAGAGGAGTGAGCGCGAGCGAGACAGGAACGGAAATCACTATTTCCTGGAAGGAAAGGTCCTGACCTCCAGAAAATCATGTGACGAGGACATCGGTCGTACCAGAGGGGAGGAGCCAGAGGTGAAGAGACCCCGCCCTAAATCTGCTCCCGCACTCCGGCGTAAGATGACCCCCCAGACCATCACTCTTCCCTCCTTCCAGGTGAGTTAAGTTACCACAGAAAAAAAGAGACTACACTGAATTTTCATCATTTAAAATGTTCTTGTGCTTGCTTCTTCTATTAGTTAAAGGTAGTTTATAATCAAAGTTCCCTCTGACAAAAAGAAATTAGAAGAGGACTTTTAAAAATGATTCTGTTAGCCAAAGTAACCATTTTGTAATAGAATGTATTGCCTGTCAGAGTTAAGCCGTCGGGATTTGACTCTTGGCCAGTGTGTCAGAGTGATTGATGTTACAGCACCAGTACAACTGCTCAGTTCAGGAGTTGAGTCAGAACCTGGTTTTCTGACAACCTGTTCAGCTACTTCACTGGGCATTGAAACACCTAGGGGAATCTAGTAGAGATAAATATTTCATTTTACCCCCCCCCCTTATAAAGTATCTACTAAAAAAAATAGTGAAGCTATTTTCTCTGTTGTCTGTGGTTCTTCTCAGAGCTACTCCAACGATGAGCATTCACCAGAGCCCAGGGACATGCTGCGCTCCTCCCCCAGCCGCTCTCAAAGACACAGTGTCGGCTTTGTCCCCACCGTCTACAACGGCAGCCTACCTCCAAGTGAGCTCTTCAGATTTTTACTAGCCTGAAACTTCTCAGCATGATCTGTTTTTCTAACACGGATGTTTGTCTGCGTTACGCCAGATTCAGCCCACCGCGGACTGTCTCCTTGCCCCGCAGTTACAGCGGTGATGAGGAATCCAGTGTATACCGTGCGCAGTCACCGTGTTCATACCAGCAACTGTCCATCTGTAGCATCTCAGATATGTCACCAGCACACCCATACTAGGTTATCCCTTTTTTTAAGTTATCATAATTTTTTATTCGTCTTTCGGAGCTACCATTTCAAACAACCTTTATGCTTCAGTGGGTAGTTTTTAATGAGCAGGAGTAAAGACATTCACTTGGGTTCCACATGGTTCTGTCCTCAGTCCACTACTCTTTCATCTTTTCATGAGATGGCTTGATATTATTATAATATATCCTATCGTTCATTTGAGGATATTGTTACCAAACTGTGACTGAACTTATATGAAACAAAAAGTCAATTGCACACTAAAACTTAATAAAAGTGACAGATAACACTGAAAACCTTTTCCGTTGCCATCTCAGAAACATAATTGCATCACTAACACAGAAAAATGTTAACGATGGAAAAAGAAAAATGTCTTACTTCTTAAAAATATTGCAGAACTGAATACATTTGTATTTTAATCAACTCATTGGTTCAAATTTTGCAAATTGCCATTGATGTTTCACATTAAGGCTTTTTTATTTTCTGTTCCTGATGGGCCAATTAAAACAACCACTAATTCTGAACTACTATGTTTCCCAAAGGCCAAATCTCTAATTAAGTTTACAACTGTGCTTTAATATTGTGCTGCTGTGATTTAGCTCAGCCCACCAATATAAATAGCTCTTAAGAGTAAAAATTCACTTAGTAGTATGAGTGTTGTATGCACAGTTATAACCTCATTGTCTGTCTGTGCAGCCCCCAACACCAGGGTCGTCTGAGCCTGGATCTGAGTCAGCAAAAGCGAACGAATGACTACTCAGAATCCTCATCGTCGCGCAGCAGCAGAGCATCACACGGTACAAACTCACTGCCCTCCAGCGCACGGCTCGGTCAGTCTCACATGCACGCACACATGAGCATAAGGTGGCTCAAAGACTCCCATGTCGCTTTGTGTTTTGGAGCATCGTGTCAAAGAATTAACTCCTGGATCTCATCTCTGTCCAGGTTCTTCCAGCAACGTTCAGTATCGTGCAGAGAGGATCAAAATCCCCTCCACTCCCCGTTACCCTCGCTCCATGCTGGGTTCGGACAGAGGTAATGTGTTCACAGTCAAAACTAAAACTAAACAACTGGACTAACCAAATGAGCAGATCCACACAGATTTCTTTGCTCTGGTTTTTCAACAGTCAGTGCTTTATATGATATTGAACATAGTTGGATCCTAGAAAGCAACTGGTTTTTATTTTTAGTTCCTGAAGACCTTTTGCCTGAAAGGCCTTTTCCCAGTGACATACAAATGAAATGGATATTTAAGTGTCACCTTTTGTGTCCAATCACCACATGAAGAAAGGAGCAACCCCCATGCTACTAATTCAGATATGTGGATTACTCAGGTCAAAATTCAAACTCAAGAATTAGAATAATACTAGTTGTGTTGATAACAATATCAGGTTAACTAAAATAGTTAAGTAAATTTAGTTTATACATATCTTTTCAAAACTAAAGTTACAAAGTTACTTAAATAGAGGGGAAGAAATCAGCGTTATTTTTGACTGTACAAAAAGGATGGTCTTAAAACTGAGGTATACCAGAAATCTGTTTACACTGGCCAATAGCTGCACTTTGACTCACGCCACCTTCTGAACACAAACTGGCTTTCATGAGAAATCTACATCATCAGGCTGACAATTTCCCCACGAAGATAGAGGAGAGAGAAAAGGAAAGGTTCTTCAAATTATGAATACTTAAAGTGGGACTTTAAGTGGGTCAATTCAGCTATATATCCTGGAAGAAATGACACATTTTCAAGCCCAGATGTAAAACTAAAATAAAAAATAACAATTACACTGCACAACAGAAGAACTTGTTCCTCAGGTGTCAATGTACATCTCAAGGATAAGGTGTGTTCCCTATACATAGTCATTTATTCTTGAGAAGAGTGAAGAAAGCCATCTGTTAAACTGGAGAAACCAGCACTGCACAAAAGAGGTGGTTTTGGGTTTCATCCACCTGCACCTAGAGAGCAGCCTTGAGTCTCCTCCCCACGCAGTTTCACATCTGTTCACACCTTGAAACACGTGACAATTAGGAACACTTGTAGAGGGTCAGTAAAAAATTGTAGGATTTGTATCGTGATTGGGATCACCACTGACATTTAATCACTTGTTTTTTGTGACAACTCCAACATTTCCTTTTTGTTTTTAAGTAATATTGCTAACAGACAACCAAGCAACACTACTGAGAACATGACCTCCTTGGTGGAGGTAATAGCATCTCATTGGCCCAAATATCATGTATGTGATCGAAATGAAATGTAACTTGTTCAGGATTACTTGCTTTACAATAACTTAAACTTCCATAGATGGAACCGCCGAGCCTTCAATGCCACTTTGTCCATTTGATGAAATAGAAACTGAAAACAAGACCTGGTTTATAGATAGGAAAGTCCTAGATAAATTTAATTGTAAGGCTAGCCGTGTATGTGGAACACATAAAACCACCAGGTCGGAAAAGAAAATAAAGTTTCAGTTGTACTCAGATTACATTGTAATGAGAAAATATTTTGTGTGATATTTAAAAACAAATTTTATACACAATACAGTATTTTTTTCCATGCGGTTTACTGTCAAAACGGTATGGAAAATGTTTTTATTAATATTTCACCACATTAAGTTTTAGAATTTTTATCAAATATTGATTCAAAAATCTGTATGTAATGATATGTAAATTTTTATTTTTTAATATTTTAATTTCTTGTTTTTAAAAAGCTATATTTATTTATTGCATTTGTTGCCATGATATAGCCAGTGTTGCTGACATTACATTAAACCAAATCTACTACTGCTACTGCGATTGTGTCATATTTCTGTCCCTTTCTGCTCATCCTTCCTTAAATCCAGGCTCCCTCTCGCACTCAGAGTGTAGCAGTCCCAGCCTCATCACGCCTCCACTGTCACCACTCAATCTGGAGACTTCCTCATTTGCCAGCACCCAATCACAAAGCTCCGTTTCCACCTTGCCTCGGATCTCAGTCAGTCCCGTTCAGATAGGGGAGCGCAGGAAGGACAGGTAAGATCGAAGGCAAAGCATTTTTAAGGGTAATTTAGCACCAGTTGAACCACATGTTCACACTATTTCTCTGTGGTGCTTCTCTGTATTACATGTTGTATTTACCTGATGATATTTTTAAATACTTTTAAAGTCTCTGGCAAATGGGGTAGCTTTCAGACAACCTGTTAGTGTTGGGTTCTGTCATTTGTTTTAGTATAACAATCTGAAGGAAATGATTGTACAAATGTTGTTGTTGGTGAAGTACAGTTATGGGTTGTATTTCAGATCTGATACATTATGGCGTACATCGGCTCTAAAGGATGATCCCTGGCTCTTTTGCAAGGCGTTGCTCGGCAACAAGTTTATAATAAACAGCTATGCAATTCCTCACAGACAATATTATTAACACTCACTAATTTTGTTGTAGCTTCTTTCTGTTCCCAAATAAGCAGAGATTTGCCAGTTTGTTGTATTTCATCCATTTGTCCTACATTTCTGTCCATGTTTTTATTAACAACAGGACTCGAGCTTTTTCCACTCTTACTGTCTCTGTATGATATCTGTCCCCCATTCTTCTCTTTATCTTCCTCCCACATCTTTGCAACCTCTCCACTTCCAGATCTCTTTATCGTAATCGCTCTTTTCTAAGGATTCCTCTGGCTGCAAGGCCGAGGTTCTCCTCTCTCAGGAGCCTCAGGTTTGTCCTCCCTCACAGTGCTACAAAACTGAGGAATGCCACAACTCTCCCCCCTCCTTACCCCCCCCCCCAAGTTCACACCATTCACATGTTTTAGTGCAGATGAGATGGTAGATACATGAATCCTCTGGAGAAGCAGAGTACTCTGGAATGCAAAAAGAGGTTTTTGTGATGTTTTATTACCTACCCCCAAGATAGTTGTTTAATTTGCAGCGATTTCTTTGCATGCAGCAGTGTGATATTCGCCTCAAGACACGCAAACCGCGATTAGCTACACTTGGTTAACTTCAAAGGTTCAGTGGTATTTATGTGCCTGCACATTGCTCCCTCCATGCTGGAAGACCCACTTGAATCTCGGTGCATGATCTGCCCATATATCATCAGTATGCATGTCACCCTTTAGTCTGCACTCTCTATGTTATGCAATGTATTATTCAACCTTCAGCTTCTGGGTCATGGTCTTGTCTGTACACCCCCACTCTTTACCCCAGTCTGTAATCCATTTCCTCTTACCCGCCTTAATGAATATGAAAGGCATGTCCAAAACTACCTTGTTATGAAGACGCACCAAGTTCATGCAAATCTGCATCATGTGAAGCAGTTTTTCTTTTCCTCCTGTGCTGTTTGTGTACTGTACTCAAAACCTTACATTTTTTTCCTCTGTAAGCCAGGCGTATTGTGACACGCACAAAAAATAAGCCACCGCCAACACGTTTACAGAAGTTCAAACATTCTTTGAAAGACAGCATAGGTTTTTTTGTTGACATTCTTTATTATTTTAACCAGATGAGCAGCAATTCTAGCATCTGCCTGGATAGTGATTCCCTGAGCTGTAGAAAAAAAAAAAAAAATTAAGCCCCACAGTGATAGTCACGTCACCTTTTACCGTCTCCATTTCTTGTGTGGTATTCTGGAGCTGGTTTTCTGTGATGTTACTTATTATTGCGTATTTCTCATTCTTTCTAGACCATACTTGGAGGAACCACGCAATGTCATTGTGCACAAAGGTGCAGAGCCTCTGGGCATCTCCATTGTCGGCGGGGAGAACGGAGGAATATTCGTCTCTAAAGTTACCGGAGGCAGCATCGCCCACCAAGCAGGGTTGGAGTATGGAGACCAATTACTGGAGGTATGAACAACCTACTGAATGTCAACGATTATAGCCTCAAGCTGCAAAAATCAGAATACATTTGTAAGTATATATACGTTCTTTGTAAGGTCATTTTGCCGTTGATGGTACTTTTAATTAAAGGGGAACTAAATTTATTGATTCTGTCACAGTTACAGAAATGTATTTATTTATTTTTCTAGATTGAATGTGTATTGTTCTTCTTTTGCAATATCCATGTTATGATGGGTCAGATACATGTTTTTTATTACTTAAAAAACTATAAATTCTATTTATTTGTGTTCTTACACAACCACCGTTTTAAAGAGCAGAAGAAACTGGTATAAATCTAACTTCCTGTCAGCTCTCAGAGTCTTCTTTTTTGTGTTCCTAATCACTTAAAGCTTTTCACAGACTGGGCACGTGCTGTGCTTCAGTCTCCCACTTCTTCGATTAACATTTTATCTCCACAAATTCTCCCCCTAATCACACATTTCTTCTTTTATCAGTACAACGGTATTAACTTGCGGAATGCTACAGAGCAGCAAGCTCGTCTCATCATCGGTCAGCAGTGCGACACCATCACCATCATGGCTCAGTACAACCCACACATGTACCAGCTGGGTAACCACTCTCGCTCCAGGTAATGTGCTGCTTTGAAAAAAGATTTACCTGTATGCGTGTTTTTATTCTCAACCCTATTGCTCGATCCTAAATCAACTCTTGTATAATTTTAAGACTAAAAATGTATTTTTATGTAATTATTTTTCTTTTATTTGATCAGTTGTGGGCAACAATATCAAGGAAAACTTTTTAACTTGCAGTTTTCTAACAGTTTTTAAGGCTTATGAATTGTTGTTTTTATTTATACCAACTATATTGTTTTTTTTTTTACATTAAATAATTGAATTAACCATTTTGAGACAATGCATTAAACATCATTTGTAAACGTCACCGGTGTGTCTTGCAGTTCTCGCCTTGAGCCGGTCAGCGCTCAGTCGACTTCGCAGGGAAGCGGCGCTGCTACTCCTGACAATCACTCTGCCATCGATACGCTCAGCGAGCAGGACGAAGGCACACTCACTCCTTCGTCCAAGCAGACCACGCCAACTACTAGCCCTCACAATTTCATCAGGTAAAGATGTACTCAACAAGTAATGAAACAGTAAAATGAGCTCTCCTTAGCAATAAATGTAAGAAAAATCCTTCATTCTTGACATAACCACTAAAAGTAACTGAGATTTTTTTCCCTCCAGAATGCCATCAGAGGGCAGCAGGAAGGTGGGAGAGCCTCGGCTTGTGACGGTGCGACGGCCCGGCGTGGAAGTGGGAGTCATGCTCTGCGGGGGCAACCTGCAGGGTGTTTACATAGAGAGTCTGGATGAAGACAGTCCTGCCAGAGGCCCTGATGGGCTGCTTCCTGGGGACCTCATCCTGGAGGTGTGCAAAACCCGCACGCACTTAATTTCAAATGCTAGAGCGGGCACACATAAATGCAGCTTATTTCCTTTGATCATTTATTTTTGACATTTTAATTTCATTAAAGTGAAAACAAAATGCAACAAACCAACAGAGTATGCTGCTTTTTTGATAACATAATTACAGTTTTTATTTATAATTTAGTGTTTTTATTTTCTCTGGTGGAGAGTTGGGTAGTTCATTAAACATTTTTTAACATAGTTTTTCCTAAACAGTGAAGATATGCGAGTGTAATTCCACTTTTTGAAGTTAGTTTGAGGTTTTCATTCTTCTCACTCTTAAGAAGCTTTGGTTTCTGCCGCTACTTTAACTTTAATACTAGCAGAGGGTGCTGGCATTTTCCTTCATGTCATTATGTCTTATTGATCTCTTCAGTCTCCCTTCACGCTTGTAATTTTTCTAGAACACCACAAATTCATGATAGACATTCCCCGACATGTTCGCGCTTTAGCTTTCTGCCTCAAAGAGTCTTCTGTCTGAAATGCCAGGCAGCTCCGTCATCAGACTGCACAGCTTCTGCGTGTCCTTCAATCTTCCTGTTTGTTTTCCTCTCCTCATACATGGTACAAATCAATACTGCGACACTTTAATAGCGCTGAAAGCTTGGAGGAAATGTAGTTATTTACTTGCAGAGCCTTCGCAGTCAGGTGAAGTTATTGCTGCAGAGTGTGAACCTTCATCAGCTCTTCTCCTGAGTTTATTTCCAATTTGCAATGTTTTTCCCTTTTTCTTTATTTCCTCGTCTTTCAGTACAACTCGGTGAATATGAAGAATAAGACAGCAGAAGAGGTGTACGTTGAGATGCTGAAGCCTGCGGAGACGGTCACTTTAAAGGTGCAGCATCGGCCCGATGACTTCAGCGTGATCAAAGACGTTCCCGGAGATGGCTTTTATATTAGGTATGTAAACATACGTCGTTACCAGTAAAACAGAAGTCGCTCTTTCAACTTTTTCTGATAAATTGCTGTAAAAAGACCTGAGTTTTTCCACGGCAGCTTCATCTCTCTATCATACTATATATAGGCTCATCACAAGAGAGCCCTATGGACAAGCTGGGCTCCTTCTCATCCAACCAATTATGTCCCAGATCCACTGCGTGACTGCAGTGATGCTAATCACGCCACAAATTTAGGTTATCTAATCCCTTTTTGTTCTGTGTTTTTCCAGGTCATTGGAACTACATTGTATGTGAAGGGAAAATGAGGCTCTAAAATAGTTGGGTTTTATTGTTGGGAGTGTGACGGGGTGTGTTGCTGCAGCTGCTACAGTCACTTGTCATATAGGCAGACATGTTTGTGGTGTCATCTGCAGTTAATGCACTCAGCCAGCCTGGATGTCACAGATAGGCCACTTGGGAATAACGTACAAGGCTCTAGCAAGAAAAAAAGAAAACATACTTTGACCAAAACCTCACTTCCTTTCTTGTTTTTTTTTGTCAACTTTCCACTGTGTGCTGCCCTTCTCTTAAAAACCTCCCATCTATCTTTGTCTCTCCCTCCCAACAGAGCACTTTACGACAGGGTGGGGGAGGCTGAGGGCGACCTCAGTTTCAAAAAGGATGACATCCTTTACGTGGACGAGTCTCTACCAAAGGGCAGCTTTGGGACCTGGATGGCATGGCAGCTAGATGAGAACGCACAGCAGATCCAGAGAGGGCAGATCCCCAGCAAGTACATGTGGGTGGAAAATATTGTGCACAGTTACACACATGCATGAGCTCGAGGACGGTAATAAAAACCTTCTAGGCCATATTCTATGATAAGTTTGACTCCTACATATACATTGTACTGAAAGTGTGAAGTCTTTCTGTCATTATTTTCTGAAGACAATGACTAAAGACTATTTTGACCTTCAGATCCTCAACACGCTGATCCACACACGGGCTTCTCTGTGTGGCTCTCCTGATATTAAACGTGTTTGTCGTCTCTGTGTGACATAGGATGGACCAAGAGTTTTATCGCAGACACAGTGTGACAGAAATGAAGGAAGATTCCAGTAAGACTCTCTCCGCAGCAGCCCGCAGATCCTTTTTCAGGAGGAAACAGAAACACAAACGCAGCAGCTCCAAAGACAGTAAAGAGATGGTGGCTCTGGACACCATTAGCACCGACTCCATCCCCTTCTTTGATGGTAAGAAGGAGGATGTTGATCTTATGGGTAGAATTGGCGTAAAGCATCAAATCTAACCTGTGTCATTCTTTCTGTTAGATTGTGTGAGCCTGGCATATCAGCGGGTCCAGAAGGTGGAGTGCACCTCTCCTCGACCGGTACTCGTACTCGGGCCTCTCTCTGACCCGGTGAAGGAAATGCTGGTTAAAGAATCTCCTGGGAAGTTCTGCAGATGTGTGCTGGGTGAGTTTGTCTCAAGGGCGTCTATAAACAAAAGTAGGATTTCTGAAAAGATTTTGAATCTGAAGTAAGAATGATTTAATTAGGATGATATTTGTTTACTTCACAATCTTTATATATATATATATATATATATATATATATATATATATATATATATATATATATATATATATATATATATATATATCAATGACAAGCATTTTTCACTTTTGCGCTCTTTCTGCAGAGGTGATGAAGGCCTCCCAGCAAGCCATCGAGCGAGGTGTCAAAGATTGCCTCTTTATTGACTACAAGCGCAGGAGTGGACATTTCGATGTGACCACCGTAGCTTCGATAAAAGAAATAACAGATAAGGTATTCATCAGTTCCCTTTGTCTCGTCAGATTTTATCAGGGAGTGGCTTTTCTCTTGACTTTAATCTCCACGTTTGCCCAAGAAGAGTCATCACGATTGCTGCTTTTCAGTCTCAGATAACACTGAATGAAGAACAAGAATTCTATTTATAACCTCAGCGGTTAAAGGTCTGAAAATAGCGAATCTATTTTTATCTTGTGATTGTTTTGGACGCAGGGCTGTCACTGTTTGCTTGACATTGCCCCGCATGCCATTGAGAGGCTCCACAGCGTTCACATTTATCCTATTGTCGTCTTCATCCGCTACAAAAATGCCAAGCAGATAAAGTAAGTAACAACGAGTTTTTTGTAATCACAAATTCTTCAAAGCATCTCCAACAAACATGTATAAATAATGGTTTCAGGAACATAATGAGGACCTGAGTTAAGCGGATACATTTGAGTTGTGTTTTACAATCTCTGAGTGAATAAAAGCTTAAAAGAAGATAATAAAATAGAAAAAAAAGGTGCTGCAGTGGGCCACTGGTGTTTCAGACTGAATAAAGATGTTGTTTTGTTCACAGGGAGCAGAAGGACCCTATTTATCTGCGGGACAAAGTTTCTCAAAAACATTCCAAGGAGCAATTTGAAAGTGCCCAAAAGATAGAGCAGGAATACAGCAAATTTTTCACAGGTTCGTTTGCAATCCAATTCTTTCTTACAACTCACACACATTTTATCTTTCTACGGCGTCTCGGCTTTCAACGAGTCATTTCTTTCTTTGCAGGTATTGTCCAAGGCGGTACCCTCCAATATATTTGCACTCAGATCATCACTATAGTTGATCAGGAACAAAGTAAAGTCCTGTGGACTCCACTTGGCTGCCCCTAGAGGAGACCGGCTGCCACTACAGCAAGCTCTGGCTCTCATCTCCATTCCCCCCCAACACTAATTAACTCTTTCACACTATACAGATAGGTACACTACATTGAGCTAGCTGTGTAAATTATTGATATATATATATATTTTTTTTTTTTAATTTTGTCTTTTGTTCTGATTTATAATTGATTTCCTTTATTTCCCATGTACTCTGGAGCAGGTTGGTAGCGTTGGATATTAACGTTGTAAGTTCAGTCAGTCTTCCCTGAGGATTTCTGGTGGTGTATTTGTAATGCTGCATTGTAAGCGTCCGTTTACAGTCACACGATAAGTCTGAATATTGGTGTTCAGTGTTTGCTTGAATGTGTGTTCACCCCCCCTTTATGAAGTTCAACCCCCCCCCGAACCCCCATCTACCAAATATTTGTGCTTTCCCTACAATTATGCATTCATTTGATGAAGACTGACAACTAATTGTATACTTTTTCTTTTTATATATGTATGTGTGTGCGTGTGAGAACTTTGAGACTGTTGTTCAGAATTGTAATGACAATTTAAGCTGAGTTGGATCATGGTTGTTAGCATGGATGCAATGCTATAGAAACGCCCAGATCAGGATCAGACATCACGTTTCTTTTTGCGATGTTTCACCACAGAAGTGCAAAAAGCATCAAACCTCTTCAAGTATGTAGCTGTGGACTTAATGAAGCCGCCTGCCACCAGTCACTAATGTTTGCTCTATGCATCGTCTCTGTAGTAGCTGGATGTGTGGACAGTTTATAGGCCTTTCAGAAGTGCCTTTGCAAAAAAAAAAAAAAAAAAAAGAAGCCTGATCTGAAATCAGCCCTAGATCGTTTAATCAGAGTTCTGAGAATTTTTTGAGCTTTAGTCCACCTTCAGTCAGTGTGGATGATTTGGGGGCTGATCTGAGAACAGTACAGCTTAGAGCGTGCAACAAAAGTGAGGTTCTGAAGGTAGGCCGAAGCGGCGGCCAACGGGTTAACTCCTCAGAATGCACTCCGGGCTAAGACAGACCACTGTGTAACTATCATTCTATTTCTTCAACATATATTTAACAATGTAGAGTGTACTATATATAGTATGTAGATAAATCTGTAAAAAAAAAAAAAAAAAACATATATATGACTATATATTACATGTATTTTTACTAGGTCATATACCTTGGAACGTCTGGCAGTCGAGTCATGTCTTAACAGGTATTAGCATGTTTTAGTTTTTATATTTAGTTTTATGTTGGTGGTTGTCAGTCACTTATTGATGTATTCATTAAAACACACTATGAAGCAAAATTTGCAGGGTAATACCTTTAAGAATTTTCCTCTGATCCGTTTAAATGTTTGTGACTTTTCAGCGTTTTGTTCTTTTATATATATATATATATATATATATATATATATATATATATATATATATATATATATATATATATATATATAATTCAGAAGGCAAAAAACAATCTTCCTTAAAGCTATACCCTATATCTTATTGTGCCAAAATCCACTAAAACAACTTTATCCTTTTTATTCCTATTTTGCACTTGTTTATCTGTAAACCTTAAAACATATATTTGTTCCTAGGTTTCCAGCATACTACCAATAGGTACTATAATTTCTACTGTAGGTAATTCATGTTTTTATGTGTCACATCAGTTCCTTACATTTCATTGATGGCCTTTTATTTTGAATTTGGACAACGACGACAACAAAAAAAAGAATCACTTCTCATATGAGTTTTTAAAAAGGGATATATTCTTGCACATTTTTTCGAATAAAAAAAAAATTGTCCACAAGTTTGACTATTGGGCTAAAAGAATAAGCAGAATCAAACTAATGTTACTATTTTTCTGAGTAGTTAGTGTAAGACTATGCTAGAGCGGGATGCAACATGAAATTGTAAGTTTAGACAAAGGGTCCTTAAGAAGTCTAGATGCCAGGTACTGATTGAACTTTTGTTTTGTTTAAAAAATAAATAAAAAGAATGTGATTTGTATGTTGAGACATTAACATGAGAATAAAACTCATTTTTCTGTATCACAACATGGACCCAGTCTGCATCTTTGTTTCCCCCTCCCAACAACTTTAAAAAAAGCTTCCGTTCGACTTTCTCTTCCCGCGTCACCATGGTTATTGCGTCAAGAACCACTTAAAAGTACTTTGAATCAGAGTAGCTGAACAGATATTTTCTTACAGGCTCTTGTGAATGACAGTTAAGAGCAAGTGTTCAGTTGTACCAAAATGGGATTTTGTTCTTGAGAAGTGTTAAAGGACAGAAGTCAATCCATCACTGGAGATGACAGAAAATAAAGGGGAAAAGGTGGCTGATGAAACGCCATCAATTACTGAGATGAGATGAGATAAGGCAGTGTGACAATATCTGCCTGAATCTGAAAGAGAGCTAAAGATGATTTTTTTTCTTTCTCTCTCTTTCTCTCTAAATGTAAAAAACAACAGCCGAGGACATTTTTCTCTCTTACAGCAATAAATTGTTGCAGTTTGATGCCCTGCCACAAGAATGCACAATTGCTTATAAACTAATTTTTTGAATTCCTTTAAATTTAACATCTATTTTAGACACTAAGCATTGAGTAGTTTTATATGACCTTTCTTATAAAGAAAATTTTTAGTTTATCTGATAAAAGATAAAACTTCTCATTTAGGAGAATGACTCTTTAGTTGATATGGAATTGAGATTGGATATAATCGAAAACAATCTTTCAATCTCATTTTCTCATTGATCTAATGGGTGTCTGCTATCACAGAAGCAAATAGAAGGCAAGATAGGCTGATGTTTCATTTTAAATTTGATTTTTTTTTGTTGTAGGTTTTGTTTTTTTGCTGTTGTTGTTTTTGTTTTGCTACAGATAAAGTACCGAGGTGAAATCCCTAACTAGCATTTTCATTTCACGTGTTTGCTAAAATGACATCAAATTTATCCGTATAACTCATTTAACACAATCAGACTTGACCCGAGTGCCGTTTAAGATGGCTGTGACTGACGTGGAGTCCTCTGGATTAAAAAGCATGTCAACTTTCATCGGCTTAGCAGTGGAACGACTCATTGTGCTTATGAGAACAGAACATAAGAAAAGTTAAAACACGCACACAAATGAATAAATAACTTTGAAGTTATGGTTGTAATGTGACAATTTGTTTGGCTGGGATTTTCGACTAACCATGAGTGTGTAATTTATTCTCAGTATAAATCCAGCTGTTCTGTGAAGGCCCCAAAGGTTTGTTACAGAACATTAGTGATCAAACAGCATCATGAAGACCAAAGAAGCACACCACAATATGAATTAGGAAGTTGAGAAGTTTAAATCAGGGTTATGAAACAATACCCCAAGATTTTACCATCTTCAATCAATCATTTGAAAATGTGCTGTTTTTTTTTTAAACAAACGTGTATCATTTGCCTCCCACTTCACAAGTTATTATCTACTTTGGGTTGTTACATGAAAAAGTTCAAGGAGTATAAACAGGTTTTAGACAGCACTGTATGCTGTCTATAACCATATTCTATAAGTTGTTTTCCACCCAGTTGAACAGCCTGGAGCGATGCCAGCTCTGGCCGGTTGATTAAGTGCCTTTAGCTCGAGTTGAATTCCTCTGAGCACCTCTTCTGGAGTCACCTGATCTTCTGGGCCAATAATGTCCCACTGAATGATGACCCACCAGCTGCCTGTCAAGTTCAATGGGGCAAGAAAGAAAGCATCCAGTGTCTCCAAATACCCACCATGCAGTGCCTAAAATGGTTTGCCACTTAGGCCTTGTAGCTGTGCAAGGGTACGAACATTTTTTTTTTTTTTTGGAGGATGCTTAATCTTTTCAGGAGAGGGTTTGCACAATATCTCAGTCACTAATTACACGCTAAATCTGATCTTCTGTTCTACCTCGCTGTGCCTCAGTTCCTTCTGTCCTCTGATCCTCCCTCCCCAGTCTGCTGTGGAAAGAAGTCGTGTCTCAAACCTTTCAGCTGGAGTGTGTGTTTCAAGACAGCTGCTGACAGCTCAACTGAACTTGAGGAGTCTCAAGTCTGACACAGGAGGATCTTTGTAGTCCTCTCTAGGAAGCTGAAGCCTTTCTCAGCTCGTGTCAGATCACTTTGTTGGAGTGGAGAGGCATGTTTCTCCTCTTTCTCATCGTTCAGCTTGATGGAACGGATTTATGTATCCGTCTGTCCTCTGGTTGTGAACTGTGTTAACGCTAGCATCTTCAAATGTCCTGCAGGATTACCACCTGACTGCTCTTCTGTTGGCTTCAGTTCTGCAGGAACCACTCATCTGGGCTCCTGGTTTGTGCACGGACACCATGATTCTCCTCTCCTGTAGTTGGGCCGTAACCGAGAGGATGAAACTATCTATCTATCTATCAATCAATCAATCAATCAATCAATCAATGTCTTTATTTCAGACATGTAAAAATTAACATTAGATCGTTCACCAGTAATCAATACAACTAAATGAACAAGCGCTAAGAAGTCAAATATGGTTTTCTAACAAAGCAAAAATGATTCCATGTAAAAATATTTTGTTTCAAAGATGTTACCTAATTTGACTCTTCCTACAGTGATTAATTTGACTTAAAATCAAAACTTGTCCACTAGAGCTACAAGCAGAGCATTGTTAAAAAATATTTCATATAGAAAATGTTTGATAAGATCAAACTTGGAGCTGGGAAACATGACATCTTCCAATTTGTTCTCTAAATTTATAAGATGGTGATTACTAGAGAAAACATGCTGCTTTACCTTAGAGATGTGGTGGTTGATTTGATCACCCATTGCTGAGGGCAAATGTGATAATAGTTTTGTCATATGTGTGTGTTTGTCTGTACCATTAACTAAACTCTCATAAAGCTTTGGACAGATTTGAATGAAAAACTCCAAAAGTTTAAACTGGATGCACATCTAAAACTGAATAACTTTTGTAGTCTACCCAACTCAAGATGCCCTTCACAAGTAATCAACGTAAGCAAACGCAAAAAATGTCTCTTTCTCTGTGAAACTTTTAGATATTGAGCTAAATCTTGGTCTGGTAATAGCTGAGATTCATTCCCAGCACATACTTCAATCGCCAACAGATCACTCGAGAGGTGGTGATCTGTTGAAAGGTTTAACCAAAATGGCTATAACGTTTCTCAACATCGGATGATTTTATTCTGAAATTCTCACGTGAAAGGCAGTGGGTGATATGCATTTCTTCAAGGAAAGCTAGGATTTTAATAATTTTTGCCAAGTGTTTTTATTTTTGCTTGTACCCCCCCCCCCCTTTTTTTTTGTACATAAATAAAACCAAATGTTAGAAGCTAAAGAGGGCAGTTCATTCTTTTACCAGCAGGAGGACGGCCCCAGAGCCTGGCCTGTCCCCACAGTTAATCCGGCTGCCTTTAACACTTGCTGATCAGATGCTGTTTTAGTGGCAGGCTACTCCTGTAACACCGGGGCATAAATCACACTCTGTGAAACCAAACAACTTGTTGCTCCAAACCTCATATTCTTGCACGCTAACTGACAGCAATTTTTTTTTCCAGCTTTTACTTTACGAGCACTCAAAATGCTTACACATACAAGTCTGAGATGCTATAATTTAAAAATTGGCTCATCTTGTGTGTTTTCCAGCAAGGCCCCATCCCCCAAGTTTAAAGTCTGCCACTAGTTACAGCTGCTATTTTTATTGAAGCGCTAATATTTCCAGGCTAATAAATTGCTACGATATGACACATGTCATGCTTAGGTGTGTTTACTTTTGCACATGATCTGTGTGGTTAAATGTCACAGCTCCACACCTCGTGTTGTTTACTTATCTCTAAAAGAAACGCACGTTGATAGTTCTTACTTTTTCTAATTGCACAGAATGCCTGAAACAATTAAAGGCCTAGCCCGCAGCCTTCCACGCCAAAGATTTGAACTGAAACCAGTGAAGTTATAGCTGTTTTGGGCAAACCTTGACAATGATATGCACAATCTCATGCAATATTGTGAGATCTTGTAAGATGTGATCATGCTCGAAGAATGTGCTCAGGGTGACTCTCAGCTGCCACAGCCAAATTTTAGCTCAGTATTTGTCAATCTGAGTTATCACCTTTTTTGTGTTCCCTGAAGTTGCTAAGCTGTGGCAGCCATGTTGAATGGGGTTGGCTCTAAAAGTTAATCAGCTGTAGATACCAATCAAATTTTTACTTTCTGAGAGTTTCATTAAAATCCATGCTGTGGTTCATGAGATACTTTGCTCACAAACAGCCCAAGTTGACTAATAGTTAATGGCAAAGTTATAACCTGATAACACAGCTGGCTGATCATGCACCTGCTTGGTCTGGTTGGGGGGGGTCAGTGGCTATTTAAGACCCCAGTGGCAGCTGTTTTCCCATATCTTTTCTCCTAACTGGCTGCTTGAGGCTTTCCAGTGTGCAGCCATAAACTACAGCTAGTCATGCCTCACCATCATCACCAATCTACAGCTGGGTTTGGCCTAATATTAGAGCTAAAATCGTAGACATATTACACTAATTGACCAGGAAGGACATCCATTCATTCCCTCTCTGAGTCTGTGTGTGTGTGTGTGCGCGCGCGCTCATTTTTCAAAACGAAAACATCCTCCCCATCGTCCATGGGTGAAAAGCCAGTGTCTCGGTGATTGAAAAAGAGAAGCACTATGCCTGATGAGAATTCAGCACAATGATATCTCCATGCTGGCGGCGTATCCCCCCCCCCCACACACACACCACCACCCCTACCGCCATGATAGATAGTCATCAACTGGTGTTTACATAGCGAGCTGTAACGCTTAAATTTATGACTGATCGATACGTCTTTGCGACGTGCGTCACAGGCGCGCAGTGGAGACGCAAAGGCGCAAAGCCCACCTCTCTCTCTCTCTCTCTCTCTCTCTCTCTCTCTTCCCACAGCCAAGCAGCGGGGACCAGTCTTGGAATAAACCCCCGGCCCCGACCGTCGCGCGGTCTTGCTGCCCTCTGTCCATCTTTATTATTAGCGCTCAGCTCCACCCTCCTACCTGTAAATCTCACCCCCCCACCGCCGCCGCCTTCCAGCTCTCCTCTGGAGCGGATCTGACAGGCTCTCCCTCCCTCTGTCTCTCTGTCTCTCTGTCTCTCTCTTTCTCTCTCTCTCTCTCTCTCTCTCTCTCTCTCTCTCTCTCTCTCTCTCTCTCTCTCTCTCAGCTGGCCGCTTCGTGCCAAAAGGAGTGGAAAGGGGAGGGTGGAGGGCTGCAGGGGACCGAATGGAGGCAGCGACATCCAGCCGAGCGCCAGCGCTTTTACGCAGAGCTGACAGCCACCGAAACCCCTTGACTGTCACGTAGGGGCTCTTCTGCAACAGCTCGAGATACATGCTCGCCCGCTTGTCCTCGCCTTGTGGCAAACAGTGGACTCGGAGAAAGTAGAACCTGCTCATCGACTGGCTTCACCCCCCCGCCAACCCTCTCCTGAATGGAAGACGGATAGAGAAAGAGAACCGGGGGGGTCGCCTTTTATTTATTTTTTATTTATTCATCTATTTTTGACGCGCCGCAACGAGTTCCCCCGTGCTGTTGTTGTGCTAGATCCGAAATCTCTCCCCTCGGGCAGCCGCGGCGGCTGCAGAGCCGTGTCTCTGTCATGGCATAGGTGGCGTGAAAGGAGGCAGAGAAGCCCCCCTTCAGAATGACAAGCGCCTCAGAATCGTAATTTTTGTTGTTGTTGTTGTTGCGGATTTAAATGAAGAAGTGCCACCGAAGGACCGTCTGACTGACTGAGCCCCTGTTTTTGGTCAGGTCTGCGTGCGCCGCTGTTCCAAATAAACAATTCATAGGCTTCTGTTCTGACACTCCATCTGGTGGGTTGCTAATCAGAATCTACAGCAAAGAGGGTTTTTTTTTTTTTTTTTTTTTTTTTTTCTTTCTTTTTTTTTTTTAAGCAATATGGCTGGTGAGTGGGGCTGGGGACGCTGGCACAGGCTCTCCAAGGCTCCTAAATGCTAGCCGAGGCGGATGGCACGGTCCCCCATGGCAGCGACGGCTCTATGAGGACAAGCGGAATCAACAGCAACATCAACCCGGACTCCTCGATCCTAATATCCAAGATGGAAGACGTTGTCATCCCGTTCTCATCCGAGGTGCCGTGCGACGATAATGGACAGCGCATGTGGTGGGCATTCCTCGCCTCCTCCATGGTGACGTTCTTCGGGGGTCTCTTCATCATCCTCCTGTGGAGGACCCTCAAATATCTGTGGACTGTTTGCTGCCACTGCAACATTAAAAACAAGGTATGCCTGTGACTCTGCGAACATCATTTAGTATTTTATTATTATTATTATTTTGCATCTTCACATAAATAACCACTGATTCTCCAGCGTCTTCTTTTCGCAATTAAATCAAATTTAACATTTTTATTCTTTTTTTATTTTCCTCCCCATTTGTATACAGCTGTGAAAAAAACTGCCCATTTGCAGCGCTTATGTATATACAAAAAAAAAAAAAAAGAAAAAGAAAAGGAAAACACACCATGATTGCTATTTGCCTTTAGGCTGTTTACTTCCTCTCTGGATTGAAGGGGAGGGGGTGGTGTTGCATGAAGGATATGGGTGGAAAAAGAGGAGAGGGATTCCTTCATTTTATCTGGCTTCGACACACTATCCACCTGCCACATCAGCTCCAAACTTCTAGGATGACAGTAAACATTTCAGATGTAACCAAACATTTGATCCTCCTCCTTCCACCTGATGAGCCCTAATTAAATCCACTCTTTTGACACCACGCCTCAGTCCAAATCCCCCCCCCACCACCACCACCACCCCTGTTATTTTTTTTAATTCCTCTCTTCAGTATTTATCCTCTAAGATGGCTGGATTGGTGAACATTTAACGTCTTGGTGGAGTAGTGAACCTGTGTGCAGGACAAATATAAGATAATGAGGGTGACTGCCTTTTTGCTTTGCTGGATGAATCATAGCTGAATCACATTGGGTTCATATATGACTCACACACTTGTGTGTAGTGCGAGTGGTCCCCTGCATGGATAGAGGGGCAGCTGAAAGGTGATATTGCTCATAGTGGTTTATTAATGTTTGGAATGAAAAGATTTGTAAAAAAAAAAATATATATATAAATATATATATATAAATAACAGTAATGATATTTTGTCTAAATCTGTCTGGTATTAAATGATAAATGAGTCAATTTCATCGTCCTCAATACGGCTGCATCCAGCTCAGTGTCCCTCCTGGTGCTTTTCTGTCCTTTTTGTGGCCTTCAGTCTTTTCTGCTTGCTTTTATATTATGACTGATTGGAGACAAAGCTGCAATATTTAAAGAAAAAAAAAATCATCTTTGTTTATTCATGCAGAGTGTTTTTAGATGCATTTCAGCTCGTCTTTATCATTCTCGCCTACTGTTCCAAAATTATGATTCAAAGCAGTTTCCTGTTTCAACCCTATCATGTCACTCTGTTAAAATAAGAAGGGTGAGGATTTTCTATTTGGAAAAGAAGGTTTTGCATTAAAAATATTAGATTTTGAACATTTGATTAGATCGTTTCAAATGCAAAGTTGAATACGTTCGTTTAAAACCAGGGTTTGAATAGGATTGGGGCTTTTTGCACACAGTCTTTGGATATTTGCAAACTATTCAGGAACTGAATAATTTTTGCAACAACCTACAAAATCAGATTACTAAACAAACTGAAGAAATGACATACTGTGTGAGGGGGCAAAAAGATCCAATGTCTGCTCATGGAAAAGAGTATTTGAGACTTTGTCAGTACTTAATGTGAAATATAAAGGTTTAGGTTTAACCTCCACACTTCAAATTGCCTGCAGAAAATACATAGAATATTAAATCATTGTCCCGAAGGAACCAAATATTATTTATTTCTTTAGATTGTAAAATAAAAATAAAAAAATGACTAAAGGTTGACTGATATGAGATTTTCTATCTCCAATCCGAATTCTTAGAAATTCCGGCAGCTGATGGCCAATGTACAACACCATCTTTTAAAAGTTTTTGGTCAATAAATATTTTTCATTTACCAAAGTATAACTTTAATTACTTCACTTAACAAATCTTTAAATAAACGTTTATTCATCAACCATTAGAACTTGTACATTGAAAAATAATATATAGAGGAGCGTTCTCACTTAAAAATACTAAAATGTGGGCTACAGTACGCTGGTTGTAGCAGCTGCTGCCGCATCTTCGTTTTCCTACTTGGTAACTGATTTCTAATTTTTAAAAAGTGGCCAATTTCGGCTGATTAATCATCTTTCTCTACTAATAACTTGTGAAAACTTGATATTCAGTATCTTAGCCATTCCTTAATATACTATATATATATATATATATATATAGATAGATACATGTTGAAGAGTTTTGTGTATGTATATATATATATATATATACACAAAACTCTTCAACATGTATCAGTTGTTGCTTTTTTGTTTTTGCAAAAGCGTGACTCAACCTATGCTGAACATAAAAAAGGTAAAAGCAATATGTAAAAGACAAAATTGTCCTTTCTTTTTCACATGTAAATCTTCAGTCCAGCCTCTGAAAAGCACAGTGTGTTTAGGAAACTGTCATACAAACAGCTTTCATTTACAGTGAAGAATTTCTTTCCTGTTTGCTGTTTCTGCCATTACACGGTTGCCCATCTCCTGTCACGTTCTTACACTCATATAGACTCCAGCATAAGAAATGGCAACAAACCATATGTCACCCTTCATACTCTTCCCAATCTCACTAAGAAAGTGATGAAAAGAAGTCATGCAGATATAATTAGGTATCCATCTTGTGTCTGCTGGTGGGTATCTGGTTGCGTCTCATCTCTTGGAAATGAGAAGAAACGGTGAAAATGAAAGCTGCGAGTTTTCTGTGTTTGTGTTGCTTCTTGTGAAAGGCAGAGTCATCCTGTTAGGTGACTTTGGAAGGTTTGACACTTGGCTGCAGAGGAAAAAGCCTTGTTAGGAGTATTAAGACAAGGAAACAGGATCCGTGTTCAGCTGGCTGGTACAGCCAGATACGTTGGCAAGTGTCAGACACAAGATGCGTAGTTAGTGTGGAGCTGTGGTCGGCTTTCTGTGGCATTACTGGGAAACCAGAAATCACAGGCAAGGAAATGACATGCGGGGAAATGATGGGTGTGAAGATGAAGGAAGGTTTCAATGTCCCCCTGTGCTCGGCCAATGACAATTTAATGACATTCCTCCCTGTCAGGGTTACAGGTGCATGGTCAAACATTCATACAGACAGAGAAGAGGTTGGTGCAAAATGAAAGTGTTTTTCTTTTTAGATTTCTTTAGAAATCAAGACTGCTTAAAAGTGGTCAATATGAAACTTAAAGTTGAATCTTTTTTTATATTTATTGTAAAGACAATAAGAACAGCTAAAATTTGAAGGGGTAAGTCAGACACTAAAGAAATTCGGGTTAATCATATTTTCTCTTTACCTATATAAAACAAGACTGGTGCAAATAAATAGAAAGAGCATAAAATAACAATTAATCAAACACATATATACAGATTTTCTAACTCTGTGCTCGTAATGGCCATGTTTATGGCATCATTTAGCAGCTAGTTGTTTCAGAACACTCACGCAGCATTTTAAAACCACATATCAACCACACTTGTAATTTGAGACACTCCTATTCCCCAGCAGGCAGCCGTCCTCAGGTTGCCTGGGTGAGCTACAATATTTCAATTTGTAATGTGCAGCTTAAGACTTCACACTTTTTTAAATAAGGAGTTTCCAACTCGGGGAAAGCCTCACTCAAGACAATTGTAATACATATTGATGACTGAAAGAAGTTTAAGTGCAAGCACTCTGCTGAAGGGAAGGAATCCATGTTGTAAGGCTGGTGAACAAGAAGCTTGGTCATTTTTGTTTTTAAACATTCCAAAATTCATAAATTTTTTTTGGAGCTTAAAATACTTTTTTAAAACCAAAAAAAAATATTTATAGTTTTACAGATCATCATGCATTGTTGCGATTTTTTTTTTTTTTAAATTTTTTATAATTTTCTGAAACTGGATATTTTTTGAAGGGATAGTCAGGTCATTTTTTTTAAGTGGTGAGTGGCAACAGATCAGTAAGAGGACATCTTTGGGAGGCTGAGTCTCAGATGTAAAGATGGCCAGGGGTTCTGTTAAAAACTTCATCTATTATTATATCTATATTAGCTGATGTAGCATTCTATCACATAGTATGGTGTTTTTCAGAAGTAGGTGTTTTATAAGCCTAAAAAAACAATCTATAACGAGTCCTCATTTGGCTAGTCATAGGCTGGACTAAAACTTCTGCCTTTTTCTTCATACTTCATTCTCCATGACTTCAGAGGAGAAGTACCTTATCACAGCTGATAAGGTACTAACTATTGACAATTATTTGACAGAACATCATTTTAAACTTGACCAGACTATCTACACATTCTTTTAGTTTCGCTGTTGTTTTTTGAACTCCACCTCAAGCCACAGGTGATGGGTTTTTCCAACTTTATCCATCTCTTTTGACCTCTTTGTTCAATCGTTGCCACTCTTGCCAGCAGCTAGTTGTATCCACTGCTGTTAGTTTGTCTTTAAATAAGACAAGAACCCTCTGCAGTTGTGCAGCCATCAGAGCAAGGGCTGCGAGTAGATTTGTGATGCAGCAACATGCCACTGTCCCCAGTTACAAAGAGGATGGAGAGGATTCTGTCCTCAAAGCAGCTGATGTGGCTTAATGTCAGCTACATTTGAACCAACAACACAAATCTGCTGCACAAGTCAGAGTGGGCTGCCATTCAATTCAACCTGAGCCCTGATTGACACTGTCTTTAGTAGCAAATAAAGCCTGAGTAAAAAAAAGTACGCCCCCTCCTGATCTTACTTAACTGAGCACCTTGAGAGCGACTTGAAGTGTTTTTTGTGCACTTTAGATCTAACAGCTGTCAGATATGTACCTTTTTTTTCTGTCCAAACAGCACAGGAGGACTGATGGAGCCGTGTTTGTTGCTCTGCTTGACTTTTGCTTCCTTGTGTAAATCTGATCTGGGTGACTTGGATAATTCGTGTTTGCTCTCTGAAAGACAAATTAAAACCTACATCATATCCACCTGTTGTTTTGAATTGATTTATGAAATATGGAGTAATGTGCAAACACATTTTTGGCCTCTGCATAGGTAAAATTCTGCCTTTGGCTCAGCTTGGATCTAAAGCTGTCATTTATAATGACTTACCCTCTGAAAAAAATGAAAATGCTAGTAATTGTTATAGGCCTAGCATGTGTTATAGATAGATAGATAGATAGATAGATAGATAGATAGATAGATAGATAGATAGATAGAACAGAATACAGCGGCCTTGGTAAACTTTAAATTATCACTGGCCATTTTCCATGATGAAAGATTGTTATTGATTTTTATGCTCCGAGGCTCGTCTTACATTGCAGTGGAATTAATCAAACCCACCTCAGTGTTTTTAGCTATGTTTGTGGTCGTCTATGGAGCAACAAAAAAACTAAAACGCGTGGCACAGTAAACAAGGTATGCCTGGAAGTGAAAGGGATCGTGGAGGTGCCTGAGGAGAGGAAATGTTGTGAGCTTGTATATTCCCTTATGCTTGGCAACGGACCAGCTGCTTTTGGCCAGAGCAGCTCACACCCCTCCATCAGCTGTCGCGCTCACTAACCCCAGCCTAACTTGGTCCAACTCGCTCGATTCAGTCCCACACTAGTTTATGAACTCTGGGGTAGTTAAAAACATGAAAAGCTGATACAACAAGCATATTGCTATAGCTATTACTGCTGTTATATATATATTGTTTTGATGTACTGTAAGAAATATTTATTGATAGACTGCTTTGTAATTGTGGCCAGTGGTTGAGTTTCATGTGTTGTTGCACTTGAGAGCTTAAGTGTGTCTCACAGCTGTTCCAGGGTAAAGCAAGACCACTGAAGCACCCCCTGTACCCCCTTTTTTATTAGGTGAAGCACGGCAACTAATTGCTGATAATTTATGTAGTCTTCAGAATGTCAGATTCTGGATTCCAGTTGATTAGGATTAATAACCATTTTGCGTGTAACAATATAATCCTTTTTATTTTATTATTGCCCACTGCAGAAAATTGAAGGCATACATGAATGTTGTTGCTGGCGCCTGCATGCATTTGTCTGTTACCAAAATGTCTCATGAACCAGCGAAGGACTTTTAATGAAATACTCAGAAAGTAATCAGTGGATGTACAGCTACAACTGATTAACCGATTCAAGACGGTCACCACAGCCATTTGACCTAAAAAAAACAACAACAAAACACAAAAATGGCTAGAATAAAAAGAAGTGTGGTAGTTCCTTTGATGGAAAAATAGACGTTTATGTTTAGCATCAAACAGTATATATAATCAAAGCTTTTCCAGACTTGTTATATTCAGCAACACTGATTGACTTTCTCTTCTCTTATGGGGAATGTGTGACTCATAAGTTATTGTTCAGTGTAGATCCTCTTTTCATCCCGTAATCCCTTAATTTCTGGGTCTAATTTGATGGCCATCTCGGGACAACTGTAGTGCCGTGATGATGTATGTTAACCCACAGCCAAGGAGAGGCCATATATTAAGCCTCACTATGCATACTGTTGGGCATGATCGCCACCCCTGCTGTACCCAAACTGTTCTCCCCTGCTGTCGTGCTGTCACATCTTCTTCAGCCTGTTACCGAACTATTAAAAGAACTTCCATACCCAAAGAAGTATTCAGAGGTTAAAGGCTTAGGGAGGGCGACTGTATACCTGACTCCACATGGGGGATGAGTGTTAGAATGACATTCCCATCATTGGAAATATGTGATCCTTGCCTTGTCAAATTGCAAGTGTGAAACCATTTACTTAAATACCCACTTGTTGAAATTCACTTTGCTGAGGTGGCATTAAGTCTGCAGAGAGGAGATAGCACACAGTAACTAGTGTGTTCTATTCTCAGTCTTGCTTTTTGTCTCTTTTTTGTCACACCTGGCCTGGATTTATAATCGGCACATCTGATCCTCATGCTCATTATACCTCTCTGCATTTATAGTCCCAGTTTTTGTTTGTGCATTTTCAACAACAACAACAAAAAATTTTTAAAATGCCACCGAGCGCAGGCTGGGGTAGAGATGGGGTTTTAAGAATGCTTGTTGTCTGATTGTGTTGCACAGCATCACTCAGTCCGAACTCACTCTGCAGGTTTTTATTTGAGAATCTTACTTATTTTTAAGATCAAATTGTTCATTTTATGTCATTTAGTTAGTTTATTAGGACTTTTCCCTTTAAGATTATTTCACTATAGATGCCCTAACTTCTCATGCTGTGGCATGGACTCAAAGCAGCCACGCAGTATAACACAGACACACACACACACACACACACACACACACACACACACACACACACACACACACACACACACACGCACACACAGACACACACTGCTCTCAGATTTTGTGGTGCTGCTGATAATCAGGCAGAGCCAGCCCTCTCCCAGTCTCCCCCTCAGCTTTCTTCCAGCTCCCCAAGCCCACCCGCCCTCCATCCTTTAGAAATCAGCACTGCTACGCAGACATCAAAACACAGTTAATGTTCTAATTGACGCTTTGAGCTCTTTACACACTGAGAGACACGGCGACTGTGTAGAGGACACGGCAGTGACCTTCACTGATCCCAGCAGGCATTGTTTCTGTTTCCTGTTTAGACATCATATCTCACTCTGCGACTCCGAACCTGTGGGTGAGCACACAGAAACAGAACTTTCATCCTCAGAGAGGGGTTTGAAAGTGTTGAGATTACTTGTCACCACCAACACAACTATGGCCCCCAGCAACCAGTCTCAATTAACCTCAGAGGGGGGCCAGGCTAATATGCTAATTGTCATTCTCCTGGCGGGCTAAAAGCAAGCTCAGGTTTCCCTTGACCCCATGGCTGGCATGCTACAATGCCAGTACTGCACTTCATGTGGCAGTACTCCAGTCAGTGAGCCTTTGTTAAAGCAAGTGCTATATACAAGTATAATTGAGCATTACTGAAAGAAAAAAATGGAAGTCTGAATGACAACAAAGAGCAGCTTACAAGCTGAACCTTATTCAGTCAAAGAGAGCAAGCAAGCTACAGCAACAATGAGTTTACCTCTGACTTCTACTGGCATTTTCCAAAGCGGTTGTGCAGAATGAATAGCCCAGCTGTCAATTACAACCTTGTTTGATGCTCGCAAAAGTGAAATCCCAGAAGGTCTGGTTCGACTCGGGTTTCCTCTGCTACCTGGCATAGTTCTGGATGCTGTGAAAGAGATCTAGACATAAACAAAGCAAGGGAGACCAATTTCAGAGTGGCATGAGCTTGTAAAATGATGCCTGAGTTGAATACACGTGTAGACATCATGTACGAAGGATGCACAGAGAGCGTGGGTTCATAGATGTACATTCATTAAAGATTGATGATAATATAGAAGTGCAAAGCTGCTCTCTGGAAGCCTATTATCATATTTTAACTGAATAATAGCCAAGTATAAGGTTGCATTGCTGTCTACCTGCAAAGCATTTTGAATGATGTTTTTAAAAGGTAGTGGCACATCTTTATTGCCAGCTTTTGAAGCTGAAAGGGCAGCTACATTTCTTTCCATATTTGTGTGTGTATTTCAGCAACCACAAAATGGCTGTAACTCAGTCATTTTTTTACAGAAATTCAACTAAAATTTGGCGTGGTAGTAGCTGAAAGTCATCTACAACACATACTCTGAGTGCTAAATGATCACACAAGATCTAATCATAAAACTTTGCCATTAACTATTGGAGACAATGTTGTTTGTCTGTTAGCAAAATATCTCATGAACCACTGAGCAGATTTGAATGAAACTCACAGACAGTCATCATTGAATGCACAACTACAACCAATCAACATTTGGAATCAACCCCATTCAAGATGGCTGCCACAGCTAATCAAGTTTAGCCAACACAGAAGTAGTTTGAACTTAGTCAAATATACTGATATTTAAAAAAAAAAAGTGGTATTAGCTGAGAGTCATCCTCAAAAAGAGACAATATGAAATTGTGTATACAGTAACATCATTTACAAGATTTGACCAAAATAACTTTAGCTTCGTCATTTCTCATCATAAGGCAATCTTTGTTTAATACTCTGACATGGTAGACAATATGCATTCCTTCAAGTAATGCTAGGGATATGAGTATTAGACATTTTGAATGCTTGAGGTGTCTGTAAATGTTGAGAAATTATGCAGATTAATTTGTGTAATGTCACCCGTGCATATAGATTCTTAGTGTATGTTTGGATTAAAACTAATTGATGTAGTTGTTCTTTTCAGTCAGTGTGTGCTATTATTATTCTATCTTTTTTTTAAAAATTCATGCATCTCACATTTGTAGTCGACATCTGTTAGGCTTTTTTAAAGCTTCAGTTCCAGATGTTTTCAGTCCTATCCTATTAGCCTGCCTTACATAATACGTGAGCATAAATATAATGTCTATTAACACATTTCCATTCTTTATTTTTAAAGCTGAATGAATTATGTACAGAATTGTGGATGAGTCTGCGTGCTTTTGCTCTGCAATATTAGTTTTACTGTGGTACAGTGGAAATAGGATGATGCTGTTGTTACAGAAATGTGTCTCCATTATAATTATTGGCACTATTGTTTACACAATAATAACAATGCTGACACTTTTTCCTTCCTGCCCACATGTCAAAGAGCCCCTAGGGGAGACACTCAAGCTGAGGTGGCTCCAAGTTAACAAATCAGAATCTTGCAGAACTGTTCTTTCTGTGTGTGGTTCACCATACTCAAAAAATAACTTTATTTGAATGATTTAGGTAGATAAAAGCTCACATAGTATAACTCTGTTGAGGTAAATTTGTAAAATACAACCAATTTTAGAGTGTGTAAATTACTAAATGTTGTTATTAATTACTGGACTCTGCCTGTTAAGGTAAAAAGTGTAATGTGCACAATTAAGTCCTTCATGCATGACAGCACAATCTACAGCTATCAATATAATGTGTTCTGTGCTGTCAGTCAGGATTCTCTCTTTGGATGTTTCGGGATAATTTGCGGTCCGTTCTGAAATGTGTGTGCTGTTACAATGTTCACCAGGGGAGCGGCAGGGATTAGGTCATATATTCAGACAGTGTAATTCAATCAGCAGTGCTCATCTAGGTTGTGGAATCCATTGGCCACGGTGTCACACAGCAGTTGTGCTCCATCTCAGCGTTTTGGCAAGATCCATTAAGCATGGCGGCCACAGGCCTCAGGTGCTCTGTGAGGATTTTCAGCACCATGGAGAGCTCCTGAAGGCCAACTGAGAAAAGCTTCTTTTTTATATGCATGAATGCTGATGTCAGTGGTGTTAGGTCTGAAAAAAAAGAGTTGTTAGACACGTTTCTTTGTAGAAAAAAAAACAAAAAAAAAAAACTTAACTGCTTTTAATACATAAAAATGCAGAATGGCAGAAAGAAGAAAAACACAATCCAACATTTTTATTTTATTTTTTTTAATTGACACTATATAGACCTACTGTATTTTTGTTAAATCAGTCCTTGCTTTTTTATCAGAGAATTAGGTAGTGTTTTCTTTAGTTGGTGTATGCTTGTGTGTCTGTTAGCAAAATAGCTCATGATCGACTGGACGGATATGAATAAAATTCTCAGGAAGCAACCACTGAATATACATCTTTAACCAATTAATTTTTGGAGTCAGCTTGGGTCAAGATGGCTGTTACAGCAATTTGACCTCAGAAAAAAAATTGAGACATTGAGCTGAAATTTAGTGAGATAAAATCTGAAAGTAATCCCCAACAGGTACACTTTTGCTTGAAATTGCATATAATGTGTTTTTATGATTAGACCTATGTGACAATAACTTTGTCATTTCTCAACATAAGATGATCTTATTGTTAGAAGTCCAGCATGAAAGGTGGAGGGTGATATGCATTGCATGAGGGAGTGTTAAGCCTTTAATTTATTTAAAAGGGACAGAGAAAACAAAAGTAACTTGCACAGTTTTCCACTGAATGTCTTTCATGAGATTAGGAGGTAAAAACGAACAAGGTAAGCTGCAATAAAATGCATCAGCAGAATACTAAGTGTTTAAGCATTCAAGAATTTAAAGACATTGCATTTAAACACTAGACATGATGATGTTTTTCTGAAGTAATCATGATCTGGTAGCTTTCTTAGAACATTCAGCAAATCTCAAATTATTTGGTTGTGGTTTTCCTGAATTTAGCAATAAAAGCTGTTTTGGTTTAAGGTGTTTTACACAACGGACCAAGTGAAGCCATTCAGGCAGATATCTGCAGCTCTGGAGCTTCTAAATGTATTTACAGAGAGGATAGGGAGCAAGTTTTCTTCAATAAATTCAAGGTTAATTGGTTCCACTTTAACCAAACAAGAATATGAATAGCGAGTTTATAGACCAGCAGTGGAGTAGTTACGGTCCTTGGTGGCACTGAACAAATTTCCTCTCTCTCACTGAGCCTCACTGAAAAAATAATAGGCATTTAAGGTTTCTTTATATGTTCAACAAATTATTTATTTGAGCAGGATATGAGTATCTTGCATATATACTCAGGTTCTTTATATTGTACACTGAGTATGACTTAAAAAGAGCAACATTTTCATTAATTCTAACATAATATTCAGTATGAATATATACATATATTTTTTTTTCTTAACTATGTGATATACTATACTCCTCATTTTTCAAACTATTTATTCCCCAAAAGCCAAGTTTATCTTAATCTTTCAGTGTTCAGTTTGCCACAGTTCTTTCCAGTTTCAAACCGTTATGGAAAGATTTATGGTCCCATGTTTTGTTTGGTGTATTAAACATGCTAACAATAGACCCATTATTGGACACTTGCCAGAGAGAAAGAAAAAAAACATTTATTATAAGAATTGAAAAAAAAAAAGAAAAATCCCCTAGGAGGATTCGCTTTGCAAATTTAGGAGATATCTGCTTATTAGATTATGCATTTATGATTACATTATATGTTGAGCTGACACTTTAGCCTAAAGAATTCCAGTGGGAAGAAGCTCATCAGTGCTCAGAATTGACAGAGTTCATTCTTTAGGAAACTTAAATGCAGAATGTTGAAGTCATGGATGTAACATGTCATGTGTAGCAAATACATTTCTTTAAAAAGCAGAACAAATGGCAAACAAAACACAGCCGCAGTGCATTTCCTCTATATATGTACTGTGCATTTTAATATTGGTTGTTACATCAGTGCTTTTAGTTTTTTTAATTTCATAGAACCTTAGTGTATCACACTAATTGATATATAATTTGATACATATTTGTGAATTCTTTAAATAATAGTTCAATAGCAAGGGCCTAAAGCTGTTAAGAGTAAAAAGAGACTGAAAACATTTCAGATCAGTGCTTGAGAGTCCAATAGAACATAAATCTTGTCATCAAAAATGCTTTTTGAGGCTCTCTGCAGACACCTGAAAACTTGCTGTGACTGCAGCAGGCGTTTTTTTTTGGACTTAATTCACAGTATGAATGCATAAGTATACGCTTAGATGTCTGCACATCCTGCAACTGAATATACCCGACCTCTTAGATGGCTATGTGTATACATTTTTACAGTGAATTCAACATAATTTTAATGACTTTTTAAAATAATTGCAATAAATGAAGAATATTTGTTTTCAAACTGAACAGTTTATAGTCAAAGAGATATGATGTCTGCCCATATGTGAGCAGCAAAAAGGACAAATCAAATGCTGAATTTAAAAGAACATGGTAAGAGCAAATTGTGTTTATACTGTCTTTAAAAATGCACAATATTTTATATCTGTTTACAGTGACACCAATCAGTTATCATCGTTTCTATTTAAGGCAAAAGCTGCTCTATGTTGTAACAGTTCAACAGCTTTATTTTACACAAAAGCAAATCAAAACTCCTGCTTTAGGTTCCAGATAAATTAATAATCAAAATAAGCAAGAGGTACAAACAGTGAAACTGATATTTGTGGGATAAAAATACTTTATGACTCTGGTTGTAGAGTGGAATAAAAGAAATAAACTGCAATAATCTGTAAATATACTGCTAAACCTGCAGTATGAGTGTGCATATTCAATAAATGATTGCAATAATCAGTTATTAAGGGATGTTTCCTCTGATAGTGCAGCTGTGTAGTGTTGCTGCCTTTTGCTCTAATCTCTGACAGAGGCTGGAATAGAAGACAGCTAAGCTTCACAGCTCCTCTGCTGCAGGCTGTCTCAGAGGAACCTGAGCAACTGGCAAATGATCAGCATCCCGCAGTCTTCCATTGTCTTTCTCTTCATTTATTCATTATTTTTGATGATTTTCTGTCTTTCCTGATCTGTATTTGTTACCCAACTCCTTTCCTGTTCCAAAGCATCTTCTTCTGCCATCATCCTTCAGGTTATTGTTGTGTTTCCTCAAAGGAGTTTTGCTGTGATTTTAGTTGCCAGGTAAGATCGGTCTCTGTTGAAAAAACAGTGTTGCTCAAGTGGTCGTTTTCCCTCTGGGAAATAAACCCATATTGTTTAAACTAAAAAGCTTACCCTCACTGACTGAAGAGACTTAAAGACTTAAAAAAAGAGGAAGATAGACATCAGGAAAGGATTAGACAGACGCCATCCTCGGTCAGCTTTATGAGCACAATAAATGGACTTCATGGTGATTTTTACCTTCTGCTTTAGGTTAGTGACCTCTGCTCAGAGGGTCAGAAATGGAAAACTGCTACTTGAGTGTGCCCAGAGAAGGAGCCTTTCACCTGGCGCCTTCAGGGTCAAAGTTGAAAAGTGCCACTGGAGGAATTGGCAGCATGCACGTTCTCATATGTCAGTCCAGTAAACGGAACAGAGGCTTGGGAAATTCTGAGGTGAAACCCTACCTATGCAAGCTGTGCTGCTGCTCTGTCCTCTCCTTGTGGGTCGAGTCTTAGCCTGCCAACATGGCTGCTCTGTAATTACACAGCCACTGACCATCTCTGCCATGCTCCCTGTCGATCAAAGTAACCCGTTCTTGTTGAGGTGTGCAGGCAGGTGTGTGAAATACAGGGTGTATGTGATTTAAAAATGCATGCTGGGCGATAAGAACAAAGACACACGAGTCTGGAAACACACCTCCTCGGTATAAATAGATAAAGAGGATCTGTCTTATCCCTACTCAGGCACCCAGAATCTTGTTATTAGTAGCCATTTCCACTATCTAGTGCAGCAACTAAAAGCAAAAGAACTTATTTGTTGAATCGTTGCTACTCTAATCAAATACATTTTGCACATAAAACATTTAATTATTGCAAACATTGTGAATATATAATTGTTTTGTGTTTTTGGCAAAATGTTTAGAGGACTAAAATACAGAGAGGGGATTTGGAAAAGCAAAAGAAGAGCCAACGGGCAGAACAGCAGCAGCTGTGATTTATAGAGATTGCAATGCATAATGTGATTTACCGCTTTCTCAAGGCCTGCCTCTGCCTGGCTGCTTTTTATTCACAAATGTATAACCCACACATACACACCCGCACTCTATTAGCAGTATAAGTTGCCTGACATTTAGGCAGTGGATGCCATGCTGGTGGTGGTTTGCCTTAGTGTGCAACCTCTTTGTCACAGTTCATAAACACAGAGGCAAAGCAGAAACATTCAAAAGAATCCAGCAACGCAAACAAGTAAAACTTCAACTCTAGTAAATGGTTGGAGGGAGGGTATAAAAAGCTACAAATGCTCATTTGTGACCTTGCTTTTGCATGTTGATTTATCAGTATAAAAAGTGAAGCATTAATGTAGCAAATCATTATCTAAGGGGGTGTGTTCTATTCTGTTTGTACTTCCATAACAGAAGTTTTATTTCTGTCATTTCTCAACATTAGATAATCTTAGTTTAAAACTCTGGAATAAACGTTGGCAGGTTCTATACATTCCTTCAATGAATCCTAGGGCTTTAATTGTTACTATTTTGACTTTACTGGTTGTCACAAAGGTTTAACATGATACTGAACCAGAGTGCCTGTATGTGACCACGTGCATCCATTGTGCCACTTATACAGTATATAGTGTTTATGTACTGTCAGCTTGGATTATGTTAAAACAGAAGTATGGTAGATTCTCTTGCTTGTGGCGCTCTCTGCCATAACGTCTGACCTACTTTTCAACTCCTGAAGGCCTGCGACCTCCTCGTTGCCACTTCACATGAGAGCACGGGTCAATAATTGCAACACAGTGAAAGTAATACCCCTGCATGAAAGAGGGCTTCCCCAGGAGATGGTTTTTTGTTTGTTTGTTTTTGGGATGCAACCAATAAACTGCTTATATTTCAAAAAAATCAAAAAACTTTTTTATGTTAAGTACTTGAATTTTTAAAACACATTTAGTTTAAGAGGCACATGTGTAACCTCTCAATGCAGATACCTCTCTGGGACTTAAAATGACATTTTTCCTGCTTTTTATTTTGCTATAGAAAGTTTCAAATGGATATATGCTTTCTGCCCTCCGTGTACTCATGACAAAAATGAAGCAAGTGTTTTCCTCATTGATAAACATTATAATATCCCCATAGCACTGCTCCAAACATCCTGTTTAATGCTTTCTACGGTGCTCGTACAGAGCTTGTGAATGTGATGCATATAAAACGCCAAGATGCAACAAGTAGAATCTCTCATGAATAATAAATGCAGTTAATTTGCTGCTTGGTCATAGATATTACAGCTGCATTATTGATAGGAGACTTAGCTGGAAGTTGGCATTCTTTACCCTAATACTATATTTAGTAATCAGTAATCCACCTCAAAACAATCTCTTAAATTTATTTCATTGTATACAAATATTATTTACACATTTCTCTGTTTATTTTGGAGTAAAAACTTTTACTCCGACTGTTTTCACATCCGTTACTCATTGAAAGAAAGAAATGAGAGGAAGAATTTGAACTTGTAATAGCTGTCATTACGTCTGACACATCCTGTACACGTCACGCCTCTCTGGTTCTTGTGACTTGAAAGGAGAGATGGCTGACATTCTGCAGGGAAGGATCTCAGGGAATTCTGGGAACAACCATGTGATTATCCCTTGGAAGCATATAGCAAAACCTGGCCCTATTTCTGCTGTTATAGTGATCAACAGCTGCATGGCATCAGTGTGCTCTGATTAGGAAGAAAAAAGAAAGTCCATCAATCTTGCCAATGATAACCCCCAAAAAGTGGTGTCTTTTTTAGTTCATGTGTGGAAAATTCAAAATATATAGTGGAATTATATTAGACTCTTTCCTAACATAATGAGCCATGCTTATTTAGTAGCCTTTTTTTGATAGATTGTTAAAAATTGGTAAAAAAGGAAACACAAAGAACACACGTTCAAAGTGAATGGACACTCTTTAACTTTTGTCTACGCCCATACTGAAATATACATTCACGCATACCAGACAAAGGGAGGAGGGGGTGTTGGGTTTCTTCCCTTATGGGTAATGTTTTTTCAGGCATACTGAAAATCTTCTTGGTCTGTCATTGTTGAACAAAGCTTAAAATAGAAGCGGGGCATTTGGAGGCAGCTTAGTTGCAACTGCAACAAACAGGACTGAATTAGAGTGCAGTCGGTCAGGTTCCTTATTTGGGTCCCTTGGATGTTTTCCATCAGCAAGTTTGTGAAATATGTCTGCAGTTATTTTTCTATAAGTATTTATCTCTGCATTTCTGATCAGCTGGCAAATACTACCTCATAAATAAATCCACTATGCTGAAGCAAAACTTGGAAAATATCACAGGTTTTAGGCTTGATGAAATGTAACTCAAATCTGCTCATCTATTTGGCCATTAGTGGAAACTGTTTAGTACAAACCCCTTAATCACAGGCAGGTTTTTTAAATAATTATTATTAGACTGTGATGTGTATAAATATTAAATTGTTGTAATCAGAGGTCAAAAACATCATTTTTTTAAATATAAATGTGCATTTAGTTACTATTTTAACCTTAGTATTATTTTTTACCAAAAACCAAAAGCTTGATTTGAAACATAAGATTAATCCGAACCATTAAAAAATTGTCTTTTTTTTATTAAACAATATTGTTTTTCAATTTGGGAAATTTATAACTAGGACAAAGTTATGTTGAAAATGATGACAATTATAGTCGTTTTTGTCAGACTTTAAAAATAACGTCATGCATGATCTCACACATTTCTGCGTATTCTGAAGTAGATTAGCTGTAGTGGTCATCTTGAACTGGATTGATTGGGATGAAGATTCAGTAAATACTTTTTGAGATAGACAAATAAACACACACATACACAAACACAGACACAGTCAAAAACATTATCGCCCACTGCTGAAAGGTGAACAGTAGACAATTATAACAAACAGTTCTCCTGAGTCATGTTCACGTTGTTCACGGTGTGTTTCCAAACTAAAACAGGTTGAGAGAGTTTCATGAATGAGATTAACTACTGAAGAACCTTCAGAGTGAATGATTGAATGAGAGTGTTTAAAGTTCAGGAGGTATAGTAGCATTTATATTGGCTGCATACTTTAGTGTGATTGATTAGAGTGTATGATTGCATTAAAGCCCGATATGAGCAGTGGCATTCTTAAATAACTCAAGCGCAGCTCCCTTGCTGTCATTGACATTTCCTTGAGACTTGGCTGCTGTCGGTGACATTAAATGAATATGGAAGAGTATGCGTTGTAAAGCCCAGGCCGTGGGGATTGAGTGTGCACCAGGATTGCACTTAGACTATTTTTCACCGTCCAACAAGCTAAATATAACATGATGATATTTTGGTGTTTTGCCACCAGCATTTTTAGTAGCTACACTTTTCCTTTGCGAAGGAGCTGCACCTTTAATTATAGCAGATATGGGTTGGAGATGTGTGACCTTGACATCTTAAATTGTGTTTAAAACTGTACAGTTTAAAGTTGTTTGTTTTGGTGAAAATATGCAGTATAGGCATGGGAATCTGGTGGAAATACTGTTTTTGTTTTCTCACTAAGTTCATTACTTTTAATTCAATTTTTTCCCAGAATACAGTTAATTTAAATTAGCTAATTTAGCACAAGATTGGCTAACAGCCTGTTAAATAATAAAAAAAAAAATGACAGAAAAAAGGTCCAGGCATTAGCTTTGCATTGTCTCTTGAAGAGGAGAGAATCTTTAAATGTCACCTCGTTTCCCATTGTCAAGTGGCCTTTTTGAAAGATAAAGTGTTCATTCATTTTTTATGCCTTCTGGTTTCAGGATGATTCAGGTAAAGCTTGGATTACTGGATGGCAAAATACTATGAACTGGTTTACTATACTACGCACACTTTATTTTGCATTTACATGCAGTCTTTGATTTTGAGCAAGACTAAAGCATTTTCATGCTATTAGAGCTCCAACAACGACTTAAAAATTACTTTACGTTTACATCAAATTTACAATAGAGTATTCACTTGAACAGTTGAACTGTCCCTTTAAGAATGCGTGATGGTCCTTCTAAAAGGCACTTTACTTCTCTTATCATTGGATGTTTCGCTAAAAACTGATTAACGGGTTTTAAACACCCGTATCAACTCTTTTCAGCTTTTCTGTCCTTTTTCTCTCTTTTCTCTGCTTCTCTCTCTCTCTCTCTCTCTCTCTCTCTCTCTCTCTCTCGGTGTACCCCCACCCTCTCCCACTTCCTCCTCCAAACCTCCCCACCCACCTACACACACACATACACACTGTGTCTCAAACACCTACTGTCTGCCCGCCAGGTCTTTGTTGCTAAGCGACAAGCACTGAGAGCTGGACTGCTCTTGTGAGAGCGACGTTTGTCTGTCATGATCTCATCCTTCATCATGCCATTTAACAAGTAAACTTTTCTTTTTAGAGTTGAAATTCATGTTTACAGGAGTGAAATAGTAGAATTGTTTTAAAAAATGCATTTGAATGTTGTACTTGTTTTTGTATTTCCATGAAACTAGACCATAGCAAGTCGAATTCTAAAATGTCTTGCAGAGTTTATTTGACAATGGATAGGAGCTTAATGCAATACAGTCAGAGCCAGTGTATGAGTCATTGAATGTATTTACTCTGCAAAGATTTGTTGTACTGTTACACAGCAAATTCAAAAGTGTTAAATGTTTTGGTGTTAGCAGACTTTGTTCAAAAGCAGAGTTAATTTTACACTTATAGAGTCACATTCTGTTTATGTAACTCTGGGATGTATATTATTAGTAGTTAAAATCCAGTGTTAAAACAAAGTGTTTCCGTATCAAATCTAGAGGTGTTAAAGTGGAATCAATAACTCTTTACTTCTTAACTCTGAACTCCACCAGCGGCTC